>NC_037649.1:9145555-9457430 GCF_003254395.2 Apis mellifera
AAAGTAAATTAAGTTTATCATTTAAGTTTATTATATTTACTTATAATATATTATTTGATTTTTTTTATTTTATTTCATTGAAATTTATATAAAAAGTTAAAGTTACTAATTTGATTCTTATTCATAAAAAGTAATTAAGTATGAATTTAATTTATATAATATAAAATTATTATTAATGAAAATGTCGATTCTATTTTATTTAGTGTGCGAATACGTCTTTCATTATTTTTTTTATATAAAGACGATATTTTCTCAAGAATGAATAGAGAAATATCTAGCTATTTCCCGTTAATGATAATAATCAGACATTGACCGACTATTCTTTTTTTGTATACTATAACGGAACTAGTTTCTATATTGGATAGATTGGATGGATGAACATATTAACTTGATTTTTCAATCATACTAACTATATTCATTCGTCATAATACAATGTGAAGAATAGCGTGACATAACTTATATTCGTAAAATTAGTCAAATTGTATGCTAACAATTCTAACTAATTTAACAATTTCATAAAATGATATTCATAAAGTAAGTTATCTATTCAAAGAAAAGTTTCAGAAGTTTTCTTGAAAATTTAAATAATAAAGATAATTTAAGAAGATTAAAATGATTTAATGATCATCTAAGATGATTTAATGATTTAATGATCGTGAGTATAAAAATATAATTTATATCTTACATTTAAATAATAATAAGAGTTTTATTTTTAAAGATATCAAACGATAACAATGAAATAAAATACAACAGTGTGTTACATTAATCAAAGAAAACCGCACAATTTTCAATTATCATCGAATATCAAATTCATAAAATTACAATATATATATAAATTATTAATTTAAAAAATGAAAGTTAATTAATGAATAATGTACTGCAAATTCTACTTTGTGACCTTGAAATGAGCTTACCTTCATCGTCTTGCCTTTCAATAAAGTTCCGTGATGAACAAATTATAATTTTGCAGATTTATCACCTGATAACTTGTTTGTTTTCACTGAGAGGAAAAAATGGAAAGCGATAAAAGAAAAATAAGAAAAAAAAAAAAAAGAAAATATAAAAATATACCGGAAGTTATGATCACAAATAATCGAATATGAATTGACGCGTGCAATGATTGGACGTTGAGGAAGCACTGCGTGTTCTGCACACAATTAGGTCATTGTCCTTCATTTATACTCGCAACCGGCGAATGTATCATCGAAGGCCGAAACGTTGTTCCTCCTACTCTGATGGATAACAGCTGCTTCAAAACGCGGAATGTAACCGGGAAAAGTCATAGATTCCACAAAATTCATAAAAATTCCAAATTCTATGATTCTTCAACGCAAAGTATCAAGCAAATTTATTAAAATTAATAAAATTAATTGTATATTACACGTAAATAGATATCTTTTCATCTTTTATCTTCTCTCTTCTAAATATTTTCCAACAGGTAAAGTTGATGGTAAAGTAGATACAAAAATAAATCAATAGATTATCATTGATATTAACATTTTGATTTGTTAAAAATTCTTTAATTTTTAAAAATTTTGTCTAATTTTTAAATTTTTTATAAAAGTTTTTTTTTAGTTTACTTTCTTTTCTCCTATACTTCCTCCGAGTTAAAGAAGTAAAGTCATGTATAGTGAACGTCTTCCAGAAACGGTACTTTGACAAAGACGCCTTTAGAGAAAAGAAAAGATAACGCGAAGTCTATTTCGATGCGATCTTACATCAATTTCAAACCAAAGTCAATGTATGAACAATTAAAATAGTAAATTTAATATTAATATTCATAAGAACGTGTTAACGACGTTAATTTATCTTTAACGACGTCCGATTGTTTCGATGATGCATGACACTTTTGCGAATCTGTTACAATCAGCCGAAAAGGAATTCGATGACAGGAAAGTCGATTTGCGATTGTATCAAAGGCCCTTTGCGACTCGACAGATGGACAGAACGATCGAAGACCGGTCAAACGCCGTTTCTCTCCATATCCTGCTACTGGATTCCCTCGTGAGAATATACCTGTGTGCGTGGATACGCACGGACCAACATGTGTGATCCAGTGACCCACTATATTCATCGGTGGCTACGTGAGTTTATGACTAAAATTATGCGACCATGCTATTCCATCTTTCACAAATGAAAGGAGAACTTTTGCATTTCGATATTTTATGATTTATATTATATTATATTATATTCTTTTCGTTCACAAAATCTGTAAATATATAAAAAGCATAAATTTTTTTATATCCACGAATTTTTTAAAAACTTTTTAATATTTTTATTTTATTTCATTTCTTTTAAAATTCTTAAAATTGATAATACTTGTATAAATAATAATTTAGATTATGAAAAATATTTTATACAATAATTTTATACGTCTGAATATTTTATTAGATATAGTTAAAAATATATATATATATAAGGAAAGGATATAAAGTATAAAGTATAAGATATTTGGAAAGAATCGATGTTACTTAAGATTGAAAGTTCATTGCACTCAATGTGAAGGTTGATAAAAGGAGATCGAGATTGGATGTTGCTTCAGACGCTTTATTTTCGTGAATGTCGTTCCTTATTCTTTATATTCGTTTATATTAACTCAGATAGATAATGATAAATTCTTTTCAATTTCTTCTCATTTCTTTTGATATATATATCAATTAATTATTTACATATTTTCTTTTTTTATAGAAAATTTCAATCTATGGATAAAATTGAAGATATAAAGAAAGATTAGAATAAAATCAATTTAAAACAAAAAAACAATAATCAGATTGATTTATTGATATTCTATTTATACAAGAGTATATACATTACAACGACTAATTAGAACGGTATCGCATTACAAATATTATAATATTTATAATTATAAATTCTGGAGAGCGTTAAAAAAGAGGAAGGAAGGTTAAACTAGTTACTCTCATTGTTATGGCCTCCTTCATTACATAAAAGTTTCTCGAGCTTCATTTGCATTTGTACGCATAATGAATTCGTTATATACTTTCATACACCACATTCATCTTCTTCTTAAAAATTAATAATCAATAAGCATCATATAAAAAGCTCTAAAAACAAGACAACTAGATATAAAAATTGTACCTTAATGTTGCAATCACACACAAAAAAAAAAAAAAAGAAAAAAAAAAAGAAAAAGAAAAAAAACAACTTATTAGCGATTCAACATATATCACAAGATAAAATCATTTACAATGAGTATCCTCTACATTGACTCATGCTTGTAACTTAAAATTCAACAACATTTATCGTTTTCTAATTTACACGATGGACCGCTTTCTTTTTCCAGAATAATCCCAAGAAGATTCGTCCATGCATGATTGAATCCATCCATGAAATTTCTTAGTCTTCTTCCTTTGTAACGAGGCGAAAGCCGCAACACGGACACATATATACGTAGGTAGATAAATTATGCCTAACTAATTCTCAATCGAGTAATATACATTATAACACACCCGTTTAATTTTTTTTTTTCCACTCACTTTAAGTTTCAAATTTTAAAGTTAATTCTTCCTGTGTTTAGTACGATAATATCGATGTCTTTTAAATCCATTATACGGATAATAATGGGCATAGGAGTAGACCACTGAAACATAAAATATTGAATTTAATATATATACGATTTTTATGAATTGTCACAATAGAAAAATTCATTTAACTATAATAAGCAAAGAAAAGCACAACTAAACACATATCGTGGCCGAGAAGACACGCAAGGTGCCGGATATCATGCAGATGTTGTAAAACCAAGTGAAACAACTATTGAAAGATAAAGTTATAAATATGGGCGATTCAGGCATCAAACATATAAGAATACCAGGTTTAAAATTCCATTATCGATCGTAACATAATTCAAACAAAAAAAAAAAAAGGAAATTATTTCTTTCGTATTAACTTTTAACTTAACACAATTAATCACGTGCAAAGTGTTTCACGGTAAATAAAATTTCACATCTAGCATCATACATTATTCTAATTACCTGTCTTTCAATTTACCCTCTAGGTAGTCTCATACGGTGAAATTCGTTTATGGATCTTCTTCTCTGTCCACTATTTTTTCTCTGATACAATCCATGCATGTTGAAATTAGTGAAAGGTTGAATCGATCCCTGATATTGCCAATACGGAGTCAGTAGTGGTATCTTTAAAGGTTCCTGTAGCATGGAGTAAGAATATGGAAGCAACGGACTCTTGGAGATGTTTGCAAGAGATTGCAACTTGGGTAATTCCGCGGATATTTTAATCGATTCTATTTTAGGATTCGTATCTATCGACAAGCTCGAGTACATGGACAAATCGTTGCCAGACGTGTCACTCTTTGGAAAATGCAAGTTTCCTTCGTCGGGGATAGAATGATATTGAATGTGTATAGGTGGATACTCGATGCTCTGTTGAATCGAATCTGTGAACGGTGAGACGTGAAGATTCGACGGAGGACTGGGAGCAAGTGGAGGATAGATTGGATAATCGTATCCATTTTGATCATTCGACGAATGTTGAATCATAACGTCGTAGCTGGACGGCAATGGAGAATTGGAGTTCACTTTGTGGTCGTCTTGATTAAAATGATAATTCGGTATCACGGTGTTCTCGATATCTTTGTGGGGTGGTAATTCAGGTGGTGGCCCGTAATAATCGTCTTCCGGATGCGTCACAGCTGGTTTTCGAATTTCCAAATTCACAGTGTGGTGATCATGGTTGTCAGGTTTCGTCGGTTTCGCAATAAGTAGGCCCGCCTGGTCTTCGACTATAAACGTAACGTCTGTCAGTCGAGTCTAAAGTTAATCCTTCGTTTCGTGATCATAATATTAAAATGATCTCTTGGAAATGTTAAATATGTTTAATATGCTCTGATAAAAGATTGTTAATTTTAATTGTTAATAAATATTTCTTTTTATTAGATTAGAAATAGTATAGATAGATAATAGCAGAAGTAATAGTTTGTTTTCTTTTCTATATGAATATCCGCTTCCTGTTTTAGTCCATAAATTTTAGTTCATAAAACGAAAGGTAATTCGTTTAATATTTTATTGTCGTGCCGTTTCGTATATTTACAATGTATGAGTTAAGTATATTAGTATGAATGTCTTTGCATAACTTTTCTTATTTATTAACTTTTATTGCTTTTCTTCCTAATATAATTATGTACATTTTATTTGATACAAGTATATAAATCTACTTTATAAAAGAATCTTTGAATCATTTTTTTTTTTTCAGATAAAGCGTTATGTAATGACGCATTTGAACCTTATCAGAAAGGAATTGAACAAGAGCAAAAGTGGAATCGATTTAAGATTTTGAAAATCGGAAGGAGGAAAAAGAAGAAAGGAATGAGATCGTTATTCTCGCGGAAGAGAATAGAATTGTTGAAGAAAAAAAAAAACTTATCGTTGAAATGTGAAATTTAAGAAAGAAGCAATCATGATAAGCAAGGGAAAGTTCACAGAGACGGTACGAAAGCTATTTATATTATATATAATTTATATTATACCGAACAAATATATAATGACTAAAATTCAACGCGCTATTCTTCTGTAGCTTACTCTTCTCTAGTTTAACTCGTCTTTATACACGAAGGAAAGTTCCAAAGATTAGAATCTTGTTTGAAAGTGAAGATCACTTTTACTTTATTTTAAAACGTAACGCCTCTTCCGAGATTCTACGCCTCTCACCGAATTTTTTCACACACGAGAGCACACTATGTACATACATTCATCGAGCATATCATACATTCGAAGCAGAGATATAAGCGTATTCAAATGCACATGCATTTCCCATAAAAATTTAATCATTGTTGCGAGATCTCGAATTTTTGTGAATCGAAAATTAACGAAAGCAAAAAAAAAAAAAAGAAATATTAGTATTGCTGCACTGATACTAAAAAATATGTTTTTAGCGATTTTAAATTAAGTCTTACTATCCGAGGATTCATAATTCGCATTTTCGTGATATCCGTGGTGCCCGCTATATTCCTCGTGATCGGGTGGAGGAGGTCCTTCGTAAATATCTTCGTGACCTGTTTCATTTCATATTAAGATTTTTAATTTTTCAAATAATTATGGAAAATATTATAATTACATTTAATTAACTGTATATATATTTTTTTTGTTATAGGTATCATGAAATTAAGTATCCAAGTTAAGAAAAAATATACAAACAAAGTTTAAATTAAAAAAGGACTTACTAATTGGTGGGGGAGGATGATCGTACAAATACGTGGGATGGGGCGGCTCCGTACGAGGTTGCACGGCACTCTTAGCTATATTTCGACCCAATGTAGTGATCACGTCCCCAGTTTTACTAATTATTTTTCCCTTTGAAGAGACAAGGTAACCGCTTCCTTTCAATAGCTGACCTTTCAAAGCAATCACACCTCCACTTATAGCTTTTACGGCTTGCATTAATGTGCTAATGATCGCCTTTTTGAAGTCCCAAACGTCGAACACCTTTTCGCCATACTATCATAGAAAAATTTCATTAACGAGATACGTGCGCTCAAATTAATCGAGATGCGATTTATGCTTTACATTTATTGAGTATTATATTGCACGATACAGATTATTATAAGAAAGACTTTGTATATAATATACAAGCAACTATTTGTACTAATGTGTATTATACTAATGTAAGCTATTTTTTTCATAAGTTTTTTTTTCTTATAACAGCGGGCATTAAATTTTTTGATTTAATATTATAGAAACGCTTTTTGAAATTTTTAAGTTACAATTTGATATTTTTTTTTTTTTTTTGATCGTTGCTTTTATGATGCAAATAAGATTCGAATTATTACAGATTAGAACGATCGGTGATGACATATCACGGTCGACCTGTTTCCTTCGACGTCGATTATTCGAAACATAATTCGTAATTTCACGATGGAAATTATAAATTTCTACTGGACTTCGTGGACTGATTAATCGTGAAATTGCTTGTACGAGAAAAATCTGTGTTATCGAGCTGTTTTATCTAGATCATAGAGACAATACAAATTTTTGAAAAATGTGCAATTTTCAGATTGGAGAAGAGAGACAGAAAAATAAATTTAGAAGGATATTATCCAATGTTTATTTCCATCGTGAAAATTCTTTCCTGAAATTATACGATCAAATAAGAAGCATGCGAAGACGAGAATCAGCTTTAGATTTCCCTCCTTAATTGCAACCTAAACGGCCCACATAAAGATTTTCTTTCGTGCAGCTAATATATCTATATATATATAATCATTTATACTATTCTTCCACTATTGGTTGTTCCGTCCTTTTTCTTGTCATGTTGTAGTGAATAAGAAGAGTTTGATCAGTATAGCCTACGGGTTCGTTAAAAGATTTCACGCCTCTTAATCGCGAAGATTTCGATAAATATATGTAAAATATTTCTTATATCTTTGTTTTCCCTAATATCAAATATAAATAAACTTTCTATGCAGATGAAATCACTTTCACTCGTGGCAGATTACGTAAAATTCATTATAAATAAAACGATCTTTGATTTTAAAATGCCAGCATTTATAATATCGATCTTTATCTTTTTATAAATATATGAACTTTCATCCATAATATAAATTTATACATAATTCGTTTTATTTATTTTTTTATGGGAACCCAAATTTCTCTTTCGTTTCTCGCCAAAAAAAAAAAAGAAAAATACTAAAAATTCTTCGATATTTTAAATAAAATATTAAACGATCGTGAACCCGCTGGTGTACGCTGAAATCTCCAATATCCGAATTAAGAAATATAAGTATAGTCAAACGAAGAAGAGAAACTTTTAACGCATCTCGTTTTGATAATTATTATTCCAAATTTTTCCTTTGATGCCAACGTTATATCCATTATCGATATTGATTAAACTAGAATATTATCCTTCTTAATTCGATTCCTCCAAGTGCAATTTCACGAGAAAAATAATCTTTACCAAAAAAAAGACAGCGAAAAACGTTCGATTGGAGCATTCGAATAATAGAATTGCGGATAATGGAGATTCTAACGCAATTGTAACGACAATCTTGCGAGTGACTACATAGTTACCGAGTAAACTTGTCCATATTCCGGCCTTGGCTTTGGCTTATCACCGCTATTCGAGCTTGATTGGACGCTTGACTGAGAACTCGAGGCCGAGACCGAGGATGAACCTTTCGATGCGCTTCCCGATGCACTGACGAGGCCACCGATAATGCCTTTGGCTATGCCACTGATCAAACTCCCGGATCCCTTTAGGATCGATCCAGAATCGGATCCGGACGATTCAGGTTTCCCATATTGATCCCCGTAATCTGGCGCGTACTCCGCGTATTCCTGCGGTGGATATCCGCTGGTTGGCGTCTCGTAACCGTCGTGACTGTACGTCTCGCGTTTCGATCCTGACCTCTTATCGATATCTTTATCATCCATCAACGCCGTGTACTTCTTACTCGCCAGCGTCTCGATCAACTCTCGACCCCCGCCAACTTTCTCCATTATGTCCTTTTGCACGTTTTCGGGAAGAAGCCAATAGATCTCCAAGATCTTTTCCTCGTTGAACGCCCTGATTTCCGGATCCTTGGCTGCATTCTCGAGCAATTGCCATTGTTCGTCGGATATCGCTTGCTTCTTGTCGTTCACTCGTCGATAGGGGGCTAATCGTTCGAGTTGTTTCGACGCGCGTGCCTTTAAATCCTGTTCCTTCGTGCTCTCTGCACTTTCCGACAGTACGACGATGATCGAGCAATAGCTGAACGCAACCAGTGCCAGTAACTGAAATAAATGTACGATCGATACGTCGTTTTAATATTTGTTTTAATTTTGTTGTTGTTTAGGTTTTCTTGGGATAAATGGAATTTGGAAGGAGATAATTTTGATGTTAATTTATGAAAGGATATTTTTTTATCAGTTCGATAACAAAGGTATAACATATTGGCAAGATTTATAAATCAGTGAAGCATGGAATATAGGAACGAACGAATGCAACAAGTGGAGCGGTTCTTGGTGAAAGTCATATGAGGATTCCGTTTTAGATGTCCATGTTTGCGACCATCACGAAGAATCAACGATCTTGACAGGATTACTGATTTTATAAGTGAGGAGAAAAAGGAACGAAGAAATTGACGAGTAGAAAAGTTTGAAAGGATAAAAAATACTATGGCATGAAAATTATCTATTCGCAAGTAAAATTCTAGTATACATAAATATACGCTATGCTACGTTTCTCAAATTTTTATTATTTCAAGTTTCACGGTAATTATATTTTTAATATTTTATGATCCGATTATAATTTTTTTATGACAATATATAAACAATTTTTATCATTTCTCTTATACAATTTATGTTTTCAGCGGAAATCTTTAACGATTTAATTGCAATAATAAAGAAATGATTAATATAAATTTCAACGTTCATATAAAAATAAAAATCCCAATAATGATTCTTTTAATCTAAATATTAAAAACAGAACATTTCATTTATAAATTTGCAACGATAACAAAAATACAATGATATATTTCTGTTTGAATTGATCACTTAAAGGAATTCTCTCAGTCGGATGAAAGTGATCAAAGCGTCCTTGCTCTTGAAGCTAATGTCAATGCTCGACCTAGTTACCGTACGTTCCTCGGTCGTTACGCTTGTCATGATTTCTAAAAATCCATTGGTCGGTATATCATAGAAATATCACTTGTTGTTATGGATTTCTCATCTTTTTAAAATTAAACTCTTCGATCAGAAGAGATGATTGGAATGATTTTCGATTATACACTGAGAAACACTTCCGGTTATACACAAGATCTATCAAAATTAATATACATGTTTCATCATCCATTTCTAGCCAACTTTCTTCTCAATAGACTTTGCACTATACTATTCGATGGACCACTCGACTCGCGTTTCATTTCATCTTATGATCAACTTTCACGACATTTTTGTGATTCTATTTGATCATTTATTTGTAAGAAAAATTTTTTCTATATTTTTATTTTTTTTTCTCAAGCGATAGATCTTTTCACTATCGGAGAAAAGCTTATGATCGTAAAAAAGGAGACATGTCTAAAAAGTTATGCTTCAATGTGAAAAGAAATATGTGTTTGAAGGAAAGGATAATACGAAAGTTTAAAAGACATTAAGAGCTGAATAAATGGAACAAAGGAATGTAATTTTTTCCGGACAAACAACCTCTCTTTAATGATAATGATCCTCGTCCTTTTTTTTACACTTTTACTTTCTATAGAGTATGAAGTACGGATAAAGTCTAATTTTCTCCATTGTTATGTATAAATCTTAAAAGGAATGTACCCACGAGAATGAAGCAACGTGTTTTACTTTCACACAAACTGATCTACTCTCGATCTTAGTACAAGAAATGAACCGCAAGAAGATCTATATAGATGATTTTCTAATAATCATTCGATCGATCAACGCTAGATATTGATATTGCACTATAATTAATGATAATTAAATAATCTCTCACTTAAGACTTTATGTGTATATTATAAATCTCGACTTCAACTTTCTCTGTGTTGTTTTGATTTTCAAAGCATAAATTTAAAATAACGTTGAATTTAATTAAGAAGAACGAAGAATGAGTCTATCACAAGTTCAATGATCATATTAAAAACTGACGATTCAAGTGGAAGATGGGATGAGATAGGAAAATTGACACTTCACACATGAAACAAAGGATGCACGATGATCTTGAAACGGGTACCTTCATGGTTGACTTTCACAGTAGATCGGTAAAAGGATCACGGCACTCTCACTGAACTCACTGGCCATCGCCATCGAGTATTTCCTCTCTTTATACCGGCTCCCACCTTTTTAGCTTTACGGGAGAACGCTGACCATCGCGAATTTTTTTTCTATCAAAATTTTAGATAGATATTTGATTGATATTTTTTATTTCATAATTATTAAAATGAAATTTAAAATTTAAAAATTAAGAGAAATATTATATATATGTTTTATATATGAAAATCTATCTATTTTTACCAGATACAGATATCTAAAAACTTAAATGAATCTTGATCTTTTAAATAAGAATATTTTATTTTTCATTCAATTTAATTTAAATCAATCTTTAAAAAATTTGTTTATTATGATATATATTTCTATTATGAAATAAAAAATTAATATTTATCTAATAAAGATTATGATGTAAGATTGTAATTATTAAGTTTTTGCTTTCTAGATTTTGAAATCGATATTAATCGTTTGTTTTAATCGTTGTGTTTTGTTATTAATTCCTAATTCCATATAATTATATAATATTATAATATTATATAATACATAAATTATCTAATTCTAATATTGACAATAGAGACGATAATCCTATGATGTATATAAATTAATCGTATAAATTTTTATTATTATTTCAATTGGATACAAAATCTTAAGCAAAATCTTGTACAAAAATTATCATGCTGCTAAATACTTTCGTTCAAAATTATTTTTCATTGTCATCTATTTTTATTCTTCCTCAGGTTTAACACGCATATTGGAAAATTGCCAATCATGTCGTTGGCTTACTTTCTTCGATTGCAGACAGTCGATGCGACCAAAATTTATATGCGCGTCATATGCATGCTCTATTATATTAAAATACGCTTCGTCAAGCGCGGCAAATAAACAAGAAAGAAGAAGAAGAGATATATATATACTCCTGTTTTTTTTTCTTTATTCAAGTTTCTTAGTCAAAGCACGCTAATGAAAGCGATTTCAGTGAAATGCAAGTACATCCCTCCAAATAATGAATAATGAATAGCCAGTTTTACTCGATTTTCATCGGGTGGCTCGATAGTTTTCATATTTTCCCCGGTCTCGCTTCACGGTGCGTGAACAACATAATTGATCACCCGATTAATGACATAACTCGATTCTCATTAAATTTATATGTATATGTATATGTTATATGACATGTATCTGAATGAAAACTCAACAATGTCGCTTTGCGCCTCGTTAAAGTGGCAAAATTTAAATATGGAATAAAAGGTTTGATGGTAAGTTAACTAGAGTTTTATATATATCGAGTTTAATGCACAATTTTCTTTATACGTATTTACATTATAGTACTCAAATTATTAAGTAACAAAAATTTATTTTGCGATATATTATATGCAAATACTAAAATATTTTTTCTCTAATGAAGTTAAAAAATTTTTTTAGGAAGAAAGGAAAATTCATGTTAATATGATAATTAAATTAAAAAAGATATAACATTTACATAAAAATATTTTAAGTCGAGTATATTGAATTGAACATTTGAAATTGAATATTCTGAATAGAAAGCAAGAAAATTGGCGGAATCCTATCATTATTTGTATCCGGTTATACATATATTCACTATGAATAGACATTCTTACGTACTCAAGCAGGAAAGTCATCTAATTCATGACAGGATAATTATATCGAATGTATTATACGTAATATGTATACATTCTCGTAAATTCGATACAGGTTTCTTAACTATTCTCTCTTTTTTTATTTTTAAATTTCATTGTTGTTGTACAGTACACATCTTATCACATGATTATTTTTACGATAAATTTAATTTTCATTTTCATATTGCCAGACATAACAAATAAAGATAAAAATTAAATGAATCACATGCTACTAGACAATATATGCATTTTAAGCTAATATAGCTATTAATAAAATAAACTTAGCATGCATAAAGAAGAAACAAACTGTTCTGAAGTGAGAGAAATCGATAAGATGATATAGCGGTTATAAGTCAGAGAGGAGTCATCGAAGAGAGAGAGAAAAAAAAATATACACGTGAAAGGCGAAATGTTAAAACGATATTTAAAGACGATAAAAATAAAGATTTTATTGAAAATTGTAATTATGTGTGCTACATAAATATTTAGTAAATGGAAAGTTGAATAAAGTAAATAAAACTAATTACATTTGTCAATATAGAAAGATTGAATAAGAAGTTAAATACTTTTGTTAAATGATTTTTTGATAAATGGTTTCGCATTTCGCGTAAAATTGACTAATAACAAATTTGAGTATTTAATTATAATATAATAATAGATTTAAATTTTTATTATATAGATTATACATTTTATTATTTTACAAATTATATAAATAAAAATTGACTCGTTATAATATACACCTTTTAATTTTATATCATATTTTATATTACATCGTTTATTCTCATTAATTATTAGATCTTAATGAACGCAAAAATCTATCAGATTCAAAATCGATGTGACAATAACAATTTGTTGGAAATCGAAATAATTCCGGTATTATGGAACCATTTGATGCTACTGCCAAAAGTTGATGATATATGAATTTTTGTTTACATTTTGTATAATATCCTTCAGCGAAACCTTCGATTATTCTACATGGTCTGCCTTTTTCCCTATAATATATACATATATTATCAATTAAATTTTATAAATATTATAAAATATTTATTTTCATAATATTACAATTAAATATATAAATTCGTATTTACAGACATATCTCCGTGTGGATAGCTTGTGTCAAGTTTATATGATTTACGATATATTTCCATTCCAATTCTTTTGTTAGACCTGATTTGGGGAATATAATTTGTTCCTAAGAAATAGTATGAAAATAATAATAATAATTATAAACGGTTAAATGGATAAAAAACTACAAAGTTAAACGTATTAACCAATTTATTAATCTATTGTTTTTTCTATTTCATGACTTACTCTAGAGATACAAAGTGATTCTTCTTCTGATTTGTCTTCGAATTCAGGATATATTATCTATTAAAAAAAAAAAAAAAAAAAAATAGTATATAATAGTATAAAATAGTATAAAGGAAAGATATCATTAATAAATTAATTAATAACTTTTTATTATATCTAGTTAATAAAATATATTTGAATTTTAAAATTCACAAACCTCATTTGTATTTGCATAATATCGCAAGTGGGGATATTTTTCTAGTTCCTGTGATATTATTTTGTCTGGATAATATAATGTATTTTCCTCGCAATAATGTTCACTATTACAAATTGGAACTGATTTAAAAAATAGTTTTTGTTATATTTTTTATATTTATTTTTAATATAAATTTTTATTTAATTTTAGTACCTGGCAAATTGCGATTCATTTTATATATGGTGGATATATCAGAGGATTTTAAATGCACTGGAAATATAAGCTGATAAAAATTCCAATTATGTGTATGTTATATATAGATATATATAAAATATAAAATAAATTATAATTCAATATTTGTATGAATAATTTTCATGAAAAAAAAGTTGAATATAATAAAAAATGCATTATAATTATTATTCAATATAAGTTATTATTTACTTGATTAGTTTGAATGAAAAAAACAATGATACAAATAAATATTGAGAACATACTGATATTATTTTTTTAATTTTAAACTGATAAAAAAAATCAAAGATAATATTAAGATTCATCGAGAGATTTGGAAATAGATTGAAATGATAAACGTATTAAATTTAATCTTATCTATGAATATAATAAATACTTATATATTAAATATTTATAATCATTTTATAATTTTAAAATTTAATGTATAGAATAATATTTCATGATAGAAAATCAAAATAAATAATGTTTGGAGAATGTTTTTTAGATTAAAAGAATTATAATGATAATCTCACCAGAAAAAATCCAATTTCCTTTATTATCATTCTTAAATAAGAAATATTCAAATTCAAAATCAATAATATAATATATAAACTTTTTATCTATATTTTAATTTTTTTAAATAAATTGTTATTTGTTTTACTATTAAGCTTTCTTTTTTAATATACTTAATATATTTAATACACTTGCGATTTCATTAACGAATTATTCAACTATTTTTTAACAATTCGTTGTTGGTAATTGGTTCTTATTCTTTTAAAGAAATATATTCACATTCGTGGCTTTTCAATAACTGATCTTATGCCTATACTTTTATATCAACAAGAAAAATAAGATTAGGATATATATATATATATATATATATATATATATATATATATATATATATATGTTGAAGTAACTAAGTAATAAGTATATATATATATATATATATATATATATATACTTATATATATATTTAGCTATTTCAATATTGATTTTATTATATTAATTTTTATTAATAAATTTAATAAAAAATAATCTATTCTTTAGAAAATATATATATATAAGATATTTATAATTAAGATTTAAAAAAATTAAAATATTTTTTATATAATATATGAATATTTGAATCATACAATATGAAGCACCAACTTAATTAACCAATGAAAGAGAGCTTTGAGGAAACTTAAATCAACAAAATTTGTTCACAATAATTTTCATAATAAAAATTATAAATATTATTGATATTATGTAATTATTATGAATATATTTTAATATTTAATGTTTTATTTATTTTCTTTTTTAAATTCTATCATTATTTCTCTAGTAAGAAATAAATTACTAGTCGTTTAGATATCTTCTTAAATTTCCCTATGATAGGAAGTAAGAATACTAGTGTGAAGTAAACCGCAGTTGCTGGATTAAATTGCTTTAGTTTGGTCGATTTCGCATCACGTCCAAAGAAAATCAGAAAAATGTCGAAGAGGAATCCAGGAGACGAATATAGAAAAGGTTTTATTCATTTTATTTATAACCGTATCAGTCGCATTTGGTAAAATAACATTTACTTCGTACCTTGCAAAATGTGGACAGTTTATTCTTAATTTGTTTTCGTTATTGATCTCATGTCCATTATTACGAATAATGCAAGTTCTAAATATTTAATTTAGAAAATTAATTATGAAGCAATTTTATGGACAAATAAATATTAAAGTCGTATTTTATTTTCTAAATCTCGTTTCTTACTTTTCATGTACCATTTTTTGGGTGCACGCATCCTTCAACCATGTGCCAAAGGATGTATAGTAAAAATGGAATGAATGTTAACCTTATGTAATAAAATTATCAAGTAAATATATCGCACTTCGTATTGTTATAAATAACCTCAGGATGTGTATGTTATATGCACACTCGTTTCTTCATCATCATTTATTGACTTCATTTGATTTGAATTTAATCCAGAATTGCAAGAAACTTGTGCTGAGCATGCCGCTTAAATATTTCCGGTTAAAAGATACAATGTTATTTTAACTTGATCTGAACTTTGCCAGTGTTTGACGTTGTCAGGGTCAAGTGTGTACAGAGCAGAGGACTCCAGAGGAGATGACAGGGGAAGGGATCGTTCGCCACTTAGATCAGATGACCGTTGTGAAGAGGCTAATTACAATCAAAGTGATGCAAAGAAACAGAAGCTGGCGTTTGGATTTGGGAAGAAAAGTGGAACAGAACAAAAAAAGGGTATTCAAATAAAACTAGGTTCAACATCGGTAAGTAATAATATATAAATTTAAATATGTATTTCTTTATTACTTTATTTATATTTCATAAAAAATTATATTTCAGAAACCAACGGTTAAAGCAACACCAATTCAAAGGCCAACTGTAGCATCTGTGTTTAATGCAGATGAAGAAGATGAACCTGAGGAAATGCCAGCAGAAGCAAGAATGAGGATGAGAAATATTGGAAGAGAAACACCAACCTCTGCTGGACCAAATTCATTTGGTAAAACCAAGCAAGGGTTTTGTGATTCCAAGAAAATATTTGAGAAAACGCTTAAAAAAGCAATGGAGGAAGCAAATAAATGATTCCTTGATAATTATTGTTAATTGTATATTAATTTTACAAAAAATGCAACAATAGCGAGATTCTTGCTACAGTTATATGCAAACTATTTTTATCAATTTTATGCATTATCGACAAATAATAGACGCAAAGTTCTACTTGGTATTTGACATCACATCTTGAAAACTTTTTATTAGTATTAGCTAACATTAAGACTGCACTTGAAGTTTTTTTCTTTGTGTGCATTGTAAGGAAGTATGCATATGTAAGAAATTTAATCTTCATAATTTTTACATTGTTCCAGTAATATTGTATTAAATTTTGGATCATGTAATAATAAATATAAAAGATTATCTTGTTTAAAAATTATAGAAAAGTTATAAATATAATTTATCTTATAACTTGTAGAATAAATGATATGAATAAAAAAACAATGAAGATCGATTTTATTTTTTATTTTACTTAAAATTTACATAGTAAATTATTTTCTGCTTTGTTGACCTTGACGAAGATCCTGAAAAAGAATGAAATATATTAATAAATTTAATAACTATTGAATAATAAAAATTTATGATAAAATCGAAGTTTTTAACAATAAAATTATATAATTTTAATAATTACCCTAGGGAAATTACGAACTGGAGGTGTTCTGATTCGACGATTTGCTTTAGATCTATTACGGACTACTTTTGAGTGAATAGCACAAGAAACACAATAATGTAACTTAGCATATAACTTTGGAAGTTGATATGCCGAATAAAAGCTTGCTTCTGTAATATCTCTAACAGCTGCAGCTTCTACGATGTTACGAATAACAAATTTTTTAATTGCTTTATCCTTAGGTACACATCGAGCACAATTAGTACAACGGACAGGATTCACATGACCACGACCGTGTTTGGCACGTCCACCGTTTCTACGTTTGCAAGTCTGAAAAAAAAAAGATAAAAATAATAATGACGTATAATATATATTATATTAATTATTATAATATTAAGTATTTTCTACATTTCAGGCATTAATAATTAATTTAATGATTATTACAGATAAAATAAATAAAGGTTAAGATAAACATTTTTTAATACATAAAAAATTTAATATTAAAAATTTAGAATTTCAATGAATATTTTAATATACACGAAAGTATTTTTTTTTTTGTAGTTTCTAGAATATATTTTAATACAAAATATTTTAGAAATATATATATAATGTAACAAGCACATGGTTTATGATTATCGAACACAAATACGTTATTATTAATATTAATTATATTATACAAAATTATATTTTAATTATTTTTTTAATATTGGATATTAAGAAGATAGAGTGCACACAATAAAATACATTAAATATATACGATAAACAAGAAATAGTTACCATTTTGTTTCGTTAGTTAGAGAAGAAGGATCGGAAACAAGGTGGCATTAAATGAAGTTGGCGAGTCAAATCAGTGTATTTCCGTTTATATTAAGTTGGCAGTTCAGTTTCAAATTACGTTTGAATTCTTTCGCGCATTTCAAATATTTGTCATTTTAATGTTATTTATCCGTTTTTAATGTTTTAATGTGTGTGATAGTTGTGATATTAGCAATTTTGAAAGGATTCTGAAGAAAAAATTGCTGTATTAAGGTAATGTAACATTATAATTCAGATATATAAAATACTTTTTTCCTGTAGAATTTTCTTTCATATAGAATTTTATATTAAATATTTCATGTAAATATAAATAATTTTATATTTATAAATATAGATAATTCTAATTTTACATAAAATTATATTTATTAAAACGATTTATTAAGAAAGTTAAAATATATTACATTAATTAAAAATATTTATTAAACAAAATTTTTATTGTTAAATTTTGAAAAATTAAGCATAATTAATTCTTCATCATTAATATAAATTAAAATTTTATATAAAAACATTCATTTAAAGTAATTAAGAATACAACATGACGTAATTTTAAATTTTTAGTAATATAATATATATCTATACTTTAAAATTGATATATATTATATAGTTACAAAATGGAGAAGTTAAATCCATGAATAGAATCCTATGAGAAATGAAAGTAATATAATTTTGCAATAAATTGAAATATTTTTAATTTTTTTTGATTAATTTATATTTATATGTTGTATATTTTAATAATGTCGAGATATTTAAATAAACAATATTTAAATATACAATTTTTATGATTATATTAAATAAACGTAATATATTACGTGTATATATATATATATTTATATTAATTGTGCTTTTGATGAATACTATTAATAATTGATATCAAGTGTTATTTTTGTATTTTTGTAATTTGTTATTTTATTCATATTTTTCAAAAATTTATATTTTGAATTTTATACACAATGGTAGAAGAAGTAGTTAATTCTACTAACAAACCAAAGGTATGAGAGGTTAATTTTATTGATAATGATGTATTATTATTAAAATAATTATAATATCATTGAAATATGAATACTTTTATATTCATCTTATGGATTTAAAAAAAATACAATAATTAAAAGTATAAAAATATTTATATATATATTGATTATAAGTATATTGAAATATTGTAGAACAAAACTGCTAGACCCCGTCCAGTTTATTTATGGAATGTATTAGATGTACAAAAATGGTTGAGAAGGCATTGTAGTGATTACTATCAATTATATCATGAAAAGTTTTTATATGTAAGTAATAAACATGTATAAACAACATAAGTTCAACTATATTTTTGTACTTCTGATGACATTAAATATATGATCAATGTTATTCATGTGTTTTTAAGCACGATATCACTGGAAGAGTTTTGTTAAGGATAAATGAAAATATTTTATTGAGACTTGGAATTGACAATGAGCAACATAGATTGGATATTTGGCGGGAAATAATGAAATTACATCTTAAAACAGACATGTTAGAAATTAAAGATATTGAGCGACGTAATAATATGAACTTTGATTAATCTTTTGCAGACAATTAACTTAAATATAAGCAATGTTTAATAAAATGGAAATTTATTTTTTAAAATGACTTTATATCAAATAATCTTTTGTATTTTTTATTGTTAGTATTTTAATATTTTAATTTTTTAAAATACAAATATAATAGTGTAAAATATAATAATGTATCTTTATAAATATTTATAATAAAACATTTATAATAAATATTTATAATAAATAAAATATTTGATGTTTTAGATATATATTTGGCTTTTTTAGTGTGAGTCTTAAGAAAACATGAACAATAAATGCAAAGAAGAAATGTAGAAAATAAAAAAAATTATCAATAGAAGTTTCTATTATTATATAAATGATAATATTTATCTATGTAAAATTATATTAAAATTCTTATATCAATATCTTATGTATTAGGAAAACAATCTTTGTATTATAAATTTTTTTCATATAATGTTTCAAAAAAAAATTTATTTATTGACTAGAAATATTTTCTTATTTCATTAACATTATAATTACATTGATTTTAACATTTAATTATATTTAAATAATAATATGCTTCTTTTCATTTAAAATTTTTGTTAAGTTTTATTAAGTTCAAGTTTACTTGAACAAATAAGTTCAAAGATCAAAATCTTCATTACCCTGTTTGTTGCTTTATATGAGTTATGCATAGAAAAGTTCCAAAGTTATAATAATGAAAATTAACAAAAATTATTATTTTAATACATGTTTCACAGCCTTACATATTTTATAGAATTTTTTAAAGAAAAATAATAACTATGATTCTAAGAAATTTATTATTTAAGTGAAAAAAAATTAAATGCATTGTAATGTATAAAATATTTTTACAATAGTCTTAATTATTTTAAAAATATTCTCTATTGCATTTTTTTTATGACTAACCATTTGTATTAAAAGTTTTTAAAATTTTTTCTACTATACCGTAAGTATAGTAATTTGTTCTGAGAGAGAAATTGTTATTTATTCCATTATTAAATATAATTAAATATTGTGCAAAATTTGTACGTATATATATGTTATATATACATACATATGTACATGCTATGCATCTAATTAAAGATACATAATTCTTATCATCATTAAATACATAAATTTTATAGAAAAGCTTGAGCAATAGTTAGAGAAACTGAAAAGAAAAGAATTAATTAGGTGTTTAAATATTCAAAAGATGCTGTAAAATTTGTGGAAAAATTATCCCATACCAATTTATAGGAAAACTATTATCCTATTACTATCCTATTGTTTATCATTTGCATATAATATATGCAAATTATTTGCATAAAATTTTTCACTCTTAACAGAGTGATTTTTTATCTCTAATAGTGTTTATATTAATCAATTATTTAATTAGTTCTATATATTATAGGCATAATTCTTTTGTATTAAGATCTTGAGTGTGTTTATGTCTTCCAGATGAAAAAACATACAATTCTTCGTTTCTTTTTGAACAATGATTACCACGATGAATATAGTAATCAATTCCTTTTCTAATTCGTCCATTTTTTTGGTTATCGATGAACGATTGTGTCGATTCTCTTGATGTACTTTTATGAAAAGACGAAATATTTGGACAAGTACCGGAAATTGTACGTTTCCATTCGTATCTATAAATATTTATTTAGAGAATGCGTAAATGGGAAATATTTTTATCAGGAATATTTTGAATTTTATAATTATAAATATATCGAAGGAATACCTTATGGAGGTTCGAGTACTTTGTGTTTTTTCCATATCTGTGATATCGATTGGTGGTTTATTTGTCCATCTTCGTAATTTAAAAGGACATCTTTGTTGAAACTCCCTTCTAAATTTTTCCTAAAAGTTTATTTTACGCTTAGATGAATTAATTATTTTAATTTGATAATATTAATAAAATCATCAGATCAATTAGAAATATTTTATCGATACTTACGTTATATATTCCATAAATAAACGGATTGTAACAACTATTTGACATGGCCAACCAGTCGAAAAAAAAGAATATATAATGGATATATTTGTATCTGTAATTATTTTTCTTTGTGATTCGTTTTTAAATTTTATATATATATTTATAAAACAATTTTTTTTAAATATTGCGTAAATATGATGATGATATATATACTTACTCGTTAATTTCTGAATAAAAATATTGGAATACGTTATACATTTGAAGCGGTAACCAGCAAATTGCAAAAAGAGTTACGACTATAATTAACATTTTAATTACCTGCAATAATTTAATGTTATGTTAAATAAATATCAATTTAAATTTATATTATAAATTAATAAATTAATTAATTGCACAGATCATACTGTGTATATACCTTCATTTTATTTCTCATTAAATTCGCGTCTCGAGAATCTTCGGCATTTCCGGGGGCTTTGTTTCCCCATAATTTTAATGCCATTCGCGCATACACGCACGAAATAATCGAAAGAGGCGTTAAGTATTGTAAAAACACCAATAATCCCGAATAAATAAGCATGGATTTATCTGACAGATTCACGTGCTTGCAAAACGGTTTGTAATTATCAGAACCAGCTGGAAATTGAAGAAACAATCGATTGAAAGTTTGAAAAGAAAATTTCAAAAAAATCGCAGTTGTAAATGTGTAATTAACAAAAAAAAAAAAAAAAACCCTAAAGAAACTTACATATAGAATTTTCTGGCTCCATAATGACTCTACGTGCAATAGCCATTGGTGTGGCCAAACTTCCAGCAAGAAGCCATATTCCGGCGATTATAATTTTGGCGGTCAATTTGCTTGGTCTCGCGCTATTAGAATCAAATGTCAATAGTATGAATTTCAATTCGATTGAATGACACATAATGAGTAAATATACAGATAGATAATTTCTTTGTTTGGAGAATTGAGATAACATACCTGAGAGGTCTTAAAATCGCTCGATGTCGATCGATCGCTATAGCTGTCAATGTGAAAACCGAGACATTGACGGAAAGCACTTGCACGAAGGGACAAAACGCGCACATGAAATGAGGTAGGATCCACTTTTGCAACAGGGCTGCTTGGAACTTGGAAAAGAAAATATACGTTACTTTTTATGTAAATTTGTTTCTATTTGAATGATTGACATCGAATAATTTATATTTTACCTGAAAAGGAATTGCAAATAAACCAATAACGATATCTGCCAACGCTAGATTCGCAATAAAAAAATTAGTTACATTCTGCATGCGTCTGGACGTAGATATTATCCATATAACAAGAGAATTTCCTACTACTGCCAAAAAAGATATGGTTCCGTAAAGTATGCTGAGGAGCACGAGTACAGCTGTCGGAACTTCCCCATCTGAGGACAAATAAAAACATGTTAAAATTATATATTAAAATAAAAGGATAATTGAATATAATACAAGAGTAATATTCCGATATTTTATATTTCAATATATTACGATATATTTTTAAAAGGAACACATATCGGTGTTTAAAATTTATTTATACGTGTATGCATGCTTGAAAACAAATGAATAGTTTATTTTTTATTTAATAACTTACGTAATATTTACTATAATCTAACTTTCCTTTATGGATTTTTATTTTATACATATATATTTGAAGTACAACGCGTATGAAATATTTGAACAATAATTCATTTGGATATTTGGACGACAAAAATATTTTTTATTTATTATAAAGACAATGAAATTAAGATGTTTGTGATTTGTTTTCGTATTTTTTCGATTGGAAAAATTATTCATAGATTTATAAATTTATATGTTTTTATTGTCTTTACGTTATAAGTAAAAAATACTATTTAAATTTGTCACTTTCTCCAATATTTATTCATGAAGTGATAAATTATTTCTATTATTACATATATATATATATCTATTATATAAAGTTTTATCTTCAATGTTTATTCGGATTTGAAATGAAAATATTTTTTCTCATTTTATCTCATTTTTTTATTTTTCGATAAATATATTTGAACCTATGTTTCGATCCAGATGAAAATGTGTTTTTATAAGCAACATTTTTGACACGGATATGAATATTTTTGTATAACACTTAAAGGTGAAAAGGCATCATGAATAAAAACATTAAGTTTCGGATCTCGACGTTTTGATCGTGTAAAACTGAAAACGAGGATACGAATAATTTATGGAGGGGGAAAAAAACTTTGACTTTAAATCTTTTCGAAGGCATAACAACATCTATCCCTATTTGTCATGTTAATTTTTTTTCAAAAATATTAAGAAACAAATTTAAATTTGTTTTCTTCATTATCAAAAAATAGTAATGAATAGAATATTATATAATATAGAAAGTGAAAAAAATGAGAAAAACACGAAGCAGCACACGAAAAAATAAGTTTTGCATTTGAATTTGCAAGGAAAAAGAAAACGATGTTGTGTTAATGTGTATATATAAAACGTACCTACGTAATTTAGACATCGCATGAACTTCTGTCACGAAGACAGTGACCGAAAACTTCCTTCCGGTTTTGCAAGGACATTTAATACTGTCAACTAACAAGATCGCAATGTATTTTTAAGAGTTTCCATAGAAACTAAATAATAACAAATTGTCATTATTCATTATCGAAATATTTTCAATTACTTTAAACTTTAATCAACAATTTTATTTCCGCTTTATATTTTACTCGTTGTTCCCCAATGGAACGGATAAAAGTGTTCAATAAAGGAAAATATTTCACTTCTTGTAATCTTGTAATCCTTTTCTATAATGGCAATCTATCATTAGTGAAAATTAATGAAAAATAAAAGAATAATTCCAGTTTTTTTTATCATATATTATAAAGATAATTTTAAAAAAGAGAAGCTTGTTCGCGTATCACACACAGAATCGTGTTATCGAGAGTGATTGAAAGTTTAAATTTTCGTTAATGAAACGAAATACAAAACAATCATGCAATTTGTATTTTATATTAAAACGCTCGTCTGAATTCTAATGGATTTTTTTTTTTTACACGTCGAATCGAGTTATCAAACGAATATATTGTTCGGATCATTTGTCGGAAACTGATTTTTTTCTTTTTTTATCGGCGAATTTTCCTTGATCTCCTGAGTTTTTACATTTAATTTTCGATCATTTTAATGCGATGCTTGAAAGGAATATTCGTTCGTTTGGAATTGAAAAAGTTTTAATTAAAATCCGCTGATGTTTGAAATAAATATAAATATAATTATTTTTAATCGATCATTCTTGCAAATAACAATAATAAACGTTTACAATGGATCATGAATTAAAATATCTGTAGTGGTTACATTTCTGACGTTGACTCTTGATCTTTCACGATATAAAATATATCAATGATACAATTCGTACCAAAAGTATCGTTGGCCGACTCGTTCTCGTAGGGCGAGAACGTATTATTGAACGTGGATGGCCAAGTATTTTTGAACTCTTCATTTTCGTCGTACTGCAAGGTATTCATGATGGAGGATTCCATCTGTAACAAAAAATTAAACAGATAGATAATTATCATTACACCGTTATCAATTTTTATTCATAAATTATATTTCGCAAAAATATCCATTTGTAACAATTCCTATATAAAATGCATGCCCTATTATTTTATCTTCTCATTGACGTATGCAAATATGCACAAGAATGATACGATAGAGAAGGAGGATAACAGGTTTCATGACAATTCAATAAACTCGATAAATTGTATTCTCAAGTTGAGAAGCAGAAAATCGAGGACATGATTTATTCATTGAAATTTACATTGCTCGTCGCGAAATGAATGTTGTCGACGAAAGTTGTACAATTTATCGATTCACAAGAGTGCAGTTTCCTTGTAATAGTTATCAATTCTCTTTTTAATATCGGAAAATTAACTTTGCTTACGGTACAATGTTTTACAAAAGTGACAAAAAGTTGACTCGAGAAGAAACAATGTTATATAGTTTTCGGCAAAGGAGATTGTAATTGAATTTATTCGTTAATTTCGTTAATTTTTTCTCTAAGAACAATCGAAAACTAGGTTATTTCGTTATAAAAAATTAAATCCTCCAAATAAATCATTTCTCTGAAACGAACAACTTTCGTTTTCGTCAAATTTTGATAAATTTTGATTTCGAAGAAATTTTTTTATTGTTAAAATATATTGGACGAATTCATTACATGCATTTTGTGGATTATTACATTCTAATTCGATATCAATATGAATGTAATGATTATTTTAAATTTATTATTAATATATTAATATATAATGATATGATTAATGGATTATAATTATAGATGTAATAAATATTAAATTGAATTTCAAAATAAATAATTTAAAGTAAAAGTATGGAATAATATATGTAATGTAATAATAATGTTATAAAACATCGTAAAAAAAAAAATTTTAATCGATTCGCTAATAACAATCTATATAAATTAATAATTTTTTCACATTAATCGATATTAATATTAATATTGATTAATTTTTTAATAAGAATTTTTAAGTAATTTAATATGTACAAAAAACATTGAAGATTACTTCTTGAAAAAGAGAAAAATTTAAATCGTTCTTTCGTGAAATTTTTATCAAATTTTATGAAATTATTCAGAGTCCTTTTTCAAAGGTTTTTCTATAGTTATTAGCCGTGTTCATAAATTTGTCGGAGATTTCATTCGTTCTTGAAATTCTTGAAATTTGAAATAATATAGTGAATTCTAAAATTTTATTGCGTTTTCCTTTTGAAAACCATTTGAATTTTAATATCAGTGATAATACTATAGGAAATTTTTTTCTTGTTGAAAATATTGAAATTTCTAATAATATTTCAATGTGTTTTCAATTATATGATTGTGACAAAATTATTATATAATATATTCTATGTCCCATAAAATTTTTTTTAAAATAATTTACCTCGTTCGTTATAATAACGATGTGGTTTTTATAGAATTTTAATTTATCTTTTTGATTCGAAAAGAATTTTAATCAACAAAATTGAAATAATAAAATATATAAATATTGAAATAATAAAATTTGGAACACATATATAAATCTTTTATCTGTTTTTTTACCATTAATTAAATAATTCTTCCATTAATTAAAATAAATGGTATAGCCTGGAGTATTCCTCTTTAAAACGATATGACCACTGATATTTTAAGACAGAATAATACTACTCTGTTATTTAATCGCATAATTTTCTCAGATTCACTTCACAAAAGTAATCATTTTGTTAATATCAATTCAGAAAATGAATTTTGTAATAAGTTTATTAATCTTGAAATAGAATATATTCTTCCAATATGTAGAAATCATACCAGCCTTTAATTATTTGTCGTTGAGATATTCGATAGTGCATTGTCATATGCATGACAAGAGGAAATTGATATTCTATGAACGTAATTCCAGGATTAAATGTAATAGTTTTTAAACAAATTTCATCATTGTCGAATATTTATTTTTTCGAAATCATTGTAAATTTTTAAAGGATAAGAAAATCTTTTTCTTCATTTTTCAAATGATATATTTATTTAAAAAAAAAAGGGATTAAAAACATTAAAATCTGCAATGATTTTGAAAGAAATAATTCGTATTATTATTTCCAAAATAATGAAAACAATAAATTATTAATTAAATAAAATGAAAATATAGTATGTATTTTGATGAAATTTTCAAGGATCGAAATTTTGATGGTAAATTTAAATCATCACCAAAAAAAAGAAAATATATTTCATTTAATTAATTTCTATCATTCTATTATATTTTATGTATTGATTATCAATTAAAACAGAAATGTTTAAAATTTAATATAATCGATAATATTATGGTATTATGTTTTATAATATAACAAGTTAAAAAAAATAAATGATAATATTCAATATTCGAATCTATTGAAATTGTAATACGTACTTATATCTTTAATATTCTCTTAAATACACAAATATAAGTATAAGTCAAACATTTCAAATTGACTATTCATATTCTTAAAAAGTGAGTCTCATCGAAAAAGTGGTTATGCATAATTCAACTTGTTCCTTATTCACTTGACATTGTTTTACTTTTATATATCGGGAATGCGTTTTTGAATTGAATTGAATTTTTTAATTCTGCCTAGTATTTTTCGAAATTTAACGTGTGAAGATTTAAAAATATTATAATTATAACTATTAAAGTAAATTATTCCTTAGGAAATAACAATTTTCATTTTAAGATGATTTGAAAAAGACAATTGAATGTCTAAGAACAGAGAAATGATTTTCCTAGGTTTGAAAGCTGAAATTCGGATCTGAATCTAGCGAATAATGGACCACTATGTCAGAACCAGTGAACGATTCAAATTTGTAAAATTTAAATCAAATTCTAGAATTTCTCTCAATTTATAATTTTAATGTTAAAGGACATATATTCTTCGTTTTATCATTAAAAATTGTAAAATTAAAAATTTGTAAAATTTAAATTAAATTTCTAGAATTTCTCTCAATTTGTAATTTTAATGTTAAAGGACATGTATTCTTTGTTTTATCATTAAAAATTGTAAAATTAAAAATTCAAGATGACTCGATATATAAGATCCATGTTTGAAAAGTAGCATTACATATGCATTACATCTGCATTACGCATGCATATGCTTGTAAATAAGATGTCTTGATGCGGTAGCGATCAAATAAATTTTTTTCTTTTATCTTTATAGCATGGAAACACTATACATATAAATATTTGGTAATTCATGATTTAGACAGATAAATTCGTTTTTCCATCATTTTTACTTATTGATTTCCCATAATTATACGGCATAAACTCAATTTTTTCACAATATTTGTGAAAATATTCATCGCGTATAATTTTCTTTTTTGAAAGATTTGTAAAAGTTGTTTTGTAAAAGATATTTTTAATCGTGAATTATTTTTAATAATGGAACGAATTTGTAGAAAAATAAAATATCTCGAGGGTAAATATCATTTATAATTCAAAAATGAAACGATAAAAAGAGGAGTGAATAAAAAAGAAGAAAACTTTCAAAAGTAGTTATTCCAATAATAAAATTTTTTCGTTCAATAATTTATGCAGTGCAAAGTAAATGGCATTATATTTTCCAACAAAGTGTAAAAGGCTTATTTTCTGTGTGATCAAAGATTATGATTGATTTTTTGTTTTTCTTTAAATTTTTTTAATATAAAAAAAATTTCATTAGATTTTTCAATAAAATCTAAAAAACTTGTTTATTTTCTCTGAGTATTTCGAGGAATGTGATTATTTTTCCGTATGCTAAATTTTTTTATTCTTCTTTTTATTTCAATATCATCGCGTCCCATTTTTTAAATTTTTAGAAAATTCCAAACGAAAAAAATAAATTTTTTTCTTTTATCTTTATTCGTTTATTTGTTTCTAAAAATTGTTTAGATTTAATTGTTCGACTTCAATCACAAAATATTTCATTTTCTATTTTATTCTATATTTTATTTTTCGCTATTTTTGCTCTTCTTTAAGAAATAGCGAAGGGAAAAAATGTTAAGTTTGTTGAGAATATTAAATTTTTCATCGACACGTGAAAATTTTTGAATATTTAAGATAATTTAAAAGAGAATAACGGTGAACAAAAGCAGCGAACAATGCGTCGACCGGTATAAGAATTTACCATCCTCTTGGATTTTCTATGTGATTTCCTTCCTAGATACACACATAAAATAAACTCTAATGGTACAAATGTTGAATCTTTTCTCTTTACTTGATCAAATATGCAATTCGAACAATTTTTTCAAGTTAAAAGGAAAGGAAAAATAAAGAGAAATAGAATAAATTTGCTAAAATATGGTTTCGAAATTTCTTTCTTGCTAATTAATTAACTTTGTCATCTTTAAAGTAATTTTTTTTTTTAATGCCAAGAGGAACGAATTGAAAGAAAAGGAAAGAAAAAAAAACACTTAAAGAAAAGAAAAGAAAAAAAATAGAATAAAATTGAATGCTGAATATGAATATAACATATAACATAGAACACATATACACACACACATACACACACAAAATGATCACATTGGTCCATGGCAAGATGTTGCGCGCTGTATTACCGAGAATTCCGAGACACGTTCTGACAATACCTTGTTACCTTGTCGTGTCTCCTAACTATAATATGCACTTTGTGTTTCATAATGCAATTATGCCATTTAGTCAACGCAATATAAACCTGCAAAGGCCACTTTGATATACAACGTTCTGTCCAAATAAAATGTATACTGTTCTGTAACAGTAATTTCTATATGATGGGTAACTCTTTCTATTCGATGGTGTATAGTTTGTTACAAAAGAGGTGTCTTATTACATCAGAATACAGAGAAATCGAGACTGTACGAATTGATCAAATTTCACGAATAAAATTGCATTGTATATCGGTTATTATATTATATCGGTTATTATTCCTAAAATCAACTTAACAATTCTTCAATTAACAGAAAGATAACTTTAGGATCAATTATTTAATATATAATTTTGTTCAACGAGAATATGTATACGTTTATGGTACAAAGAAATATTTGTTTAACAGTATTTTTTTTTATCTTAATTATTTATTTTTTATTTAACTTTATCTTAATACTTATATCAATCATTTTTTTGTAATAAAATTCTTTTTGGAATATAAATCAAATAATAACGATGCAATTGAATTTGAGAATTTTTTATAGGGAAGATAAAAAATTTTTAATTTTAATGCTAAATAAAAAAATTTCCTTCTATTTTAGTTATTTTGTATGATTTGCAAACGATATTTTGTGAAAAAGTTTCATTTTATTCTAAATTAGATAAAATGCAATCATTAATTTATAATTAATAAGCAATTCTAACTGAAAATTATGTTTTTTTGAAATATAATAAAATATTGTGATAATCGACTATTTTCATTCGAAAAAAAATTTTTATTTGGATTAAGTTTTCAAGCTTTCCTTTGCGATTTTATAATTGGGAAGAAGCGGATCATAAAACTGATTTTTAGATAAAAGCATATCTTTAGAAAGAAATTTTTATTTTTGTCGAAGTAGATGTATCAAAATGTAATACAATAAATTTAAGGATATGATTGATTTATATGTAACATTTTATCTTTTCGAGTTTAATGTAATAATGTAATTTAAAATAATCATTATGTTGCAATTAATTTACAATATGTAAAAATATTCCTGAAATTTCATCTTTTCCATTTTCTTTCTTATTCGACATCAAATAATTGATAATTATTTCATATAAATATTAATAAACAAATAAACTATAATTTTTAGCGAGATATTATTTACAAACTATTGTTTGCGAATAAAATTAAATCCAAACTTCATTGGATTGAAACTTTGTACAAAATGTTTTGAAATATGTTATGCAATCATAACATATCAAAATATGATTAAATTCTACTGGTTAACAATATTGTTTGATTAATATTGAGAGTAATTGTCTATGAATATGTGTGGTATTTCAAACTTCAACTTACATAATTTACGTATTATGATATTGATATTGTTTGCATATTTCAACATATTCTAATGAACATATATAAATCATTTTATATACATAACATTTTTTTCAAATCACGTGAAACACATTTTTGTTCAAGTTTTATTTCTTTATCTATTTTTTAATATAAAAGTATGTGCTTACTTAAGCGTTGAAATTTACTTAAAAGTGAAAACGAATAATTTTCATTGTGTAAGCATTATATATGTTTGAAATTATTTGCATATTACAAAATTGGAATAATATCTATATAAAAATAGAATCATATTAAAATTCTTAAATGTAAATGTAATTTAAAAAATTTTTTTTTTTATTTCGTTTTTTAGTAGAAATTTGTATACAAGACAAATCATCTCATTTATGAATTTTTTATTTCATAATTTATTTTGTTCTATAAAAAGATTTTGATTCTATTTATTACATGTATTATCTATTTATTTATATTTAAATAAAAGAATGAACGATTTGTAGCTGGCATTTCAAATTATTCCAAACATGTTTTCTCAGAGTATTTTTCCATTAAATTATAGAAATATTGTTATCATTCAACAATTCAACGAATCCTATAAATTTTCGAATTTTTCCAAGATAAAATCCTTTTTCCTCGTTATTCTTTATTGTATTATACATATTTTATCGAATATTCTGATTTTTATTGCAAACTTGAAAAGTTATTTCAATAAAAATAAATAATTGCAAATAGTTTTAAGTTAATTGGAATTCGCGGAGGAATTTTAATAAAAGTATCCCTTGTTATTTTTAAAATAATTTTTTATAATTCTTTATTTCAAATAAAATTGATTTATATTTTATTCTAACTCGAATTAATTTTTTACAGGTGCAAGGATTCTGATATTGGAGCGAACAAAAAGGAGATGTGTTATCTGTTCGAAATCCAGTGATTTGCACATAACGATGTATATTTTTTCACGAAATGTATATTATAATATACTTTCTTGGATCGTATTGTGTTCGTGATTTATTATAAATGTTCACTCGGATGGCAACATGCGAAGGTCGTCCGATACGGATAGTTTGACACGAAACGAGATCATCCAAATTTTCGGTTTTGCACGTTCTGAGAATGGTTAACATAGGTGGAAGATTGCGCTCTAATCCAGGTAAGTAAAAATGTATTATCGTACAATTCAATTCTCGTATAAATACTCCTGTGTCATCGACAAAATTATTTTAAGAGCTGCTTAAAAAATTTAATATACGCGAAAGTATACTGTTTTCAAAGTGGAAAGGGAAATTTTATTATTGGAAAAGAAATTTTGTTCTGATATTTAAATGTAGAGTAAATTGTATTGAAAATTAGGAAATAAAATCACAAATGTTTTTTGGTAGGGGAAACTTTCCATTTTTTGGAATAAAAGAATATTTTATTTGTATATGTTCAATTTATATACATGTATAAACGCGATGTTAGCATTATTGCTCGCTGATAATGTCAATCTTCGACCCGTTCCTTCGAACGATATCTAACCACGCTTGCAGTTTTAAAGGCACGTTTTCATTTACCAAGTGCATCGCGTGTGTTCATAATTTGTGTCGGATAATGTACACATAATGAAGGAGAAGTAAATCGTACATTCACGTTTTTCACGTACCTAGTTATTTAAAAAGATTTTGAAATTAAAGAGACTCGTACATTGAAGTTTGGAAATGAAAGAAATATCGTATGCGGATGAAAAAAATTTAAAAAAAAATTCAGAGACTAACGATTCGAATAAAAAATTATGAAAATTTAGTGGAAATGCTTTTTTGAAGTGAGAGTAAAGAAAGGCAGTATTATATGTTGAAATTATTACGCCACTTTTAGAATCCAAAAAGGGATCTTTATCGAATTCTATTAATGGCAATACATATGAGTTTTTTTAGAATAAAGGAAATTAAATTTTAAAATATTAGATTGTACTCTTTGAGATTCTTTTCTTTTCTCTTTATGCGCAGCAATCCGCTTTAAATAATTGTAAAATATCCACTATAAGCAGACTGTTTTTATTTGACAATTTAAAAAAAAAATTATATCAATCAGTTAAATTAATCAGTTAAATTTATTTTTACACACATGCTCTGTAAAATTTAATCCTTTTTGATTGAATAAAAAAGTGAAATTCATCTCGATACGAGATTAACAACGCAAATATAATCTCGTTTAAATCGTCTCTGTTTCGCAAAAACAAAATTTGGGAAACAATGTGAGTCGAGATTTACCACATTCTAGGATGTACGATTCATTCATTTCTAAAATACGATAAGGGAATAATTCTCCATTTTTCGCGCATTCTCTGCGATTCTATCTATAGAAATTTTCGAAAATATTTTCCTTTCTTGTTATCGAATTGTTATTCCCGGGACATCACAAAATTGTCATCGTTCCTTCATAAATTAAGTCAGTGTTTCTCCAAATGATAATTCATTCGAAACGATAACACATTTTCATATTTCGCTTATTTCATCACATAACAGCGGTTTAATCTATCGCGAGTCTTGCATTTTTAATATCCGTTTATTATGAATTTTATAAAGAAGAGAGAGAGAGAGAGAGATGGCGGGTTGTTTTTGAAGGTAAATAAAATTGAGCGCACGATTTTCTCCTTCTTATTGGTGATTTTAAAAAAAAATTTTCATCGACTAATGTCAAAAATGTGGCGTGTCCCGTTCAATATTTGCCAACTACAAAATTCCAATTTTCTATGTGAAATTGATCTCGCGTTGCTGAAAAATTCAATCCTCTGATAAATTGGACAATTTTGGAGTCGGAGAAAGGAAAAAAAAAAAAAAGAAAGAAAGAAAGAAAGAAAGGAAAAATGGAAACGACGAATTTGTCCGTTAACAATGGAATATTCGTTACGAGAAAAATTTACGAGCAAAACGTCACAAGATATGAAACTATAATTGTAGCATAGCTCTACGATCAATTCGGAACTTATAACAAGCGTAACTGAACTTCCGTATATGTAATCTGATGATGCATCCATGCAAACTGACACCATTTTTAAAATCATCTTTTATGAATATAAATCTCTATTGTTTTGCTTTGTTATCCATTCTTACATTTGTTACATATCTTGCGTTACAGGTTAAAATTATTTAATCAATCGTTGGAAATAAATAAATACGACGTATGAATAATTTGAAATTATTCGAAAGCCATGTATATAAATATGTATTTATATAAAAATATGGTTTTTTGTTAACAATTTCTTTATCTCGAAAAATAACAACAATATTCAAGGTGATCAAAATTATTGCCCGTATATATATATATATTTTTATCCATTTTAGATTTTATCCGCGTCATCAAATTTTCGAGTAAATGCACAGCGTTCGAAATTTCGAGCAAATTTCGCAGTGATCGTTTCGTTTGCGGATGTAAATCGGGTACCGTGTTTGTGTTTCAATTGTGTATTTCGAAATAAAAGCTATGTAAAATCTTTGCTAGGTGAAACGATATTTTTCTATTTTTTAATCCAAACACGTGATTCCGTGTTCTATTTTGATACAAAAAGAAGGTGACGACACGATTTTAATATCGATATATTTCTCTAAAATATTTCTCTAAAATTTCAATCGTAAATATTTAATTATCGAAATAATTGTTCGATAATTCGATCCAAGTTCCAATTTTCAATTTTCTGAAAAAATTTCTAAGAAAATTTCTCAATATTTGAATTAAATTTTTTGTTTTACTTTTTTTTCACGCAAAAATTTTAAAGAATTAAATAAGATTCTTCTCTCAGTAGTTGTTTGTGTTTTCTTTCACAAGCTCAGCAAACGTAACGTGGATACCGTATGATATCGTATTATTACATGCCTGAAACTATTCACTTTCTTTGGATTTGTATTTGCACGTTTAGTAAGCGTCGCATATATAACAAGTTTCTTGGAGTACGAAGTTGTTTAGGTGTCCAAAAAAAAAAAAAAAAAAATATGTCTTCGATTGTTAATTAAATTCCAAGCATTAAGTTGTTTAATTAAGATACTCAGCCAAGTTGATGATGGCAGTGAAGTTTTAAATTACATTCTCGACAAGTTATAAGGATCTTAGAAAATTTCAGTTTAACGAGAAATCTCATTCTATTTCTGATGAAATATCTTAAAATGAAGGAGCTATCGATCTGTTTTCAACTTTTAATTATAGCTATAAATAACTACCGTTCTAAATAATTTAAAAACATTTGCAAATGTATCGTAAAATTTCGAAAAGATCTCTCATATTAAATGTTATTCAACGAAACAAGATAAAAGTAAGATTAATTTCATAATATTATTATTTTTTTGTAAATCAAAAATATCCTCTTCTTTACCAAACTTTCTTATCAACTGATAAAAAAATATAACGTATACCTTCTTTTCTTTTTTTCGTCTTAAAAATCCCCAATCGTTTCCGATACAACGATACGATAAAAAAAAAATTAATGAAAAAAATATTTCGCAATGTATCTCGATATATTACGCACAAAATTCTGTAAAATCCACGGATTATCTCGATTATCTCGAATTACTATTCCATGAAATTTCAATTCCCCGGCCAGACGACAGTAATAACATGAATGAAATATAAAACTCACCGAACCGTGAAATATCCGTTTTAGAGAATCGTCGACTCGGGTATAATATTCTTTCACAAGCCAATATTTCCACGCCGATGATCGCAATCTTCGTAACATTCGAATGATATCAATTCGACATTGTTCCCGCGTATTCTCCGCGAGGATGACTTCGATCCGTTCGGTTGAGAACAATTCCTGTTTCACCACTGTGTTCCCACGGGACACACCACTTTCACGGTTAATCCACTCGCACCACCCTTACTACCGCACAACAACCGGTTGATCGAATAATAATAGCTCGTTTCGCGGGAATGATCCTGGCTCGATGCGAGACTGGATGGCATGGCATTTGCACTCTCGAACTTAATCGAGAAACAAATTGTGCGGAACACGATTTAGCGGGAACGAACAGAGGAGAAGATAGACACACGCGCATTCACTCACTCACTCACCCACACATTCACTCTCACACACACACACATATACACGCGTGCAATTATCACTCGAATCAATCTTGGGAAGGTGGAAACGTTTGGAGGATTCCTCTGTGGACAATTATTGCGATCGTTTCGAGGCAAAGCTTCAATTGCATCGAGCTCAGCTGTTTCAGCATAGTTCCATCGCGCAACATGATAACAAACGTGTGTCCGAACTGCGTTGCTTCAACTTGTTGGATATTTGCTCGATCGGATCGTTATCACTTAGCGGGATGGTTGATAGCCGCCAACAAGTCGGTGGAGAGGAGCGTGTGCTCGTCATTGGTACGGAACGCGTACCATAATTTGGGTCCATTGGTAATACGTCGCCTCAAAGATCGTCCACACGATCGCCTGCGTTCGACGTTTCGACGTTGACAATCGCCGAGACAAAGCCCACCCGACGGATTCCACCCCTTGTGCACAGGGTTAAGCACAGGTATTTTTTTATTTCGGTTTTATCCCTTCTGCACGTTTCATCGTTCGACGGTTTGAAAAGAACGAAAATCAAAAGGAGCGATCAATTTCCAATTATCTTCCTTATTAATTTAATCGGACTTTTGTTTTAGCTGCTTCTTCCGTTCAAAGTTTTATTTATTACTTCTTTAATTTCGCCCTCGAACACAAAAGGTTTACGAAAAGTAATTTAACGTTCGATTCGGTTTAATTTTTAATTTTACTCTTCCTGTTTAGAAAAAAGAAAAGAAAGAAAGAGATGCTGTTGAGCGGAATTCGTTCAACAAAGATACGATTTAACGCGGATTTCAAACTGGAAAAATGGAATTTCGGCTCTGTCGCGATCGGGATCGTTTCGAATCGTGTGCGCGCTTTCCGAGAACTCGCGACGAAGTGCGGCCGGTTTTCACGATGAATATTGTGAACCAGGGGGTGGGAGTGTCTACGGTGGGGCGGCAGACTTTGGCAGGCTTTTCCTCGTGGAAGGAGATCATCGTGGAACCTGCGCCGTTGTTCGTTACCCTTTATACACCTTTTATCGAACGATCGTTTGATCCATCGTATCTGATACAGATTTCTCGTTCCAATATTTGGATGAATTTTCTCATGATAAGTGGAAATCGATACATTGATAGTGTCAGTGTAAACTAAGCAAAGTGAAAAGAAAGATTGGATAATGTTAGCATCGATAAGAATTATATTTTTAGATTTCTTCTCTCTCTCTCTTTCTCTCGATTATTTCTCGATTTCATTCCTTTTTTTAAATGTAAGAATTTTAAATCTTCATTCACGATCCCGTTCAAATTTTCCACGTATTTTTCGTGAAACGAGCATTGGAATGGTTATGGTTAGAAGATGTTTAATTATACAGGGGAATGTATATACAGAACGAAATATATTTTCGATTTGTCAGGCGAGAAGACAAAAGCGAAGAAAGAAAAAGTATTTGTTGGACGACGGGTTAAATAAAGAAGGATTGATGTTTTATCGATGTTCGCGTATCATAAAACATATTACAAAAATAATTTATTGGATTCGATGTTATGTCCGCAAGCATAATAACCAAGCATAATATATCCTACATATACCACAAAATTAAATTATCCAATGAATTTTGATAATGAAGTTGTTAACGTAGTTTATAAGTGATTTATGATACGAGAGTGTGAAATAGAATTTCGATATTTATTCATAGAAGATACAATCGAATATTTCATACGATTAAATCGGCACGAAAAATTTTTGAAATTTTTTCCAAATTGAAAAGCATTTTGCAAGCTTCATTATGTTTTATGAATTGGCTCGACAGGTTTCTATATACTTGCTTTCTTCACAATCGCGTCATAACGACTATAGCTATAAATTACTCGTATACATCACACTGTAAAGCCATTTCATTTGATTTGTACATCGTGCGTTGAATTATACACGATGAATTCGCGCTTTGACTTATATATATATACATGGATAATTTACATTTCTAAAGCAGGTAAGATCGACTTACCATGTTTAATGTAAATTAGATTGTATAATTAATCATAGTTCGTATTAATGGAACAATTTTCTTTAACTTGTAAATTAAACGAGTTTCGTCGCAAATTAACGCATTGTGTGTGTATAAAGTGAAATTGAGAGAGAGAGAGAGAGAGAGAGAGAGAGAGAGAGAGAGAGAGAAAGAGAGAAGAAAGTGAAAAAACTATGAGCAAAATGAATGAAATCGCATGTTGGGATTTAAATTTTAACGACGAGAATTGTATTTTTCTTTGCCGTATGCTTTAATTAACAAAATATTACGCGATAAAATCTTTGCGTGGAATATAGAGAAGAAGAGAGGAAAAATTTCAACCGCTTCAGACGCCATGTTATTTCGTACGAACGATTATTCATTTTTAATGTTTTTAATCTTTTTTTAAGCCAAGATTTATTAATCCGCGAATATTTCTCGTGAAATTAGTTATTTAGTTAACGAGAACCGTTCCAGAAACCATCATTTATCATTCTGTTGCCCTCGGATATATGTAATTAAACACAGGTTTTAAATAATTTTGTTTAATGAATTTTGGTTGTAAAAATGTGAGGAAAAATTTTTTTTTTCTTTTTCTCTTACTTTATAAAATGTGGATGAGTTAAGAGATATATTTTTAAAATTATGACATGGAGTAATATTTATAATTATTTGTGTATTATATCATATTATATAATGTTAAATCAAACTTACATATTGTAATACAAATTGAATATCATATTTGGATCAATGAATATCAATTGTACAAATGTCAGATATAATTCAATTCGTTTCCACGTATAGCGATTTGATATCGTTTGTTTGTTTTTTTTTTTTTTTCCTCGGTTGAAAATATTTCCATTAATTTCCCATCCCATGGACGGGGAGACAATCAAAGGAGCTTATACATTTTTGAATTTTATTCAGAGTCTATCGTATTATCGATAATATCCATTATTTCATACTGCTATTTTTTAATTTGTTGAAAAAAAGAATATTCCAAATGAACTGTAATTAAATTAATTGTGGGATAATTATTATATAAATTATTGTACGATTATATTTATATATTTATAATTGATACTTGATAATAATGAATTGATTAATTTTGTTTGTACAAAGATTTGTACGTACTCGATGAATCAGCTTGTTATAACTGAGAAATAAAAAAAATTTTTCCCACATAAATAAATCATTTTTTGACAAGATAAAAATTGTCTGTTTCAATACGGAATAGAGAATTAAGTTATCTCAAAGTATCCGTGTCTAATAATAGATTATTTTTCTGATTTTACGATCGCGTGCTGTCCTTCGTTATAAGGCTATTTTATCGAGACATTATCTATGAAATAAAAAGATTATTTCTCGAAATTGCATTGGACTACTTCTACTGATCTATGATTTCATGATATTAAAGTATCTCTTTTGATCCTATATCGTTTCTTTGTTACTACCATACTCTCTTAGAGAAATTCCTTGTTCTGGAAATTCATATCTTCCATTGTATTTCCTTTTTCCGTTCCACTTTCTATATTCGTTTAAACATCACGTGTCGGAAAAAATATGTACACCTTCTCCTTAATGAAAAATTTCTTTGATGATTTCATCAAACATTAAGAATTTATATTTATACTAGTTCAAAATATTTATGACTGTTAGTTTAGTATAGTTATACTAAATATCTCTTTCAAGATACTTCTTTTGTTACGAAGTTATCATATATATATATGTATACACCCAATCTTTTCCAGATTCCGTATTCTTCGCACTTTCTGAACGTTTTTATTATGCAGTGACCATCCTAAGAAATGTTCATCCTCTTATATTCAGCTCATTCTCCTCTTATATTCCTTGAATTCTTCTACAAGATATTTTTACCAAGTCTTTATCACTTTGTTCGCTATTATTGTCGATCGTTCCTCACATTTCGATATAATATTTCTTTTATATATATATATTTCTTTATCCCCGTTTTTACGAGAGTAATTTTCGAATTCTTTTTTTTTTAATAAAATTAAATTTCAATTTTTCCAATAATTTTTTTTTCCTTCATCAAAATTTTTGCATATAAATTCAATAGTGTAAATTCACTATCGAGAGTAAAAACACGTTAAATCGGATTAAATAAATAGAAAGAGAGGAAAATTCATATATATATTATATCGCACATTTGCGACGGAAAACCGATAAACGAGAACAGTGCATTAACTAATATTAAACAACAAGATTAATTTATTTCGAACGAATTAGATTTTAATTATTCGTATACTGAGAACAGATATATCAATTTACTCGCTTCCTGCTACTCTCTCTTTTATATTTTTATTACATTATATTCCGAACAAATAATATCCCATCATAAAAAAAAAAATATTTACTATTAATAATTAAAGGTAAATGTGAAAAATATTTCTTGATAATATTTGTAAACGATTTTCAACAAAAAATTAAATATTCACGTAAATAAATTAATCCAGTTTCGCGTATACTCAAATGTGCTGCATCGTTTGCCTCTCTTGCCACTTTCGTATTACGTAATTGGAACAAAAATACCACATTGTGTGAATGATAGCATTGCGACTATGTATAATGTATCGCTCGATGAGTTTTACATACGTATATATAACTCCGCTTTCTTTTGTGGACACTGTAACAATATACTCTTTGTTTAAAGAACCATTATAGATTCGTCATCGGTATGGATCGAATAAACCTTTTATCGTAAAAAATATCCGAAAATTTCACTTCATTTGGATCGTTCGATCACGTTCCGCTTTGGACGGAATTGTAAAAAGAAACGTACAAGTGGAAAAGTGGATAAAATTATATATATATCTGTCAATATGGTTTTTTTCATTCTATCAATCATTCTATAATTTTTTTATTTAAGAAATGATCGACAGAAAAATTAAAGAGCATATCTTTTTAAATGAAATAGTTCCTCCTTCATCTTTCTGATTGAAAATTATTATTAACCGAGTTTAATGTCATAGTTCTGTGATCGATTATCAATAATAAAAAAAACAAACCAGTCAGAAGTTTTATGTGCGCTACAAATCATGGTGTGTGTATATTCTGTAACTTTTACATAAACGATATTTGTTCAACTCGTAGGGTCATTTTTACTACCCTGCAGCTGTTTCGAATAGTAGATTATACGTTCACAGGATAGAAATGAATGCAAGTTCATAATTGAATAATATTTGAGTAGAGAATTTTGAAAAAAACTTAATTAATGTTTCTAAATATTGCCTTTTTTATTTTCAATTCAATTGATTACTACATAAACAATATTTCCAAATTTTATTTTACGGCGTAATTGATCGTTTTAAAATGTAAAAAAAAGCGCAATCAATTATTTAAGAATATTCTTTCGAGGGAATAAATTTGTTTTCGTAAGAAGAAACCAATAATTCAATATAATTAATGTAAGTTACTTAACTTCGTCATCTGAGATATTTCAAACACAATTGAGATTTTCTTTAAGAAGTAAAGAATATCTCCACGACAAAAGAATATTTATAAAACGAAATATCCAATAAAAAAACGCAAATGGCGCTTTCGTTCTAAATATCATTTAATCGATCCCTTTATTCCTCTATTTGCTTAATCTGGTTTCCTCGTAAAAATATTCTCCATTCTTCCTTAATATAGATACATTCTTTCTTATCGATATTTGTGAAGAGCTTTTAAACATTTGTTAACAAGTGTGGCACAATTTGCAATATTTAGTATCATCTCGTACAACTTTTTATTGCAACGTAAGTGTAAAGCGTACCGATCTTTCAACGTTTCCGACCGATTACGAGCAAGATATATTTTTTTCCCCTCCTCCCATAGAAAACTATACCGATCCTTTTCACGAATCACCCCGTAATATCCACTTACTCGACTCAACTCCACGCCCTCCCCCCAACCAACTCCTCGAAAACGATCCTTTCAACATCGATCAACCTCGACCCGATATTAAGCGACCCGAGAGAGGTATCATTAACTAGCCGGCAACCGTTTTGTTTCCTTCCTTCGAACAACTTCTTACGGGCCCCAAGTTCTATCGATCTTGAACTACTTGAAACGTCCTCCTCCGAGGGATGACGTAGCCGAAACCGAGGGATTGCACAAGCGAGTGGGTTGTCGCATGTGCACACACGCGCCCTGAAAGAATCGGTTTCCCATGGAGTCGAAGGCGTGTCGTGCGGAATACCGTCCATTTCTCTCTCAACGACCTTATCAACGTCTTCCTCCGAAAGAATCGAGTTTAAATAAACCGAGAGTGGCTCGGCCAGGAAGACGACGAAGAAGAAGACGACGAGGAGGGGCACTCGAAACAGACGTATATAGAGGTTTTCTAGCCGTGTCGCTCAGTCATAACACCTTCAGCCCTCGTCCAACGTGTTGTTTTTCGTATCGATTTGAATTTGATTATTCGAGTTCGATAAGATGGGGATCGTTCCCACCTTCGTAAGTATTTCGTATCCGCAACGCAATTCTTTTTCTTTCGTTGATTTGATTTCTTTTTTTTTTTTTTCACGAGACGGTGAGGTTTTTGGAGAAAAGAGAAACTGCGAGTAAAGATGTTGAAGATGTTTCAGCTTCTCTTGGAAAATTTGATGTTTGTTTCGCGGTTTTTATCGGGCAATTTATTAATAAATTGTAAATTTAATTAGAGAGAGGAACGTATATGTGAAATTATTAGATTAAATTAATTGAATTAAGAGGAGAAATATTTGCTGGGAAACTCGATTAATTCTGTCAACCTTTATTTTGTTTGTGTAAAAATATTTTCGCGTAGATAGAAATATTTTTTAGATTTGTTTTTAATATAATGATTTAATACAATTTGTAAATTTTTATTTAAAATCAAATTTTATCAAATCGTGCCATAAAATTTTTATGGCAGGAACAAATATGGAAAAAAAAAAATATCGTTTTCTTTTTTTATTTATCTTCATTCATATTGCCAAGTTTGTTTACGTAACCTAGAAAAAATTGTCCTTAAATCTTACCATTGTTCTTTGTCAATATTTGCAATTAGAGAGAGGGAAAGTGACAACTACTTCAAACAGTTTCTAGATAAGAGAAAATAAATATCAAATTTTTTTTGAAACATTTTATCGATTTTCCTTATTATCTCCGTCATATCATAAATATCGTATGTATAAATTAAGGTAGAGGAGAAATATATTGGAAGATTGAATGAAAATAAATATTGAAGTAATAAATTATATACAAGTTCTATTAAAATTTTTATGTATCCGTGGTTACATGTATACGTAATAAAGATTGACACTAATGACTCATTGTGACAATATAATTTATCTGTCGACTATGTCTATGTGGTGTAATCGTAATTTCACGAGAACGGTAACAATCCTCTCTCGTTTATTTCTGCAATTAACAACTTTATTCTAACTTTTTAAATATTTGATTCACGTTATATTACAATTATATTTATTCGTTCGAAATTTTAAAATTACAAAAAATATACTACGAAGCTTATTTATTTTTGTAATAATTTATTTTTAATAATCGCATTATCACATATATTTAATAAATATCGATATAGAATATTTGCTCATCGTACAATCGTGTTTTGCAGATCATTCTCGTTTGCTTATTCGCATTCGGCAGAAGTGCCATCGAATCCCCGGAATCGAAATCAACTACAAAACTGCCGTTAAACAGCCCCTCGATCGGGGATAATGACAAAGATTTAATCACTTCTGCCAGCGATCGAAGTAAGTGCTATCGTATATTACTATGCAAAATATTATAATTATTATTATCCATATAATAATACCATGGTTTGAAATATTAATTCGTTGTTAAAAAGAAAGAAAAAGATCATTCTTTGCCAATTGATCCACCATCACTTGTCACGATCTAAAGTTTATTATATAATGTATTTCAAAGAAATCCAGTCAGATTATGTTAATGACAATCTGGATCATTCTAATGTTATTTTTATCCATGCATACACGTAGAAGTAATAATTGAGAAAAGAAGAAGAAAAAAAAAGTCTAAAAAAGCAGTCTATCAAAGGATACTTATAACTGCATAATTGCATCGCAGCTCATAGACGGCGAAATTACGGTTATATCTAGGTATGATCGATCGTTATCCAACTTATACACTTTTTCAATGTATTAAATAAGTGTGTCACTACCGTTCCCACGATCGACCATTTCAAATGGATTTCATTGTAAAAAAAATATGACATTCGATATAATAACATGCTAATGTGACGAACCGAAGGCCTTCCTCTGCCGGCATCTTTTCTAATGACGTCTCCGCGGTGTTCCGTGTTAGATCATTGATATAATGACTCAACAACAAAATTTGCATAAATGACGCGTGCCTGTTTTCAATTATTCAAACGCCTCGAAGAGAATCTGTCCGTCTAATGTTTGATTTAATTTATTTAATCGGGGCACGTGAATTTTAGTCACGCAAGATAGTGACTACGAGATTCGAGTTAGAAAGATTAAAATAATTTTTAGTAAGGAATTAAAAAAATATATAATTCGATTAAACAACGAAGGTTCAATGTGTGCAACTCCTTTTTTATCGAGAAATTATTATTATTATGAAAATTGTGTTATTTATTTATATTATTATTACGCTAATTGTTTTGAATTACGATGCACGAAGATGGAATTATATCTGTATCGCGAGTACAATATTAATAAATCACGTAAATTTTATTGATTACAAGCATCATGCTCTTCGATTAATTAATTAATTGAATTATTCAAATTATCGAATAAATTAATATGAAAATTTTGTCCCATCGCATGATGAACCGATGATTCATTTCCGCCACCATAGCATGGCAATGCGGATAAAGGACGTGCATGTGTGAAAAAGCGTTCCACCGTTCACTAACGCTTTTCAAGGCTCGACTGATTAGCTATTCTTCTGTACACAGTGCAGAACCGTAAAGCAATCTTCATATACACGTTTCTTACGTTGCAAAACTTTACTATTTGCTTTAAAGAAGAATTCCGATCTGGAAAAAATTTCCTTTTACATATTTTAAGCAGACACGTTTTATTCATTCTACGTGGGACAATATATTTTAATAATAATAAATTTTAAGGATACAAGTTTCAAAGAATTTTAAATCAAGAAAACTCGTTTCAACAAAACGTTCTTCTTAAACTTTTATTGAACGGAAGAAAGTGCTTAAATTTTCGACAATTTTACACAACATGTAGAAACTTTATCTGTACGAGCCATTCCCATAACGAGTAACCATAATTGTCTTGTAAATCGCAATGCTTGACAGAGACTATTCTTCTTCATAAATATAAATATCAATTATTTGCGCGTAAATAATGACAAACAATCATTGATCATAATTAATAAACACAAGCTGGAAACGAGCTGGAGCAAAATTTTGAATTAAATCGTTTAAAAAGAATGTTTTATATATAGAGAAGAGATTGATCGAGAACGAATTGATCGAAAATATCGATTTTCTTGAGTTTCGTTGATTCCAGCGTTTCACATTAGCAAAGAATACGGGCAACCTGGAGGGTATGGAGGAAGTGGCCCATATGGAAGTTACCTTGGTCTTAGCGGTTCGATTTATGGCCCTGGCACTGCGTATCGTGGAACAAGCTGGAGCCCAGGATACCTAAATCCGAGCTATGGAGGTTATTCAGCGGGTGGCTATCCAGGTGGAATTATTGGGGGAGGCCATATAGGGTGAGGCTCGCGCAAATAAACGTGTCACGCGATTGACTTCTAAGAAACTGGGTTGTGGAATAAAACTGAGATGATCGATGATTTTCCAATATCGATCCAATATATACTTAAAAAAGAAAAAAAAAAAAAAACGATGCTCTAGGTTTGATGAATAAATTCATCATAACTTTTGAATCGTATTTTCGATTAAAGAGATTATGCTTTTTAATTTTTTATTTAAATAATTTTGTTGAAATTTTATTCAGTTAAAAGAATATTAGATCTCGAGTATTTGAAAATATACGTATCTTGAGAAATGAGAAAATGACAGCATATTTTATCCAACGAGAACGGTATTATAACGGCGCTTATAAAAGTGTATATATGTGCCAATCGTGCACTAACAATAATTGTATATCTTTCTTATAATACTAGTTTAAAAAGTTTATTCTAGAATAACGTTTCAAGATAAATAAGATCGAGATATTTGGTGAAAAGTGAAAGAAAGTTAAATTAATCTAAAAGCACAATTCGATCATATGATCAATAATACAAGATTTTTCTACTATAATACAAAAATGTAATGTATACATTTGTTTCTATTAACAAGAGCTTTTTCTCCCTAATATTCGATTCATATTCGGAACATTCTACGTAATTTTCTTATGAATTATTCGTCGATATAAATCTCCGTAAATTGGCAATGAATTTCGATGAAGAAAATATAATATATTTAACCGATTTCTATACGATCAAATAGATTAAATCCTTTACGTGTGGAAAATTATTGAGAAAACTATTATTAGTCTCTAACTATCCACCGTATCGAACATTCATCTTTAATATCACCCTTCATATCTACATTATTGATCCTCGCTTCAAAATTTACAAATATTTTAAATATTTTAAAATCTACATAATAATTAATGAACTTATCTATTCGATTATATCAATTCATCTCTTCTCGCTTGTTTGATTATTTCTTTTGTATTGAAATAAATATTTCAATCTCGTCAATTTTTTTTTTTTTTTTAAATATTAGATATGGCTATTATGGAAATCCTGGATACAGCAGTGGTTATGGTGGTTACGGTGGATACAGTGGATACGGTGGATACAACAGTGGATATGGAAGCACATTAGGCTATGGCGGTTATGGCAGTGGGTATGCACCCGGTGGTTATAGCGTCTACAGTGATGGATATCTTGGTTACGGAAGAGGTAACTACGGATACGGAAGGGATATAGGATATAACGGGTATGGAACAGGGTATAACGGGTATGGAGGATCAAGTTATGGATCATCGTACAATTTGAGAAGTAACTACGATCCGTATGGATATCGTAACACCAATTATGGAAATTATGCCGGTTACCCATCCGGTTACAGAGGTTATTCTTAAAGTTTATCTTTGAGAATTGAACGAGAGTGAATTGTAATATTTTTTTTTACAATATTTTTTTTCATCGTTTTTTTCGTCGTTTCAAGGAAGACATTGCAAGAAGACATAACAACAGTATTTGCCAATACCAGTTTAACTATATATATATATATTAGTTTATTAATCTTTTAATTAACTTAATAGATTGTAATTTTGTATTCGTATCAATAATTTTATGTAATTTATATGTATATTAATTAATAATGATGAATAAAATTATGATTCGTTTAGAGTTATGAGAAGTGCAGAAGGGTTTCTATTTTAGAATTAATTGTGTTTGAATTAAGTTGTGTGTTTAAAGAAGATCTAAAATGTTTCATGATTAGTTTTATTTCATAAAAAAAAATACATGATTCATGCTTATAAGGAACATTGGATGAACGCAACATCAATATGTACAATTATATATAATTTATTAAAAATTTCATCGGCCTCTATACTACAGAAAAAGATACATATTACGTATCTTATATCCAATGTACAAATATAATTATTTCTTTAAAATATCGAGCATGTACAGTTAAATATTAATTCAAATTTTATAAAGTATACCTATAATTTGGAAAATGTGTTTGAAATTTCTCCAACCATGAACCATTATTCTGTACGTGCTCAATAGAACGTATTAGCACTTGTATAATCAATATTTAATCTCAAGCGTACATTAAGCATGAGAGCGCAATGGATGATTTCATTTCTCACGACATTCGCATAATTTTGAATCTAAAAACAAATTTCTATAATTAATTTATATCAATTTTCACATAATGCTCTCAACATCGAGGGAAACGAAATGGTATTCTTGAAATTAAATACTAAGCAATATAATAATTAAAAAATAAACTAAATATATATATATATTTTTTTGTATTATTATAGCTACTAAAAAAAAGATTTACGAAAACATTTAAATTCAACATGATACAAATTTTGTATAAATGTTACCATGATAAAAAATGTATAAAATGATACTAATACTTTTCCTTGCATTAACTTTAAGATTATTATGATTGTCGTATTCATTTTTGCTAACACGAAATATAAATTTTAATTCAATGTAGAATATTATTAATGATTTAGTGCTTACAAAAACCATACCAGAATTATGAGAAAAAGAAACATTCAACGTTTTACCAATTACCAAATAATATCCAAGTTAAAGCAGAGAAAAGTAAAGAACAGTCATGCTCTAATCGGCACATTATCTTTGGATAATCACAATCGAGCGTTCTAAAAAAAAAACTGTTACTATAATAAGTTTCAAATCCCTGAGTTCTAAATCCTAAGAAAATTACATCCACAATTATTATATGCAGATTTTCAAAATTCAATCAATAAGAGAGAATGATATTCGATCAATTTCTTACAATCTAGAACTTAAAACTATCGTTAGAATTGTTTCGAGGCTTATCGCAAATCGTTTATAACACAACTTATTATCTTTTACCTGATTTTATAAGAACGCACAGATCATGATTACCTTTTGCGATACGATGATACTTTATTGGCATTTGTGTCTCCTTTTGGCCATCCGTCAGCTGTCCAGCAGCTAATGGACGGGCATCGTTTCATCGTTTTTACGAATCGTTTTTACGCGAATGCGTGGTTCCTTTCGAATAACGATTTACAATCTGCATGTTGCAATCGCATTCTTCATTTGACGTTCCGTAGCTTTGCCCTTCTCCTTTCGATTTGACCGTGTGCTGAAACATTTAAAAAGCCAAGTTTCGCTTGTCGCAACGCCTCGCGAAGATTCTCTATATTGCCAAGCTGATTTAGGCTGACAAGCTTCGTCTCGACTCTCCCGTTTTGAGAATCGCATGCGTCGCATGCATATGGAACAGGCATTGCGGAAGGGAACATGTCTTTCATGTTTTGGGTGCTGTCCGTCACATCGTCGCCCGGACAGTACGGTATGAATACTACGGGAATGAAGCCAAGCTGGCCAATCAGAGGAATGGATGTCGTACTCGTGATGGTTGCTGTATTATTGGTCGGCTCGACAAGATAGCAAGGACAGGTTTGCGGATCTGGCCCTATAGATTGCTGGTAGGGCTTGATGTTAATCGTGTTCGGTGGATGAACGCCGATCGCGGCGAGCTCGGGTTTTGATTCGATAGATTGCTCGGACAATTGGTTTACCTGTTTCGCGAACGCGATATGATTTCCATTTGATGATTGATACTTTACATTGGCCTGTTGTCCGCGGTCTGTCTCTAATTGAATAACCGGTTCGCTCAGTTTAGTGACTTCTTGGGGATATTTACGATTTTCGCGGGAACCTTGGAATCTTCCTCGATTAGGGTATTTAACGCCAGCAGTAGTCCGAGAAGTTTCCGATATCACTTTTTGAACATCCTTGTATTTACTTTGCTCTTCCTCTTCCTCATATTTACGTGATTCCTTTCGTCGTGTGTACATCAAGGAGTTAATTTCGTCCGCGTTCTGATTTACTTGTTCTGACTGATAATCACGCGTCCTTGATTGGTTTTTTTTGAATTGAGCATCCTTTAAACCGAAGGGTCTGCTTATTTTTGTTGGATACGCTAACACTGTGGACTCAACATTTTTTTCGTAATTTTTGTCAAGAGTGTGGTTGTTAATATATTCTGAATTGTACTTAGAGGATAATCGGTCTACTTGCTTCTGACCAAAAAATGGATGATTATCGACAGTCGTTGGCGTTGTAGGTTCGTAGTATTTAATGGGATACTGAACTTTGATTGGCTTTTCATATCGAGGCCGTGTCGTTGGAGCAACACCAGGAACATAATCTGGATCACCAGGCCATGGTCCATCCGGACCAGGGGATCCTGTCGGCCATGGGCCATCAGGACCAGGCGGGCCATCACCACCTATTCCACCTACTCCACCAACTGGACCTTCGTGACCACCTGGACCTTCGGGTCCACCTGGACCTTCGGGTCCGCCTGGACCTTCGGGTCCGCCTGGACCTTGAGGGCCGTCTGAACCATTAGGCCATGGACCGTTAGGACCATTAGGACCTATGCCACCAGATGGACCTCCAGGTGCAAGAGGATATCCTGGATATGGCGGATATTCGGGCTGACCTAAAATTTAATCATTTTATTTCTTTATTAATTTCATTCAAACTGCGTTAGATAAAAAAATATACAATTAAATTATATACCTGGCTTCGAAGAACCAGGATAGCCATGATGACCCGGTTTGCTTGGTTTACCAGGTTTACCAGGTTTTCCAGGAATACCAGGTATTCCTGGCGTACCGGGATATCCGGGTGAGCCTGGAATACCAGGCCTGCCTGGAATTCCTGTTGTACTAGGATATTCCGGATGAGGTGGATAGGGTGGAATTCCTGGCGGTTTAGAAGTTTCCGATTGTCCTGGTTGTCCGGGTGATCCAGGCTGACTAGGATATCCAATTTGTGGCGGAGTTCCAGGTATTCCCGGCCTTCCAGGTATTCCAGGATATCCTGGGTGACCTGGTCTTCCAGGTATTCCAGGTGTTCCCGGTGTTCCAGGTGTTCCAGGATGTCCTGGTTGTCCTGGTTTTCCAGGTGATCCAGGTTGAGCAGGATATCCAGGTTGTGGCGGAGTTCCAGGTATTCCAGGTATTCCAGGATGTCCTGGTTGCCCTGGTTTTCCAGGATGTCCTGGTTGCCCTGGTTTTCCAGGATATCCAGGTTGTGGCGAAGTTCCAGGTATTCCAGGTGTTCCCGGGATTCCAGGTATTCCAGGTGTTCCCGGGGTTCCAGGATGTCCGGGTTGTGGTGGAATTGCAGGTGTACCAGGTATTCCAGGTGCCCCTGGGGTTCCAGGATATCCTGGCTGTCCAGGTTTTCCTGGTGTTCCCGGTTGGCCAGGATATCCAGGTTGTGGCGGAATTCCAGGTATTCCAGGTATTCCTGGGCTACCAGGTATTCCAGGATGTCCTGGTTTTCCAGCTGATCCAGATTGGCCAGGATATCCAGGTTGTGATGGAGTTCCAGGTATACCAGGTATTCCAGGTGTCCCTGGGGTTCCAGGATATCCTGGCTGTCCAGGTTTTCCTGGTGTTCCCGGTTGGCCAGGATATCCAGGTTGTGGCGGAATTCCAGGTATTCCAGGTATTCCTGGGCTACCAGGTATTCCAGGATGTCCTGGTTTTCCAACTGATCCAGGTTGGCCAGGATATCCAGGTTGTGATGGAGTTCCAGGTATACCAGGTATTCCAGGTGTCCCTGGAGTTCCAGGATATCCCGGCTGTCCAGGTTTTCCTAGTGTTCCCGGTTGGCCAGGATATCCAGGTTGTGATGTTCCAGGTATACTAGATATTCCAGGTGTTCCTGGGGTTCCAGGTGTTGCAGGATATCCTGATTGCCCTGGTTTTCCAGGTGATCCCTGTTGGCCAGGATATCCAGATTGTGGCGGAGTACCAGATATTCCAGGTGATCCTGGTGTTCCAGGTTGACCTGGATATCCAGGTTGTGGAAAGGTACCAGATATTCCAGGTGTTCCAGGTCTTCCAGGTATACCAGGTTGGCCAGAAGTTCCAGGTATTCCAGGTGGTCCTAATATTCCAGGTTGGTGAGGATATCCAGATTGCGTTGGAGTTCCAGGTATTCCTGGGGCTCCAGGTATTCCAGGTGTACCTGGATATCCTGGTTGTCCTGATATTCCAGGATATCCAGGATATCCAGATTGTTCCGGTTTGCTAGGGTATCCAGGTGTTTCAGGTTGGCTAGGATATCCAGGTTGTGTCGGACTTCCAGATATTCCAGGGGTCGTAGGTATTCCAGGGGTCGCAGGCATTCCAGGATACCCTGGTTGTCCTGATTGTCCTGGTATTCCAGGTTGGCCAGGATATCCAGGATATCCAGGTTGTCCCGGAGTTCCAGGTTTGCTAGGGTATCCAGGTTGGCCAGGATATCCAGGCTGTGTCGGCGTTCCAGGTATTCCAGGTGTTCCAGGATGGCCTGGTTGGCCAGGATATCCAGGTTGTGGCGGAGTTCCAGGTATTCCAGGTGTTCCCGGAGTTCCAGGTGTTCCAGGATGGCCTGGTTGGCCAGGGTATCCAGGTTGTGGCGGAGTTCCAGGTATTCCAGGTTTTCCCGGAGTTCCAGGTGTTCCAGGATGGCCTGGTTGGCTAGGATATCCAGGTTGTGGCGGAGTTCCAGGTATTCCAGGACTCCCCGGGATTCCCGGTGTTCCAGGATGGCCTGGTTGTCCAGGATATCCAGGTTGTGGCGGAGTTCCAGGTATTCCAGGGCTCCCCGGGATTCCCGGTGTTCCAGGATGGCCTGGTTGGCCAGGATATCCAGGTTGTGGTGGAGTTCCAGGTATTCCAGGTGTTCCCGGAGTTCCAGGTGTTCCAGGATGGCCTGGTTGGCCAGGGTATCCAGGTTGTGGCGGAGTTCCAGGTATTCCTGGTGTTCCCGGGGTTCCAGGTGTTCCTGGCGTTCCAGGTGTTCCCGGATGGCCAGGATATCCAGGTTGTGGCGGAGTTCCAGGTATTCCAGGTGTCCCCGGGGTTCCAGGTGTTCCCGGATGGCCTGGTTGGCCAGGATATCCAGGTTGTGGCGGAGTTCCAGGTATTCCAGGTGTTCCCGGAGTTCCAGGTGTTCCAGGATGGCCTGGTTGGCCAGGGTATCCAGGTTGTGGCGGAGTTCCAGGTATTCCAGGTTTTCCCGGAGTTCCAGGTATTCCTGGTGTTCCCGGGGTTCCAGGTGTTCCTGGCGTTCCAGGTGTTCCCGGATGGCCAGGATATCCAGGTTGTGGCGGAGTTCCAGGTATTCCAGGTGTTCCCGGGGTTCCAGGTGTTCCCGGATGGCCTGGTTGGCCAGGGTATCCAGGTTGTGGCGGAGTTCCAGGTATTCCAGGTTTTCCCGGAGTTCCAGGTATTCCTGGTGTTCCCGGGGTTCCAGGTGTTCCTGGCGTTCCAGGTGTTCCCGGATGGCCAGGATATCCAGGTTGTGGCGGAGTTCCAGGTATTCCAGGTGTTCCCGGGGTTCCAGGTGTTCCCGGATGGCCTGGTTGGCCAGGGTATCCAGGTTGTGGCGGAGTTCCAGGTATTCCAGGTTTTCCCGGAGTTCCAGGTGTTCCAGGATGGCCTGGTTGGCCAGGGTATCCAGGTTGTGGCGGAGTTCCAGGTATTCCAGATGTTCCCGGGGTTCCAGGTGTTCCAGGATGGCCTGGTTGGCCAGGATATCCAGGTTGTGGCGGAGTTCCAGGTATTCCTGGTGTTCCCGGAGTTCCAGGTGTTCCTGGCGTTCCAGGTGTTCCCGGATGGCCAGGATATCCAGGTTGTGGCGGAGTTCCAGGTATTCCAGGTGTTCCCGGGGTTCCAGGTGTTTCAGGATGTCCTGGTTGTCCTGGTTTTCCTAGTGAACCAGGTTGACCAGGATATCCAGATTGTGCCGGAGTTCCAGGTATTCCAGGTGTGCCTGGAGTTCCAGCTGTTCCAAGATGGCCTGGTTGTCCTGGTTTTCCGGCTGAGCCAGATTGACCAGGATATCCAGGTCGTGGTGGAGTTCCAGCAATTCCAGGTGTTCCCGGGGTTCCAGGTGTTCCAGGATGGCCTGGTTGTCCTGGTTTTCCGAGTGAACCAGGTTGACCAGGATATCCAGGTTGTGGCGGAGTTCCAGGTATTCCAGGGATCCCCGGTGTTCCCGATGTTCCAGGATGGCCTGGTTGTCCTGGTTTTCCGGGTGAACCAGGTTGACCAGGATAGCCAGGTTGTGGCGCAGTTCCAGGTATTCCAGGTGTTCCCGGGGTTCCAGGTGTTCCAGGATGGCCTGGTTGGCCAGGATATCCAGGTTGTGGTTGAGTTCCAGGTATTCCAGGTGATCCAGGTGAACCAGGTTGACCAGGATATCCAGGTGTTCCCGGAGTTCCAGGTTTCCCAGGATAGCCTGGTTGTCCTGGTTTTCCGGGTGAACCTGGTTGACCAGGATATTCAGGTTGTGGCGGAGTTCCAGGTATTCCAGGAGTCCCCGGGGTTCCCGGTGTTCCAGGATGGCCTGGTTGTCCTGGTTTTCCGGGTGAACCAGGTTGACCAGGATAGCCAGGTTGTGGCGGAGTTCCAGGTATTCCAGGTGTTCCCGGGGTTCCAGGTGTTCCAGGATGGCCTGGTTGGCCAGGATATCCAGGTTGTGGCGGAGTTCCAGGTATTCCAGGTGATCCAGGTGAACTAGGTTGGCCAGGATATCCAGATGTTCCCGGAGTTCCAGGTTTTCCAGGATAGCCTGGTTGTCCTGGTTTTCCGGGTGAACCTGGTTGACCAGGATATTCAGGTTGTGGCGGAGTTCCAGGTATTCCAGGAGTCCCCGGGGTTCCCGGTGTTCCAGGATGGCCTGGTTGTCCTGGTTTTCCGGGTGAACCAGGTTGACCAGGATAGCCAGGTTGTGGCGGAGTTCCAGGTATTCCAGGTGTTCCCGGGGTTCCAGGTGTTCCAGGATGGCCTGGTTGGCCAGGATATCCAGGTTGTGGCGGAGTTCCAGGTATTCCAGGTGATCCAGGTGAACTAGGTTGGCCAGGATATCCAGGTGTTCCCGGAGTTCCAGGTGTTCCAGGTGAGCCAGGTTGGCCAGGATATCCAGGTTTTGGCGGAGTTCCAGGTATTCCAGGTGTACCAGGATGGCCTGGTTGTCCTGGTTTTCCGGATGAACCAGGTTGTCCAGGATATCCAGGTTGTGGCGGAGTTCCAGGTATTCCAGGGGTCCCCGGGGTTCCCGGTATTCCAGGATAGCCTGGTTGTCCTGGTTTTCCGGGGTGAACCAGGTTGACCAGGATATCCAGGTTGTGGCGGAGTTCCAGGTATTCCAGGTGTTCCCGGGGTTCCAGGTGTTCCAGGATGGCCTGGTTGGCCAGGATATCCAGGTTGTGGCGGAGTTCCAGGTATTCCAGGTGATCCAGGTGAACTAGGTTGGCCAGGATATCCAGGTGTTCCCGGAGTTCCAGGTGTTCCAGGTGAGCCAGGTTGGCCAGGATATCCAGGTTTTGGCGGAGTTCCAGGTATTCCAGGTGTACCAGGATGGCCTGGTTGTCCTGGTTTTCCGGATGAACCAGGTTGTCCAGGATATCCAGGTTGTGGCGGAGTTCCAGGTATTCCAGGGGTCCCCGGGGTTCCCGGTATTCCAGGATAGCCTGGTTGTCCTGGTTTTCCGGGTGAACCAGGTTGACCAGGATATCCAGGTTGTGGCGGAGTTCCAGGTATTCCAGGTGTTCCCGGGGTTCCATGTGTTCCAGGATGGCCTGGTTGGCCAGGATATCCAGGTTGTGGCGGAGTTCCAGGTATTCCAGGTGATCCAGGTGAACTAGGTTGGCCAGGATATCCAGGTGTTCCCGGAGTTCCAGGTGTTCCAGGTGAGCCAGGTTGGCCAGGATATCCAGGTTTTGGCGGAGTTCCAGGTATTCCAGGTGTACCAGGATGGCCTGGTTGTCCTGGTTTTCCGGATGAACCAGGTTGTCCAGGATATCCAGGTTGTGGCGGAGTTCCAGGTATTCCAGGGGTCCCCGGGGTTCCCGGTATTCCAGGATAGCCTGGTTGTCCTGGTTTTCCGGGTGAACCAGGTTGACCAGGATATCCAGGTTGTGGCGGAGTTCCAGGTATTCCAGGTGTTCCCGGGGTTCCATGTGTTCCAGGATGGCCTGGTTGGCCAGGATATCCAGGTTGTGGCGGAGTTCCAGGTATTCCAGGTGATCCAGGTGAACTAGGTTGGCCAGGATATCCAGGTGTTCCCGGAGTTCCAGGTGTTCCAGGTGAGCCAGGTTGGCCAGGATATCCAGGTTTTGGCGGAGTTCCAGGTATTCCAGGTGTACCAGGATGGCCTGGTTGTCCTGGTTTTCCGGATGAACCAGGTTGTCCAGGATATCCAGGTTGTGGCGGAGTTCCAGGTATTCCAGGGGTCCCCGGGGTTCCCGGTATTCCAGGATAGCCTGGTTGTCCTGGTTTTCCGGGTGAACCAGGTTGACCAGGATATCCAGGTTGTGACGGAGTTCCAGGTATTCCAGGGGTCCCCGGGGTTCCCGGTATTCCAGGATGGCCTGGTTGTCCTGGTTTTCCGGGTGAACCAGGTTTACCAGGATATCCAGATTGTGACGGAGTTCCAGGTATTCCAGGGGTCCCCGGCGTTCCCGGTATTCCTGGCATTCCAGGTGTTCCAGGTTGTCCTGGTTGTCCTGGTTTTTCAGGTGAACCAGATGAACCAGGTTGACCAGGATATCCAGATTGTCCTGGCTGTCCCGGGTATGCCCCTATTCCAGGTTTGCCAGGGTATCCTGGTTGTCCCATTGTCACTGGCATTTCTGATGTTCCTGGTTGTCCTGGCTTTGGTTTTTGAGATTGTTCATGTTGTTGAGGATACCCTATAAATAAAAGTTTTTTATTCTTATTTTTCAATTTTTTTATGTTTTACTTAAATTTCTAAATATTCTTTATGTGATATTTCTGTTTAGATATGTCATATTAATCTAAAGATATAATAATGTTTTTACCAGGTTTAATAGGATATTCCGGCATTTGTGTTGGTTGGCTTGGTTGTATAGGTATTCCAGCATTGCTTGTATCACTTGTTTCTTCTTGTGATTACGAATTATGTTAATTATATTTTGCGTATTACAATATTGTAATAATTGTAGTTTATTTATATAAATGTTACCTTCTGGGATTGGTTTAGTATCTGTTCCATCAAATTGTCTGCATATTTCTGGAAAATATAGATCTCTCCACTCCGTAATTACACCTTTATGATCATGGTGATCATCGTTGTGTTCTGTATCATGTTCGTGATGATGTTCATGTTCATGAAGGAATAGTTCGACTGAATTTCCTGGTTGGACGACTCTATATCCCCAGCCATCACTAATGTAAAAAGTTGTTTTTAATTTTCCATATGGATCTATATATCCATAGCATCCATATGTAATATCATCCGGTCCACGCACTTCGTGATGAAATTGTCCATTTGGACTTACTTGGTAACCATAATTGTATGCATCTAAGATGAAAATAATATATTGGCATATTGTGAAAAGAATTTCTATTATAATTATAATAATAACAAATTATATACTTACTGGAATAGAAATCTTGATTTAAATATTGACTTTTCTGATCATCTTTGATATTGAGTATTACATCTCTACTTTGCCTACTTCCTTCCTGCTGTGTGCATTGCAACAAAGACGTGGCAATTACCTGTTATAAATAAATGTATAATTAATTTGATAACGTGTAATTAATTTTTGCCGTTTTTGTTCATATTTATTCATATTATTCATATCCTGTTTCTCAATTTAATTCGATTTCGTTATATAATTTTCATTATAAATATTGAAAAGTTTTTGAACAAAGCATTTCGTTTGATATTTGTATAATTACTTTGTCAACATTAGACATTAGTTAAAAAGAAAATCTGTCAATGCGTATTCTAATTCGTTCTTTGACAACTTGACTTTTGCCAGACTAATCTTGTTCACCTTTTAAAAGCTTAGCAAAAGTTCAGTAAGAACATGGCACGTCATTTTAAATGTCAAGTCAGCCATTTACTTCATAAATAATACATTTGCCGGAATATATTCACGCATCTACAGTCTTTTCTAAAAATTACTGCTCTTATATCTTTCAATTTTTTTATACTCTTAGAAGAAGAATATCAAATTCGAATTTTAATTTTAATTCTAACTTTTCTCGATAGAAAATTAATTTTGCATAAGTAAATTCAAAAATATAAAATCAACATTTCATTTGTAATTCAATTGTTTTTCAATTTATTCTTATTCTTGGAAAATTTCAATATTCATTCTTATATATTTTTTTATTGGGTATAGTAATATTTGCCTGAATGAAAATTTCTTTTTAAAAATATTTAAAATATTCACTGTTATTCTTTAAAACAATTTAATTGTCATTAATTTTTTTCGTTTTCACTTCACTAATCATATCTTCACAAGCATCAAAAACTCGTGCCGCGCCATGATTAGCAACAGCTTTTAATTATCTCTTACCTAAAATCCACTAAAAGTCAATTTCTCGAGTTATTTTTTGCTAATTAGAGAATAAAAGAATAATAAAAAGCCTTTTTCGTTCGCGTTGCCGTTTAGAATAATCAAAAGTAAAGGTCGCGCGATCTCTCGTTGGAACATCATCAAGTTTCGTAATCGATAAACCTTTTAGGGAGATCGATATAATCGTTATTACGATTCAGTTGCTTTTAATTCCTCGAAATTTCACTGAAAATTAATTTCAGTCAATCAAAGCTGTAAAAGATTCACATTTATACGAATGCATCGTCGAGGAATAAAGAAAAAGAAAAAAAAATCAGTCAGATTTATTGCTTTGGCTCCAGACATCCGTATTGAGTGTCATTGGAGGCTATTTCAACCGTGCTTCTTTTTTTTTATCCCGATTCTTTTTTACGACGTCTTGAAAAGTGGTGTATAACTGCTGCACGATGATATGATAAAAAAAAAAAAAGAAGAAAAATAATAATATAACAAGATTGCGCAATTTTTATTGCTTCTCTCTCGTCATCATGCATTACATGAACTTTCTTCCACTTTACGATGAGGTCGCTTCCCCGCCAACAAATTGCAATGGCGGTTATCGCGGTGTGAAGTGAAGTAACAATACGACACAATAATTAACAATACAAATTTTACCCGATGGTTCATTCAAATGTTTTTTTTTTCCACGCTTTATTAAATTTTCTCCATGGTTCTTGCGGTTGCAAGAAATATTTATGTTGCATTTGATTACGAGGTACTGGAAGATATCTTTAAGAGTGTAATAAAAGAGAGCTTCTAAAGCTGAATCGAAAGCGCAATTTTCAGTTGAACATAGTTTGTAATGCTGAATGTAGTTGTAATGTACATTCCCTCTTGAAAAATTCATAATAACAGCGAACACTCTTGCAGCGATAAACGGTATCGTCCGAGGATTTAAAGATGCGTTAAATGGATTGTTTGAATTGTTTTATTATTCCTGTTTTTATCAACCATGTGTAAGCCAAAGTGAAATCTCGACGAAGCCTAATATCTCCTCGAATTCGATTGAATGAATTCTAGATTTCTATTATTTGCTCGCGTGTTATTGCGAATCGATAATCATGGATAAGAATTGAATCAATTAAAATCAGAAATTATCAATATTGTTTTTTTTATCCTCGATTGCTTGCGTGTTAAGAATTAGAAATAATAAAAATACAGTAACAATTAAATGTAAATAATAAATATTTAATTACGTATACCAAAAAGTGTCTAGTTAATAGAGATATACGTTAATAACACGTCTTCTTTCAGTTGTGACATTAAAACACGCATAAGATTTATCAATTTATATAATCGATGATTGATGATTTGTTCCGTTACCAGGTTTCTACCCACTTGAAATGCTACTTTACGCTTCACGAACCCTGTTCAGAGCGAATCCTATTCAATCAGATTAATGATATCTCTGTACCGCTTCCGATCTATGATTTCTCTTATTCCAGTTGTAATGCGATGATTTATGCTTGGCAAAACGTATGACAATAAGACCGTTGTGTAACGAAATACAAATTGGCATTGGACTGGCTACGAATTGCTTGATAAAAAGATCGACTCCAAAGGAAAGAAAAAAAAAAAGCTTGCATAAAAGTTTATTTTGCATAAAATATCCATTCATAGACAGTGTGATTTTGGAACGATGTGTGTTCGGATCGATCGAATGGAAGATTGATGGTAAGTATGAATTGAATTTTTTGCAACTTATTTTTTCGTAGAAATTCAATCTCGTTGATGTGTACATTATGCTATTTAAACAGATCCTAACATCATCGATCACGAGAGATGGACAATCGCATTAAAAATATTTCCGTGGATGGAAAGTCGATTCTACGTATAAAAATGTCGAAAAAAAAGCGTTCTTTGTTTTTAAGAATATCGAATTTGGATAAATGTCACCTAATTTCCAATTTCTAATCTCTGGATAACGAGTGCATCATTAACAGAATATTATTCACACGCGTGAAACTAAGCAAGATAAAAGTGTCGAGTAAAATTTTTTCGTTCTTAAAATTTCTTTTTCTAATTTTAAATACTGGCCTGATCATTTTATATTATTATATAGAAAACGAGAGCTCGAACAAAAAAAAATTTGTCACTCGAAATACCGTGACACACATCACTTTCCTTCCTCTCGAACCCTTGCTCCGCTATTCGAACGTCCCATACGAACGATGGCCGAAAGTAAATGGTATCTTTTCGCCCGACACGTTCGAGAAATCAATCGTGGAATCAGAACCACGCGTAGTTTCACCCATGAATAATAATCGAACGAATCGGATGCTTAAAAATGGTGGACGGGCGCGCAATGGGCCGAGGTCGGCCTAAATCATCGTCAAAAGTGGCACGGTATCCTGCTAGGACGTCCTTTCCCGCCTGATCGATGATGTCAGAGCCGAGCTTCGTCGTCGTCGTCGTCCTTCCACCCACGAAAAGGGAAAGTGAGAGAATCCCGAGGAGCTCCTCTTCTTCCCAATGGGGGGGACGCGGATGAATCGCCTCTATGCACCGAGAAAGGTTAATATATGCTAACATTCGACCTGCCCCGTCGCGCTTCCAATCAACACTCGCCTCAAGGATGGATAATTTCAATGGATATCTCATGCTGGCGATATTTTTAGGGGACAATGGGAAATCAAGGATCGAGACCGAGTCATTCACGGAAGATGATTGGAAGATCCGTCCAAGTGTCAAGTCGTTGACATCGTCATCTTGACGATGAACCTGAATGAAGGATGAGCGAAGATTTCGTTGGGTCGAGAAAGAGGAGCGAAGAAAGTTTGATGGATCACCGTTAAGGTTGATGGAGAGCGGATGTTGGTCGTTGATTGAATACGATTCTCATTTTTATTACCCGATTTCAATTCGTTTGTCGTTTTTCTTTTTATTTTCTTTTTTTTTTTCTCTCTTTCGTGTATTTCTTGAATTAATGTTAACTTTTATTAGAAGAGAAGTTAATTGATTAAGGAATTAAAAAGGAAATTAATAATGGAGAATATAGGAAATAGATTTTTCTTTACTCGTTATTGGAAGTCAATTATCAATTATAAGAGAAATGTGAATGAAGTTTTGATTTATTACTTTATGCTCGGAAGATTCGCATCCCGCAAAAAGATCAAGTTTTCAATTAAAAGTTTTAAAGTAGCCATCACAAAATTAACATTCATTTATCAAATTTTTTTTTTCTTTTTCTCGATGTCTAAAGATTATAAACGTTGTTAAACGTTGTTTTCATTGCCTGCAATTAATTTCTATTAAACATTAACGCGCCGCCATAATATCTAAATTATTCGTAAATTGATAGATTTGATCTTTTAACGGGGAATTCTTGCTAAAATATAATTACGATATCTTAATATCGTATCACGTATCAGGGATTACATCGCAATCGGAATGGCATGCTTCGTCGGATACAGATTATCGAATTACGGAGAGATGTTTATCGAATAGGGCATCTGAAATTACAGTGTGTGTTTCGTGTACACAAGTGTCTTCGCGAGATTAAAGCGTGAAAAAATTCGCATTCGATTGCAAAGCGAAGGAACGTGTGTATACACGTGACAAGATTGATCCCCGAGAAAAGGATTTTGCATATCGATAGAAGGGAATCTATGATCGATTAAAAATAAAAATCACGTGTATATTAGTATTGTAGGAATTTATTAGAACGAAAAGAGTATTAGAAATTCATTTTTTTTTTTTTATGAAAAATATCATAAAATTGTAGAAATTGTATTTCCACATCTATACACGGTAATATAGATAAATTTTTTTATCGATAATTGGGAATTACTTGTATATACGTTGATATTTTTTTTTCTTGTCTATCTATAAATCTCCATGTTGTAAAATTTGTTTGGATATATTTTGTTCGAGATAAACAAGATTCTGATTTATATATCAGAATTATTGAACGGTAAGTCAAAAATTCTATTTCGTATACGTTTCAATCATGCGTTATCAAACATGCAGTAAGAAAAATTGTACGAGCGTGTTGTACAAAAATAACTTTAAAATGTTATCGATAAATAGTTAAAATTTGAAAGAAATTCGAAAGAAAAATATTCAAATATTTGGGATATTAAATTCTCGATGGGATTTTTGCAATTTGATCCGAGACGATCGGAATGGAAAACGGAAGAAACGCGGTTAGTCGTAGTTCGTCGCTTGTTCTGATAACACAATCACGCTGCATCGTATAAAATCAAACATTCGCTAATAACCAAGGTTTTTTGTGCACGCAGTATCGCGATTAAAATTGCAGTCCGCTCGGTGGAATATAACACGAAAGCAACATTTGATATCCTCGCCTCGCTGTTTCTAGTCGACGAGTCGAAAGCGAAAACGAAAAATTTGAAAATGAAATATGTTAGCGTTAAATAATAACGAATTTTTGATCGGATCAATCGTTCGTCGCGATTACAATCCTTCGAATATTTTAAAACGATTTTTCTCGTTTCGTTTCAAACAAGTGATTCGTTACTTTTATAATAATTCGTCTTTTTAAATCGTGTTTACGAGCCTCCGGCATCTGATGACTCCTTGAAAATGGGAACGCAGATTCTTGGACCAGAACAGCGATACTAGGTGGTTCAAGGTAAGAAATTGTGCCCATTCATTACTCCCATACGCGGTACTTTCTTACTTACGAGCGACACTAATACTTTTCTTATTCACTTATCACGCGTGAATATTCGAATCGCGTTCCAACTATCGACAATTTAAAAAAAGAAAGAAATAAATAAATATTTTCCAAATTTGCTCCAATATTCGAGAAATCGATCTAAGAAGAAACGTATACGTTTGAAGATAAAATTATAAAATTATAAGAAGTAAAATTTTATATCTCTCGTTCGAGAGATGTGTCTTAAAAAGAATTTCTTCGAATTAAAAAAACGAAGAAATAATTCTCGGTTTAATTAACGAGCCGATAACGTCCTCCTCCGGTTGCTACCGATTTTTAAAACTTTCTCCATCATCGTATATCGCACGATCTCCAAGTCCAAGTGAAGTAACACAATATATCGAATATTGTCCGCGATTTTTCCCCCACAAAAGTGATTCGAAACGTTGCAAAACGCGGTGAGGAGGAGAGGGGATCGTGTGTTAATACGGTTATGAAAAAAGAAAAAAGAAAGAAAGAAAAAAGAAAAAGAAAAAAAAGGAACGATTACAAACAGTGTGCAGGATCTTCGAGATCGTTATTGCCAACAGATATCGTTAATTAAAGCGTGTGAACGGTATAATGGTTACAATTTCTTCTCCCTGAGAAAGAAGGAACGGCCGCCTGTAAAAGATTGCGGCTGTTCATTGCGCAATCGCTTTGTACCACGAAACGCGCTACTCTATTCATGCTTGTTCCGTTCTCCGTTTTCATTTACTCGATCATTTGCATACAGATGTTGCGCTTTTACAGGTATAAGATAGTTAGTTGCTAGAATTAGAAACGTAGAAAGGAATGTGAAAAAAAAAAAGAAGAAGAAGAAAGAAATTAATAAATAATTTAATAAATAATTATTTATTTATCCAAATAGATTTTTTAACACGTTGCAAAACCAATCGTGTAATTGAATCTTTTTTTAACGAGCCTCATAAATAGTAATTAAATTTCGCTAGTAGGATAATTAAGAGTTACAATAGAACCGGTTATTTTCTTAATTCGATTCCTGGTAAAGAGGCTGTAATTCCCGTTCGCACGGGATATAAAGTGGGAGAAGATAATTAGAAATCCTGAGACGATTCCAAACCGAATTTTCACGCCTTCGAAAAATTCGCTTTCAAATTCAAATTTTACGAGCCTTCCAACTGTTTTCGAAAAAATATATCGCAGAAGCGTGATCTTTATTTACTTAAACGAAACGAAATCGATCGCAGCAAAGCTACGTCGTTTCAAAATTGCACACGTTATCCAACAATCTTCTGAAAAATGGAATCGCACTTGTAGGATTCGCCTCGGCTTTGGTTGAACCCTCGAGACGAGAATCGGCCCCGAGGCTTGCCCCTGCATCTCGAAACACGAATATATCGGCGCATCATCATCATCATCATCCGTATCCCAGTGAAAGTTAGCGACGAGTTGCGTAATGGGACGTCGATATCGCTCGAGGCCATGCCTCCGGCCTCGACGATCGTTTATCTTCAGGTTTGCCCGTGTTTCGATTCGAGGAGATACACAACAAGGAGTTTAGGATGATTCAGATCGGTTTTCTATTCGGTGAAAGTTCGCGCGGAATTCATGGACGGACGAGAGTTGGACGATTGATTGGAATTGTTCGGGACTAACGCGGGATAATCGCAATGGGGGGAAGATCTCGCTTGGAAGGGAAATAAATTGACAAGGTAGGTGGTTGACAATTTCTCTTAAGCTTATTTCGATTGCATTCGAATTATTGAATCCTTTAAAAATTGAGATAAGAATCGAGAAAGGGATGATCTCTTAAATCGACGCTTAAATCGCTCCTCTTTTTTTTTCCCCCCGTTCGTTCATCAACGTAATCGTACTAATTGTTGGCCGAAACAATGGCCGGTTGCGGGAGAGAAGCAATTTAATATCAGAAGGTCGGCGGGGATATTACAGAAACCAGATGGAGGCGGTTTGCATTATTGGGAGGATTACGAAAAGAAAGTTGGCTCGATAGGATCTACACGGATTCATTGTCAGTTGTGGAGGTCGTGGCGAGATGTGTGCGAGGGTTCAACAAGGATGGCCGCTTGTTGCGGCTTTGCGGTTTCCTCTAATCCGAGGGGGGGACGGAACGAGGGAATGAATTAATTTTATTTCGCGCAAACAAGGGAGTCGCGGTCGAAAAATTAAATTAGGAAAATAAAACAGAGAATGAATAGTATCGAATTTTCGAGCGATTGAAAAAAATTGTTTGCAATATCTTTTTCTTATTCTCTTCTAAATCTGACTATTCTTTTCATGATATGATATTTCGTGTGTTACAACTCTTTCGATCGTACAACTCTTTCACTTTCACCGTTTGAATAATGATAGAATAATTTTTAGACGATTAACATATATTCGTATCATCCCACCATCTTCGATCGTAACACTTTTCCCTTCCACGTTCACAGAGGTTACGAGTTCTCTCCGTAAGAATTTTTTTTTTCTCTCTCTCTCTTTCTCTTTATCTCATTCGATATTGAAAAAGACAGATTGACAGATTATAATTCTTGAGGAACGCGTGCTCCTCGAACGCAATATTCTTAACCTTTTTTTAACATTGCCGTTTATGCGTACTTCACTCACGGGATTGAAATTCCCGTTTGGAATTGCTTAATGTCTCGTTTGTTTCCAACATAATTACAACAGTTATCGATCGCACCGATCCATAAATTCTTGCGGACATTTAGTAGAGTTTCGTATCGGTTGGAAAGGAAATTATTACGATTTCCCGGATATATTATATCGCAATTCAGACGTAATCGAGCGTGCTGTTTAAATAAAGTTTTATATTCGAAGCTTACACACACACATATATATCGTTCGTATCGATCGATTTAATCCGCGCGATTAAATCCTTAACTCGATTCTCGCGAGAAAGAAGAAAGGGGGAGAGAGAGAGAGAAAAAAAGAAAAGAAAAGAAAAGAAACTCGAAAGCAATCTCTTTATATGGAAGATGTTGGTATAGATATTGCATGATATTTTCCACGATGGAGTTAAAAGGGTAATCGCGATTGCGAGCGTATCGATCATCGGTCACTCTATAAATCATAGGAGCATAATTACCTTCTCTCGTGATATTAGCTTGGAAGAAGAAGAAGAAGGAGGAGGAAAAAAAAAAAAAAAGAACGTTCCTCCTCCGAGGCGAGAGGGTAGCCTTTTGAAATCCACGTGGTCGATGCTCGTGACGAGCGTCGTTCCATTAAGGATCTGTCTTTACGACCAAGTTGACTCGTCGTCGTCGTCGTCCGGACAACGAATCAGGTGCGTTTGCAAATTACAAATTAGCTTTTACCAGAGTGTCAACAATCTTATTCTATTTATACCGTCTGTGGCAATAATTTCGATAAAAATGTCAATTTTACCTTCACCGGTGGTTTAAAGGATTGGCCAGGTGATCAGGTGCGAGAGAAAATTGCGAATTATTTACTTTCTTCGCGCGTTTTTCTATGTGAGATTTTTTTCTTTTTTTAACGTTCAACTTCACTTCTAATCCGTTCGATTAAACTTCACGATCAATAATCAATTAATTATTCGCGAATTTTTTAATAATTTTACATCACGACGAGTCATTTTCTTGGGATATTTTGATTCTTCTTTTTTTTTTTTTCGAAGATAGAAGAGAAGAAAAAAAGGATGAAAAATTCGCAATTGAAATTGGCGGGCCAAGCGAAATTTGCAAATTGCCGCGCGCAGAAGCGCAGCGTACGAGCAGCTGCGGACCGGAACAAATTAGCTGAGCTTTTGTATTTAACTAGCCGTATCAAAGCGTTAAACGCTGTATCTCGCCGGATTTGTAAACAGTACAAACGGATTGCATCTGGAGATAATTTCTGAAGATCGAAGATAGGGATGGAGCGGCCTATAGTTCAACCGGTAGTCGTCAATCATTGCCAGACTTTCGATAGAACGAAATCCTATTCGTGGAATGGAAGTTCTCCCCGACAGATGAGCAAGATCTTCTGTTAACCATTGACCGGCTATTATTTCACAAGCCCTTTCTTTTTCTTTTTTTTTCCCCCTTTAACTCTCTCTTCATTCGATCTTTTATCAGGCATCTTAATATCGATATTAATTATTCTTCGATCGATGTCGAACAATCGTAGAGAAGATAGACACTTTATATTGTTGAATTTCTATTGTTTATTAATCCTTGTAATATCGCAATTTGTAATATTTTAATTCCACGCGGATGGATGCAGGATCAATATATAAACGAAGAATTTTCTTTCTCGCGATTATTTTATTCTGGTTTAAAATATTATAAATTTATATATATAATTAGATTGGATAAGAATTGAAATAAAAAAATTCTGTTTCATAATTGAAATATTATATCGTATAATATTTTATATTCTTATAAATTTTTGTATATTTGTGAAATTTTCATATGTGCATAAATTTCCACAATTTAATAACAACGTTTATCATATTGTAAAATTCCAATCAGAATTCGATGCTTCTAGACGATTGCTTCTTAACGCGATTTAGACAATTCCGATAATTAATTTAATATTATTTATCGCAACGATTCGATATTATTTATAACACACTCGAGCAAAACCAAAAAGAAACAACGTAACAAAATACTTTTGCATCAGAACACTGCATCCATCTACTTCGAGGATTAATTAATTATCCTTTTCCACCCCCGATTATTTTCCAAAAGAAAAAAACAATTCGAGCAAAAATCGAAAGTAGAAAAAATCGACTACTAGAAAAAGAAAAGAAAAAAAAACCTAGGCCTAATTTATACGCCGATAATCGAGAGACACCGCCGATGACTCGACGCGCAGTCGAATGCATCGAGTCGCGATGGTCGAACAGCCACTGATCTCGCTACTCGCGAGCACAATAGCGTTGCCGCGTTGTGGCATTGGGAGAGTTATGAATGAAATGTAGTGCAACGACATTGGCGAGCGAGTGGCAAGATCAATGAAACTCGGCGCCTCGCACAGCCGAGACGCGACGTTCTATCGCGCTTATTACTCTCGCTCGAGTGTGCACGATCGTGTGTGATTCGTACGGATCCGCGGCGTATACGTACGGCGCATTCGAAATGTGTACCGAAGGCAAGGTGTAATGACCCTGAAAGAACCGCCGTCTCCACTTCTCGCGTGGGTGGCACGTAGCTTAGGTTTATAATTCGGATATTCGAATCGATTTAATAAGAATTGGAAATTAAAGAAAGGTGGAAATTTTCTGCGGCAGCGAATGAACCAAAGGATTGAATCTTTTTTTTCTTCTTTTGGGAAGATAAAAATACAGGTAACATCGTTGACTTTGCGCGATCCTCTATTTGCAGTCGATTCGACGTATTGCCTTTATTTCGCAATTCGTCGGTAGTTCGTAGCGACGTGGCATGAATCTCGCTTTCATCCGAGACAACTGACGCAGGTGTTAAACGCCTATCATCGCTATATTTACTAGTGATGGCTACCAGTGCGGGGGACTATCGAGCTAAAAACGGCTTGCTCGATCAATTCTTTTTTTAAAATGTGAAAATTAATTTTAATTATTGATACTTCGCGATTGATGAAAATTGTAAATTGTAAAACGATAAAAGCTCGTATTTTCGAATTATTGTAATTATTGTGATACGATGATCGTAAATGAAGCAGAATCGAAGATTCAAAACAAAAGGATATCGGACGCACAATTTTCAATTAATTCGTAAAGTTTCCGTATTATTATTTTGTGCAACGTTAAAAGTGAAGAGGCACGTTTTCCATCGCAATGTGATCATAGAATCACGTTACGTATCGACGTATATAAAAATCATTTCATATGCGGCATACCGGTTGCTCGCGCGAATACAATTGGAAACTTTAATTAAAAAGTTTATTAATTATTAATTAACGAAATTATATATTTTTCGAATATAATTCGCACAATTAATTTCGCGACGAACGAAACGGTAACGAAATTCTATTCAATTTTTAATCATCATTTCGCAATTGATCGAAACTTTACAAAAATTAAAAATCAGTTTTATCCGATTCGAGTTGAAAATTCAATATATCGATAAAATTAAAATACTTTTAGTTAATCTAGTTCACGGTCAACATTAATCTCTGTTGTCGATTTAAAATTTAACTATAATACATTCGAATCGATGTAATTTAAAATAAAACTCACTGTCAGATTAAAAAAAAAAAAAAAAACAAAATCCACTTCAATTTCTATTTAACCCACACTTGTTCCGATCCTCTCACCCTTGCGTGATCTAACTCGAGGAAAAATTCACTGACTCGAAAAATCCAAAATCCAGAAGAAAATTAAAAAGAAAAAGAGTTAGAAGAAGAATAGAAAAGAACGAAGAAATTTAAAAACCAAAAAAAAAAAAGAAGAAAAAAGAAAGAAAGAAAAGGATGTCGGTCGCACTGCTTCGTATTGGTCCTTCGTATATGAGGCACGTACCAGGGTGAAGAAAGAGGCGCGCACACGGCCAAACATCCTGCCACCGTCCGCTTCCGTTTCAGCAAGCCATCGTCCCAAAGATCTCGATCCCGTGCAAGATGATGATCTCTTCGGTTTCGTACACGCAGTGCGCCGTTCGAACTGAAAGACTGAAGACGTAGCCGGCAGAAGAAGGCTTATATACAGGGTGGGGGTCGGCAAGAGCAACCGACCAACTTGGTGCCCATCCTTCTTGGTGTCTTCTCTTTTCCCCATTCTTCTCCGTTTCGACTCCTTCAGGGATAATTCTTGCGTGCCCCCCACCCCATCACCGTCCATCCCCATTATCGTGCCGCGGTGTCGTGATCCTTGTTCGTCTTGGACCTTCGTCTCCTGGACCCTTGCGCTCGGCTCGGGGAACGGGTCGTGGAACGTGGTACGATCGTTCCACTCTTCGTTATGGTTATGCGGTATGACGATGAGTTTGGTAAAGGTTTCTTCTCTCTTTTTTTTTTCTCCTCTTTCCTTTTCTGCTTTTTTCTTCTTCTTCTTCAAGGGAGAGAGAGCTCCCTTGTTGGGCTTCTTACTTGGTTACTTGGTGAGTCCAAAAAGGAAAGAAAAGAGAGAGGAGACGAGTGGTTGTTAACCGGAACGAGGAGGAGGAGGAGGAGGTGTGCTATGGATGAATGATCGATGGGTATCGGGGGAATGTAAATTCATCGGTATATTTTATTTTTATTTCGATGGTTTTCATTATTTTTGCTGCGGAGGATGGGATGCGGTGGGTGGGTAACAAGAGGTTTCATTCGCGATTCACCTTGGGAGAAACGGGTTACCCTCTTTTCGAAGAACGATCATCCTCTCGATATTTTATTTTTTTTTATTCTATCGTTTCTTTTTTTTTTTTCGTTCAAATATAAAATTATACCGATCATCACCAGTTTAAATCGTCGCGAAGGATACAATTTATCGTATATTTATTATATATATATGGTTTGGATAGAATAAGGAGAAAAAGTTGATGGTATCCGGAACGATTGGAAATTCTTTTCGAAATTCTTTTCGGGATCACCACGTAAGATTCGTGATTCGATCCGTGACGCGTGGCCTTTCCAGCCATTCGCAAGGACTGTGCAGGTATTTCGCAGGTGGGACGAGGCGCGACGATGAATCATCTCGTTAAGGATTCTCGAGAAAGATTCATTTCTCGTGTCCGATTCATCGTTTCATTTCGTAGGTAAACGCAATTGGGGAAGGCCGCGGAGGATTCACGACCAATAAACGGGGAACAGGATTCCTTCTATTCCACGACTTTATATAGTCGCTCTGCGCCTTTTATTTTCTCGCGCAGCTGCAATTTCTGCATCGCGATCGTCTCGAGGCTAATCCGAGGTTAAACCGGGACAAAAACTAATCCAAATGGATTTGTCACAGAACAAACGATCGATTAGATCGATCGAGACGTGGCTATCGAAGTAACACAAGTGCCACTCTCCCGAGAGAGATCTCCTGTTCAATTTCTATAAAAGGATTCCACGTGAGTAACTTTGTAACAATTCGATCGTTTCAACGAACAGATATCGTTTCCGTTCCGCGTTCGGATAATAAAAAAAAAAGAACGTGGAGGCAAAAGTGGCGCCAAATACCGTGTTAGACTTTTTTCGAGGCCTTGAAATTAACGGTGATTTCTTGGAGATCGAGATTAAATCGCCTTTAAACGTTCGGATTGGAAGCAGGAAGTCGTTTAAGTCGACTGTTCATTCCAATATTCAATAATACCCTTTTAACTTCTCTTTTTCAAAATTTTGTGGAATGCGTGGAATATCGTGGAAATATTAACTCGAGAATTATGATGTTTGCGTTGAAACGTAAATGCATTTGCAAATGCACGATGTATCGAAATCTATTGCGATTCATGAATGAAAACGCGGTTCTACAGTGAATACGAATTTCCATCGTTTCGAGACAGAGAAAAATAAATCTCCCGTTCTTTGCACATTCTAATAATAGAATGATAGAAAATATCCCCGTGAAAATTTTGTTTATTAAATGTTAAGCTTCTTAAAATTTTTTAACTCAATCAAATACTTTTACTGATATTATTATCGTATTCGAAATTAAGATAAGTCTTTCATTCTTTCGAGCAACGAAATTGCTGTTAAAAAAATATTTTAGAAAAGAAAAATCTCCATTAAAAATGTTAATATTTTTAAAATTTTAGAAAAAACGATTGCATTGCATAGGATCCATCGATATATCAACATCGGTATTATTACCCGGTGAGGAAAGCTCGACGCTGGTATTTCTTACGTACGAACTTCAATTAGCGAGTCAAGAGTCGCGAATATTACGCGCCGGTTGCAAGTCGGTTTGATGTAACGAACGGAATAACGTTCGTTGGAGAAGAGGGGAGCGGGGTACGCGGCTTGCATAACTCGAATTTCAGGCGTAAACCTTGACTTTAAAACTGGCCGATGCCTGTTGCACTTTCTTCGCGATCGGACACGCTTTCCTCCACGCGTTATCGATTATACGATGTTTCCATTTCACACGATATTTCGATTTTACGATCCTCTCGAAGTTACGTACGTCGTCTCTTTGTACGAAAAAAAAAAAAAAAATTTGATGTTAAACGAGAAAGAAATGAAAAAAAAGAAAAAATATGTCTTTTTAAATAAGATTCAAAGTAAATGTTACATCGATATTTAAACAAAAAAGGATTTGTTGCTCGAATGTGAGGAGAAACAATATCCATTCATCATAGTTTCATATTGTGAGAAGAGGATATATTGGAAGAAGAAGGCAATAAAGGAGGTTCTAAACATTCTTTCTTGGGACTTGCAATTTTCTCTGTCTCGAAACGTATCCACCTCCAATTCTTCCTTTCCTTCCATTTGTATTTTCAATTTCGAAAAATTACGTTCATCGTCATCCCTTTGCCGTTTCGCAAAATTTAAATGCCGTAAATTTGCGTTAAAGTTCGATCAAACTTGGAAAAGAAGAGGCAAGAGGTATTTTCTAAATTTATCGTTAAAAATTTCCGCCGTAACAATTTTCAATGTATTTAAAATACACTTCTTCTTTTTCCTTTTTTTTTTTTTTGCCTCTCCCTTTTTAAACTTTTAAACTTGATCTTTCCACCAGTCGTTATTAGAATTCCTCTTCCTCTCCTTTTATTCGACGACCGTGAAATTAGATAATTGGTTATTCCGGACAGAGAATTTCTCCGAGCGTGGCATTTTTTTATTTCTTTCTTTCTTTCTTTTTTTTTTTTTTTGAAAGTTTTCGAATAAAGTCTACATCGATTTGTGCAACTTTTCGAAACTAAAGGAATTTATGAATATGATTAAAAAAGAAGTATCGAATATATCAAAACGTAACATAATTTTCCAATAAAAATTTAAAGACGGTGAAAAAAATTCACTTATCGATCACACGCAAACATCTACGCTAAATATCTACTTGAAATGCTAATCGCGACGCTAACACCATTACACGGACATACTTCGCAACAAACTCACCATTAATCCGGCAACACCATATTTTCACTTTCGTACTTTTCCCTCTTCCTATTCCTCCCGACTCAACTTTCATTTTTTTTTCCTTTTTTTTTTTTTTTTTTAAATAAAATTAAATTAAAAATAAATTTTCGTCTCTTAAAAAAGAAATAACTTGTATCGATATACTATTATATAATTAACTCCTCGCCGATTCACCAATTTATTTTCCTCTTATTTCACGAAAAATTCTCTCTTCCATACAAATAAATAATACACGCACATACACGCAACTTACCACTTACTTTTCTCACTAGAAATCCAGAAATCATACACGGATTTAGATAGAAGATAGACACGATATTAGATAGAATTTTCCCTATTATCCCGTCACACCTACGTCACGCCTTGCATTTGCATCCCCCCATTGTTTATTTTCGAAACGTACAACCTATACAAATGTACAAACTACCCGACACTTAGCATAATAACGTTACCACGGCACCAAAACCAGGTAGCCAAATTCACATGTTGTCCCACATTTCGATATTCGCATTATCATTCGACCTTACTCGAGCTCGATCCTCCGACAAAGATAGTCTAATATTCCACTACTTTTCTCTCCCTCTATCCACGATTCGATGATCGCCGATTCTTTTCTTTTTTTTCGTCGATCGATTTTTCTTTCTTTCTTTTCGTCGATCGATTTTTCTTTCTTTCTTTTCGTCGATCGATTTTTCTTTCTTTCTTTCTTTTTTTAATCTATACGGTATACAGATTTCGTTCATCCCCGAAAATCCTCCTCTGACCGTTCTAATTTCCCTCTAGTGATTTCTACCCGGCAAAATTATCGGAAATCCTGGCCCGAATACGATTATCCGTTGGCGTGTTGCTTTGCACGCTGCTCCGCTCTTGCCAGGTTTGAGTTAAGGGGGGTAATTCAAAGAAGAGAGGGGGAAGAGGGAGTAATAGGAAAATGGAAGGTTCGTGAGAGGTATATCGTATCGTGATCGTGAGATTAATATATCGTTGACTCGTTTCTCGAGTTTTTCTTTTATTTATTTTTTTCTTTCCAACCGATTGATCGGTTCACTCGTTGTTATCGAATAATAACAATAATTATCGCTTGATTATTGTTACAATAAAGGAGATTTACAAAGTATTGCGCTTTAATAATCACCCTAATCTCTCTGAACTTTGAATAATCAATTTCGTTCAATCGGATAATGTTCGGTCGGGAAATAAAGTCGGATAATTAACTGGAAATTTAATTATTCTATAAACGTAAGCGTAATAACGAAGTGACAGTTTCAATTTGCGAATAATCAGATACGATGTTTAAATTTAAACGACGACAAATCGATATCGCGATCATCGTATATAAATACGGTTGCATTTCTATATAAAACAAACTTTTTCGCACTTTTGCTTGCACCCATTGAAAAGCTAACGCATTTTTCATCGCATCCATTTTATCCTAGCGAACCATTTCATCACCGTTATCTATTTGTATACGTACATATATATTTCGTGTTTATTCCTCCGTATTTGCGTTGTATTTTTTCCTCACAACGTGTGAAATATTGAAAAAGAAAAAAGAAAAAAGAAATTGTTATCAAAATGCTAAAAAAAGAAAATTACCTATACAACTCGATGCGTTTCTTTCTTATTTTATCCATTACAACTGTTATCCGAGGTGTGTGTCTTCTTTGACGAGAATTAATGGACGAAAATCCGTGGCAAAAATAGGGATTGGAAGATGGACGGGGGAAGAACAAAACTTGGACGAGGAACGAAGGCCGATAAAACATGAGGAATCGATATTGGTTAAGCAACAAATCATCTTTTTCTTTCTGTTATGTTTAAATTGACGCGATAGAATAGAAAAATTATCTTGCATTGTGTGTGATGTATCTCGATGAAATTAGTTTATCATTTGTTTCGCGTTTCAAATTCGCTTTAATTAATTTAGAAGTAATAATCTACAAGCCAATAAGCGAAAAAAAAATATATGTAAGAAATTTGAACGTTTCGAAACGCAATAGAAAATTCACTTATCTCGCGTCATTTAATTCGTTACAATAAGATGAAAGTGATCGAAAGATTGTATAAAGATTGTGTAGAAGGGTTGCTAATTGAAATTCTTCGATGTAGCGCAGTTTAAGGTATAGTTTAATAACTAAACTTTAATTCGAAATTAAAATTAGATTTTAATGAACGATTTGGATCGATCAAATTTTAATAATAAATATAATAACAAATAAAAATAATAAATCTTCGAAATATCTTTGAAATAATTATAAATGAATGAGAAATAACGACGGCGTTTTTTTTTTACAAAATTATATTTCGTTACAAAATTTACAAATGGGGAAAGGGGGACGTGAGAACTTTCGATTCCTTTGAGATACCGTTGAGATACGTTCGAAAATATGGTTAACCTTTGCACCCCTTTGAAATTATAGATTCAAAGCATTCGAACGAGCATTAAATCTTGATCGAGTTAAATAAACTTTTCTCAAACGAGACGGTTGTTTGATTGAAAACTTTCCACGGAGTTGATCAAACTCCACGTCAAACGTAGAAGGAAAGATTTCCTCCGATCGCCGGAAGATCATCATCCTCTCGAATTCACCAAACATCGTAAATCAAATAAGAAACATCCACGTGTCTTTAGACAATAGGAGGAAAAAACATTCGAAACTCTCTGATTAGTTTCACCCTTTTCCAATCCATCAATAGTAATAAGTCGATTTTAACGTCGATTTATAAGTTTTCCCAATTTTCGTATTCGTTAAAAAATTCTGATGATCGATTCTACTAAAAGCATCCACGTGTTCTTGGATAATCAAAGAAAAAAGAAAAATTTAAAAGTTCATCATTTCCTAATCCATCAGTAATAATAAGTCGATTTATAAATTTTCCCAGTCATATTAAAAAATTTTGATAATCAATTTTGCTAAAAGCATCCACGTGTTCTTCTATAATTAGGGAAAAAAAAGATTTGAAATCCTTTGACAAAGTCCTAATCCATCAATAATACTAAGTCGATTTTAACATCGATTTATAAATATTTCCAGTTGTATTAAAAAATTTTGATAATCGATTCTACTAAAAGCATCCACGTGTTTTTCTATAATTAGGGAAAAAAGAAAAATTTGAAATCCTTTCACAAAATCCATTGTTTTCTAATCCATCAATAATAATAAGTCGATTTATAAATTTTTCCAGTCGTATTAAAAAATTTTGATAATCAATTCTGCTAAAAGCATCCACGTGTTCTTCTATAATTAGGAAAAAAAAAAAGAATTTGAAACCTTTTCACAAAATCCACTGTTTTCTAATTAAATAATATTAAATAATAATAAATCGATTTTAACATCGATTTATAAATTTTTCCAGTCGTATTAAAAAATTTTGATAATCGATTCTGTTAAAAGCATCCACGTGTTTTTGGATAATTAGGAAAAAAAGAAAAATTTAAAATCCTTTAACAAGGTCCTAATCCATCAATAAAAATAAGTCGATTTTAAAAAATTTTGATAACCGATTCTACTAAAAACATCCACGTATTCTTGGATGATTAGGGAAGAAAGAAAAATTTGAACGTCCACCTAATCCAATAGTAATAAATCAACAGTAATAAGCGTTTAACATCGATTTGTGAATTTTCCTCGGTTTTTCCCAATCGTGTTCGTGTCATGTACGTATATACACGACACGCACAGAAGAGGAGCCTCCTCGGATGTCGGAACGGATAGGCAATACTTACTAGTTTAACCGTGAACCACGCGCGATCGGTTATCGCGACACAAATCACTTTCTCTGAATGCTTAACGTGGTATGGAACTACGGTACGCGGAATCCTCTCTGGATAATTTCCAGCCGAGCGTAATTTACATGAGGTGTAACTGGTTTGACACGCAGCCGGCTGCCGCGCGTAACTTTCCCGGCCGGGTTATAAAGAAGGAAAGAAAGAAAAGAAGAAAGGGAGAGAGAGAGAGAGAGAGAGAGAGAAAGAAAACCAGTCGTCTGGTCATAACTCGCGTGTTAACATTCTATTTCCTCGATGCTGACACTGTTACCGTTCTGATATAATCAGCGTTTCGGCCTATTCGAAAAAAAGGGAAATTGAAGGGAGGGGGGAGAGTGTTCGGTTAGACGAGCGAACTCGTTACGTAAACGAGAGAAATATTTGCCGAAGAAAAATTCGCGCGTATTATAGTTATTTATTTTAACGTGCGATTAATTGGGAAAAATTTATCATAAAACGTTTTTCGTTTCGACTGAAACGTTTAAAATAAACGGATAAAGTCCTTCGATACTTTCTGTCCTCCAATATCTATTATTCACTTTTAATTGCTGGGAAAGAAAAAAAAAAGTAAATGTTGAACGAGAAGTTTATTTATCGCCAAATAAAACGTAACAGAGATCTCCTTAAAGAATTCCAAGCGTTATCTCCTTGAGAATTTGCCGATTAAACGCGACCAAAATGAGAAAATGGTTAGCTTTTTTTCCAAGAAATTTGTATCAGCTCGAGCTAACCTAACTCGCTCGCTTATTTATGGAATAGCTTTATAACTTGACTTTCAATTATCGTTTCCGCGTTCTCTAAACGTCCACGAAGCGAGAAAAATTCACGGATTATTTCGGAGATTACTTCTCCAGAGCGAGATGATGTTCCGCGGCCGGTTATCATTCTACCAAGATCCGCGGCCCGTTTACACCAGTGGCTCTCAACTCGCGACTCGATATCTCCAATTTCTAATTTTTAACTCTTATTTACTTGTCTCTACGTTACATACGTAATCTCGTCGATCAAATTTTCCTAAAATTCGAGCAAATTTTTACGAGGAAAAAATAACTGTTACTCTTCTCATGTACAATAAAATCCACGATCGATCTTATAATATTAATCTTATAGTATTAATCTTTGAAATTTTTCTCTCTCTATACGTATATATAGGATGAGAGGAGGATGGGAGGATGGGAAACTGTTTGAATTGTTAACGAAGGGAAGGAGAGGAGCGCGAAAAAAAAGTTGGAAAACACTGGTTTCGCAGGAAGGTTAAGGCCCGGGTGTTGTTCGAGTGGGCAAACCGGTTCGGTGAAATCTCGCGATTAAATCGATACGTTCCGCGAAACCTCCTAAATATTTTACGATCGACCTGTATAATTTCATTTCCTGGTCGCGATATCCGGCCATCGAGGATGCTGATCAACTTGTTGCGCAACGATATTACGACGCGTTATCGCGAGGATGAGAAAGGATATCGAGCGTGGGGTCCATCGATTGATTGATTCGATACTTTTTCTTTCTTTCTTTCTTTCTTTAACCGAGTCACAGTTTTCCAACACAGAAGAAGTGAAAAAAAATCAGAATAACGAAGTTTCTTATTACCTAATTTAAATTTAAAAAATTTAATTTAAAGGAAAATGGAAAAATTGTTAATTCATGACAAGAATAATTTCGTTCCAAATCCGGCAAATTTTATTCCTCGTTCGAAAAGAAGCGTAACGAATAGCTCGAAATTATCGTAAATCGAATCTATTTAAGGTTATATTCTGCTCAAGATTCTCTTGTGATTCGGATCAGAGATGCGAGAGGACACTGCTTGTAAGGATGTGCGAGCGAAACGATTGATCAATGTATTATCGCAATCGCTCCTCTTTCATCGCCTGGAATGGATTTAAATTCCTCGCGATCAAACGATCAAAGGTCTATCCATTGCAAATTATCCGACACGCAGACTTGGACACGTGTACACATTGTTGGTAATCGTTGCGTTTCGAGCAATCTATGCCCTGAAAATGTTTCAGTTTATTTCTAGTAGCCGGCCATCTTTAATTGTCTCTCAGATATTCGCTATTCGTGTGACAATTGTGTTTGCCAGTTCACGTCTCGTAACGTTCACGTCTCGACGCATCTCGTTGTTAAACGAGAGGAACGAATGAATAATCAAGGAATAAAAATCATCAAACGACGGGATTCTCTCGAGGAATCGATTTGTCTACAAATGATTCTCGCTTGTCATGAAGAAGTATTGAAAGTGATCGAGTGATCGAAAGTGACGACGAGAGAAGGTATTTGACAATAAATTTGAATTTCTCGAGAAGAGATCGCCAAGTAATTTTTAGAACGAGTTATCTTAATTATTTATACTTTTGTTCGCAATTATATACATGTAATAATTTGTACGGAGAAATTTCGAGTTGCATTACGCACGAAGACAGTTAAGTTATAGGTTAACCTGTTGATATATTCTGTAGTCTGAAGTGGTTATATGCATCCGTATATATATATATATTATGTATAAGACTTTGTAGTTGGGCAAATCGATAATGTCCATATTACGGAAGTTGTATTATACAAGACGTTTGACAAGCATGTTACTCTTGTTAACGAATTCTGTGTTATTGCTGTTAATAATAATATAATAATCATCACTTTTCCAACGATTAATTGAATACATATTGTGAATTATAGATATCTTTCTTAAATAATGTTTTAATAAAATAATTATTCGAGCTTGTATTTTCATTTTGAAGTGAAAATTTTGTGCGATGAATTAAAGTATATTTCCAAAATAAACAAATTTCCACGAGAATTCTCTTTTCTATTTTATATTTTTGTATCTTTTAATCGATATCGATCTTAGTTTGCGAAACTCTATATGTCTCTGTATGAAAATTCGTATTAGAATCTTCTGTTCGTATTACATAGATATCATCTAAAATATTTATCTTCGTTGAAGGGGATGAAGGGAAATATTAACTCTTTTAGAGAAGATACAAAAATATAAAGTGTATACTTCTCCAGAGAATATCGCCATCGTTAAATTTAATGCTATACATATATTTTCGTGTTAACCGTTAACCAATTAAAAAAACAAAAAGAAAAAAATGAATATTCCAGTTTTTCGACGTCACGACAGAGAATGACATGCTTAAATTGGGATTTTGTCGCGTAAACAAGTGTTACATCCTTCGAATTTTTATATAAATCAAGTGAAAAAGAGATAATAAAAAAAAATCTTTGATCTTCGTTTCGGGGAAAAAAATGTTTATTAGTTACACATTCGCTGATCTAATCCTTGTATCTTTTTATCGAGATAAAAAAAGAAAAAAAAAAAAAAAAGAACAAGAATAGGTGAACGGCCGAGAGACGAGTAATGAAATAATAATAATACCGTTATTTCTATATCTTTCGAGATTGTTTTCGAAAAAAGGAACAAGTAATATTTAAGCAAATTGTTTTTTTCAGAAATTAAGATGATACGTTGTTTATCATTCCTCTTGTAACGCTTTATCTCCGCGTTTCATCTTGTCAAGACGATGCCGTTACTTCGATCGATCGTAATCAGATATTTTAAATGAACAACGTCTGTGGATGATGTTCGCGGAGGATCGTCGGATTACCGGCAATGAATTTCTTGCACGGTCATTCGATCAATTTAATAAGTCGTTCTTGCGCCGATTTATTTCATTACTGATTGGTTAATGTGCGTATATTTACATATTCTTGTTGTATTTCTTCGTATAATTTCTATTTTTTAAATTTTATATGTTTTGTATAGATTATAATAATTTTCTCACAAATTTTTGTACTCGTATATTATCTTAATCGAATTATTTTTTCTTATATCTTTATATATTACAATAAATATTACATTACGTATATTTTTATATCTTTTTTTCTTCTCCTAGATTTCATGAATTTCAAAATATTTCATATTTTTCCTTTACGAAGTTTCACAAACAAATATTTTTGAATATTAAAATTATATTCGGCTTATATTCCTTCCTTTGATCTACGTGTTATCGTTTAAAAAAGTAAATTATGCCGATAAATTAGGTAACTATCGAAAAATTTTGATCAACGCCATCTCGCGTTTGGATCCGCGAAGCTCCGACTTGTTACTAGCATAGCAGGATGTGCAAGGAGGTATGCTAACTCAAAGACAAGGAAAGCGATATTGTGCGAGAAGGACAGAGAGCACCCCCCACCACTTCGGTAAACATTACATGGAAAATTTTAATCAACGCCATCTCGCGTTTGGATCCGCGAAGCTTCGACTTGTTACTAGCATAGCAGGATGTGCAAGGAGGTATGCTAACTCAAAGACAAGGAAAGCGATATTGTGCGAGAAGGACAGAGAGCACTCCCCACCACTTCGGTAAACATTACATGGAAAATTTATTAATAACTCAATTTTTATGCAAAATTTTAAGACTTTTAAGCTTGCATTATGAAGCTAGAGCTTCAGATAAGTTTCACGTGTCGATTTTAACGTGAAATTCTTTTGCATTAATTATTTATTAATAATTATTGCGTCACACTTTTAACGTATCGATGACGCCATAATGAAAATTCATTAATTACTCGTTTTCTACGCAAAATTTCTACACTTTTAGAATCGCATTTTAAAGCTAGAATCTCCAGCAAGTTTCTCACATCAATTTTAATGCGAAATTTTTTTCCGTTTAATTATTTATTAACAATTAATACATCGATATCGAAGCGACATCATTGATAAACGATAGATTTTTTATTAATTTTTCATGATGTGGGGGTTAATTTATTTATGTAATTATATGTATTGAAACGTTGTTTCTTCCCCTACTTTCACGTCTAAATTTTATTTAAAATTTCACTGTTATTTAAATAAATAAACTAATTGTTTATTACTCGGTTACAGAGGTGGGGATATACGATGAACACATTCTTCATAATAATCGTTAATAATTAATTAATGGCAATGAATTTCCTGTTAAAATTAATAAAAGAAACTTGTCTCAAGTTCTAACTTCAAGATGCGATCCTAAAAGTGCAGAAATTTTGCGTAAAAATTGAGTTATTAATAAATTTTCAATATGGCGTTGCTATTGTATTAAACGAACATCGCGTTAATTGTTAATAATTAATTATTTAAAAAGAATTTTACATTAAAATTGATACGTGAAACTTGTTTGAAGTCCTAACTTCGAAATGAGAGCTTAAAAGTCTCAAAATTTTGCATAAAAATTGAATTATTAATAAATTTTCTATGTGGCGTTTTTAAAATGGTGGGGATACTATCTGTCCTTCTCGCACAATATCGCTTTCCTTGTCTTTGAGTTAGCATACCTCCTTGCACATCCTGCTATGCTAGTAACAAGTCGGAGCTTCGCGGATCCAAACGCGAGATGGCGTTGATCAAAATTTTTCGATAGTTACCTAAGTTATCGGCATAATGTACTTTAAATATTTATGGAATGAAAGAAACATAACCACAATTATAATATTTAGAAATGCTTATTTGAGAAACATTGAAAAAAACCTGCATATTTATAAATGTTGCGAAATAAGAAAGTTAGAAAAGTATTGGGAAAAATAGGAAGAGGATATTTTTTGGAAAAAGAAGATAAAAAAAGGTAAAAAATATGAAAATATATAAAAATATTTTTATTAATTTTTGTCGATGCCACAAAATTTGAAATCTCGAAAAAGTAAAAACAAAAAATTAAAAAAATTTCGTATGCCACTTCTTTTTCAATTAAATTCTCCTGTTATGAAGTCTTAAATTTGAACAAAATTTTATGCAATGAAAAGTCTTATACAAGAAAATATTTGAGAAAAAATGTCGTACGAATGTTTATTCCTTACATAAATTTTGCAATGTTAATTTAAAAGAATATAATTTATAATTTTAAAATAAAAATTTTTGTAACAATATTTAATAAAAACTAAAAATTAAGTTATCACATTGTTCGAACATCGATATGCACGAAATATTTTTATAATAATACGTGACTTATCGTTATGTTACGAAACGAATATCGAAAAATGTCTGAGGAACACGTGCTTTTCGTCCATGTCATCAACTATTGGGATTCTTCTGTTTTTAAAAATTCCATCACAAAGATAGAAAATAATATCGTACACGTAAATGTAATATTAATAGTGTACTGAAGATTTACATTGTATAAATCATTGACAACAAAATATAAGATAAAGAGGCAATATAGTTTCAAACATCATAGGTAAATCTTTTTAATATTTTCTTTATACCATTTAAGATCATAATAAGAATATTAGATTTATTTTATGTTATTTTAAATTTAAATGCACATTAACGCGGTTTTCTCATTTATTAAATTACTACGAACTAAAGTCTGTTTATTCAATTTTCTGTATAAACTACATCATTCCGTCGTTCTATGATATCCTCGGTTTCATTTAAGCAAATTTCAAACTACGAATCATCATGATTTCAGATCTCATGATATATGTAAAAGACAATTCATTTGCGCGTTTCGAGATGGAAATCTGTTAAATCCGGACTTTCGTTCAAATTCCAACTTCCAGAGATATGAACATGATCAATAGATTATCAGATTAAACGAAAATTATTAATAATTTATGTAAATTCAAATTAAAAAATAAAAAATGAAAGTAAGTCTAAAAATATCGAATTAACATTTGATATATAATTTAAATAATTATGATAATCAAACTAATTTTTATTAATTTTCAGTGAGAAATTTTGAATTGAATTAAAGACAATATAAATACCTACAAATCATATCCTGGATTATATAGTCAGTTTATAAAGTCAAAATTAGAGATAGAAGGGTTAAAGATTTAAAATGTAAATTGGATTTCGAATGCGAAGACAGTAAGTAACGAGAATTAACAAAATGTATAATTTTTATACAATTTATTAAGAATTTGCAAAAAATGAAATTACAATAAAATTATAATTTTTTATATTGTTTCTTTTTTAAAAGGACAAATTAAGAAAAGTTAGAAAAATATGTATTTTAAAAAAATCGTATTCTGATTCAACGCCAAAATATGTAATCTCTTGAGATTCGCCGCACGTCTTGAGATTCTCTGCGACCCGGATGAGATTTTATTTATGAAGACCGTTTTTCGAGCGTTGGGTGTTGCGGGAATTTTATCGTATTGTCACACATATTCCTCCTTCGTGATCTCGGTCGCTTCGCGGATTGACGAGGACGCAAGAAAGCGGATCTTGCGGGCGTAAAGCCCGAGAAGGAATCTTGGAATGCGTGACTTACAATCAATGGAAGAAATTTTTAATCGTTGATGAATAATATGTGAAAAATATTTATAAAACAGGTAATTCTATTAATTTATAAAATATAGAAATAAAAGAATGATTGAATATGTTTTATTCTTGAATATTCAACTTAAAGAGATAAATATAAATATTTAATTTAAAAAATAAGTAAAATGAGTATGAAATAAATAAACATTTTTTAATCTTTAAAATTTTAAGTCTAGAAAATTGGAGAAAAATTTCAAATATCATGGAATGCGTGGCTTGCAATTAGTTTTTGATTGCTAACGAATATAATGGGAATTTGTAATAGTTGCCAACAAATTTTATGAGTCGTTTTTGGACTTGATTTATGCCACATTTCTGACCATTGTATTCTCGAGAAAAAGAGAAAAAGATCCTGTTCAAAATTATTCTCGATGATGTAATTTAACGAAGGGCCCTGAGATGGAATTTATGATAGTATCATCAGTGTAGGAGATTTTCGAAATTTTACGAAATTCCTTTCTTATGAAGAAATCGAGGAAATTAGGAAACTTCTAGTAATTGGGAAGTAACGTGAAGTTAATTTACGTAATACGTAATCTTTAATCTAATTGCACAGTGATTGGAAGTATGCCTTCTTGAGGCAGTGAACAATGAGTTCAATTGTTACCTATTAAAGTAAAGGAAATCTATCGAGATAAATACTAAAAATATATTGTACATATATTTAGATAGCGATACAAATGAGCAAAAAATAATTGCTGTCTATTTGAAATTAAAACTTTTAAATAGAAAATTCTTAATGAAGTTTAAAGTTACCAAATGAATAAGAAAAAATTCAATAAAATAACTTGTAACTTTTCTGAAACTACAAAAACTTCAACAAACTTCGAGAAAGTCGTGACAAGGCATTTTTTAAAACGAAAAAGAGAAATACTTAAGAAAGATTTTATTAAAAAATAGAAAGTCTTTCAAGAATTTTGAAATATCTTCAATCTGTTGATGATTTCGAACTTCGAATTTTCAATCAATTATATTATTATCCGTCAAAATATCAAAAAATGATCGATGAAAAAAGAAATTTGATTTCTTTATAGTCACGTGTAAAATATTCATCATAAAATTCCCACAATGATTTTCTCTCTATTATATTCCATCTTAAAATAATTTTAAAATAACGCATGTATCAAATTCATTGATATTATTTATTTTTTTTTTACAAATTTTTTTTTTTCCAGCAAAAATATCCATTCGACGAAAATATCCTCATGGATGACACTTGACATGTGATGGAACACGTGCAGTTTGAATAGCTTCGTTGCGGATCGCACAAAATACGGTGGTTGAATATTTCGTACCGGAAAATGTACTCTTACTAGCGATATATGCTGTACACGTTTGACCCCCGTGCGTGAATTTTTAACAAACTTAAGCAGATTCCCCGATCCGCCGCCGCGTGTCCATTCGCAAGAATGCGGTTTATTGACCTCGCGGTTACAGATCGGTGAACCTGATGGCGGGGCTTTTTCGTTTCGACGCGGGCTTATACTGCTACGTCCAACCCAAATTCTACGCTCGAAATGTCAATGTCGAGGCAACTATAGGCAACGAGAAATTGGTGAGGACGTGGGAGGTCGGTGAAATCGATAGAGAGATAGCGCAAAATGTAAATTCGTTATTCTATGCGAGGACATTGTATTTCACGAGTCTATTGAAAGTTTTTAAAAATGATTCTTTTTTTTTTTTTATTTTTTTTTTATTTAAGGTAATCGAGTTTTTTTTAATTTATCTTTTAAATTATACCGAGATATAAGCGATATAACGGTTATTGTCATTTCAGCATAGGTGAATATCGTTCGATATCACTGGTTAGAAGCATGGAACGAACGTTTCGCGACTTGACCCGATTCGAGCAAGCTAATAGGAGTAAGACTTTCGCTTCCATGACAGACACAATTGCCAAACATCTTCCGGAATTCTTCGCCATGGCTCAGATAATTAACCTTTTCCCCTAGAACCTTTAACGACCTCGATACTCGTGGCTCAAGCCCCGTTCGTTTTCTTCGAATCCAGATAAGTATCCCCTTTATCCTATATAGTCCAAATCGATTCACATAACTGCTCTTTTTCTTTCTATTCGTTTTCCACTTTAATTCTCCATTCTATTCTGGTTGAGATTAAAAAAAAAATGCCACATTCGATAATCTTGAAATAAAATAAAAGAAAATTAATTTCCACTATTATCGGATTTAAGTTAATATTTTTTTTTTTCATTCTTTTCAGATTTCGTTCAAGATTTCGTTTTTAAAAAATAAAATGAAGTTTGTTTAAAAGAATCGAAAATGATAAAAATTGAGGAAACTTCAAACTGCATCGGATTGTAAAATTTTATTTTCTTCTTCTTCCTCCTTCTTCGATTCGCGAAATATTCCCAAGACCGGTTGTCTCGGAATGATTGGAACTTGAGGAATGCACCGGTATCAGGATGCGAGGCTGGAAGACAACTCGTTGGACGATTACGAGTATATTAATGAATAGCGGATAATATATCGTGAAACATTGGAGGGCGTTATAAATGTATTGAAAGTATAATGAAGCCGAGAACATGGTAGCCGTAAGGGTTTTTAGAATTGATCGAAGATTAGCGGCGGAAAGATGTGTTCTCGTATCTTCGTGAGATAGCGGAAAGTATCGAGAGAGGCTTGTTGCAAAACGTACAGTTTTTTCGAGGGAATCGAAGAAAATTAATTCGGGCGTGTGGAATAAACGAAAGATATGGATGTAAGTGAGACATTAGAAGGATGTTGTTCGTACGAGAAGAGATAAAGCAAAATGTTGATGATTGCACGTAGGCAGTACTTCGATTGAAATAGTGTATGCGATAACTGGTTGACGTGCATAATTTATATTCTTGCGCGTGGGACATGGTTAATTTCATTAGTCTGTTCGAATTTGAATTTTTAAAAAATATGTACAGTCAAGTTATACTATAGTTTACTAGAGTGAAGAGACGTGTATTAAAATATAAAAAAATGTAAAAAAAGGAAAATATAAATACATTGGCAAAACAAATACGTGTTTTGTGAATGTATTTATACTATCAAAATTATAGGAACTCGCAAACTATTGTTGCGGATGTGAAACTATATTGTCGACGGCCTCGAGATTAAGAAATCGGTCACGGGTCAACAAAAATTAAAGCATCTTGAACTCTTGAAGACAAGGTCGTAAAATTCATCAAAGAACAATCCAAAGATAAAAGAATACATTTTTATAACTTTGATATCATGAAACTCATCAGAGATCGTTAAATACTAGATTTCACTTTCCTTGACTCGCGATTAGATCCGTATATTTCAAAGTCTTTTCGAAGATAAGACAATTTAACTTCAATTAGTTTATAGCAATCACAGCAATTACGAACATTGATTATTCAATTAATCTAATAACTTGGACGATATTGAAACCAAGAATGTTTAAATCTTTAAGTTCTACTTAATTGATAGTGAGTATTGAGCTCAGAGATTGCAAAGTCAGATTGTTTACAATTAATCTCTTCTTGTAACAATGTATTGTTTGTTGTTTGATTGTTGTTTTTTCGATTTTTTAGTTTCTCTCGAGCCGTGATAAATTTCACGGATTAAGGATCAGAGAGTCCAAAGTTTCATAATCTTGTTTTAAAGCATCCTACTAGATTTTTATTCGCTAAAAAATAACTGAAATTCCAGACATGTTAAACGACACATAGAAAGACATATTTCGCATGAAAAGTTCAACATCAGATTAACAACAGAAATTATTTGCTCTTATTCGGATGCTGCAAGTCGGCAACAGTAGTACAAACTCTCTTTCTCTGAATTGCCGCCAGTACAATCCGTGCATAGCATAAAAGGACAACTCAACACGGAGATCTCTGGTATTCTATTCTAAAATGATAGTTGATTTTTCATTGTGACGACTGTACACTCGGCCGATTATGGTAACGACAAATCACGGTCGTGATGTGCGTTAAACGGTTGCATGCTTTTCTGTAAAATAATCTCATTGTCCGCGTGTCCTTCCTTTCAAGAACGTAACCATATAGGGTGAAAGTCAGTGAACTATTCAGGCTATGATACCGTGAAATTGTTACTTATGACCTCGCTGTCGTTGCGCTTCTGCGAAATCTTAATTAGTTCTAACTTCTTATCTTGATCGAACGTCTCTTGAAGTTGCTAATGAAATGCGAATTAACTACGAGTAAACTGGAAACTTGGACTTGAGTGGCCTTACAATCTTTTTAAAACGAACAGCCGACTCATGGAATCGTATTATATCTCTGTTACGGAATAAATTGAATACAGGCAAGCACTGATTAACCTGTTGCTGAAGGAAACATTCTCATTAAGCTCGGATATTATAAAGCTATTGAACAAAGACACGGAAACGAGTAAGACGAAGAGCTTATCTCAATTTTGATTTAATTTAATTTCGAAATTGTAAAGATATCGGAATAAAAGTTGAAAGAAATTTAAATTTCCTTTCGTATATTTAGAAATTGTTTTATTTCTTAAAGTAAAAAACGACTATAGAGAAATAATATAATATCAATCAATTTTCCGTGAATAATAAAATTTATTTTTTTTCATAAGTTTTTTTCAGTTTAAAAATAAATAACAATATTAAATCTTTTTAAGAAAATTTAAAACGACTATTGTCAAACAGTAAAACGACTATGTTGCGAATAAATCAATGAACAACAGTCACTTTCTAATGCTTCTCTCGTTGGCCGGGTACAACTAATAGCGACGAGTAACATCGTCGCTAAACATTGAACTTCGTAAATGGCAAATCATTACATCGTATCGAGAGGTGGTGAGCAGCATTTTAATTTGTTAGCCTGTCGATGTGTCTTAATTTATACCCAACTGTTCCGCACCTGTTGCCATTGTTGGCCTCGAGATCGATGAATTATCGATCTGTAGAGGTTATGATCACGAGAAAATAATTCTCGTTCTGAAAAATGACGTGTTTATCGAATAATTGAATTGGTAACAATCTCTCCGAACGTATTAATTACTCGTTTGAAATATTTCGCCGATTAATAATCTGTTTGGATAATCATCGCTGCGAAACCTGGAAATCACAATTATAATAACATAATTATAATAATAGATATAAAATAAGATATAAAAAAGAAATAACAGTTAAATGTAAATACAATTCATGGCATGAAGATGGGAACGCACGAACATATCGTAAAACTTGTCGTTTGCGCAACCGATCCGTTAAAGAATTCGTGTTGTATCAGAATATCGACCGTAAAAGTCGGCATAGTTTTTATCCGAGAACAAATTGTGCTTTCACGAACATGTATTAAATATCCGATTCTTGGAAAAAAAAAAAAAAAATTTGCGATATACGGAATATATCGAAAAATATATTCACGCTAAATTAACTTTCCTCTCAATCTCACCGTTGACGAAACACCATCTTAACTTATCGTTCTCTACACCTACACTCTGCTCCACAAAGCCAAGATTTCCAAGTCCAACGGATTTCTAATACACGTCACCTCTCCAACGCTTTCACGCGTGTACAATTCCAATTCGAAGAGAGAGAGAGAAAAAAAAAATCTCAAAGGTCGTAAGGTTAATCGAGTCGAGCTTGTTCGATTTCGAAAGAAACGAAAATTGTTTTAACGCTGCGGCGCACCCTACATTACGCCCTCGAAACTGATTATAATTCCAAACATCGCGTACGCACAACACACCGCGTGTCATTAAACCGAAGATTTACGGGTAAAGATCATGAAACGCTTCGGGGGAATCGCGATGTCATCAACCTTTCGTAATCGGCCGTGTTTCGCTATCGAAACCGGCCAGCATCGATGATACTCTCGGCCGATCGCTAAACCGAGATAAAATGTATCCTATTCGTAATCTTCTTCTTGATTCCATGACATTCTCGCTGGAATAGTTTCGAGAAAGAGAGACACTCGAACACGCGGGAATAATTGCCTGGAGATCGAAAGAGATGCGGGTATACATCGTGATCTTCGTTTGCGGATATTAATTGTCTATTGTCCATTTGCATGGATGCGCAAAATCCGATCTTTATGGCGTCGACAAGCTGTGGTTAAAGAATTCCTCGAGATGAGGCTCGTAGGTGAATCGGCAAGTGTCGAAGGAAAATCGATGCCGATTTTCAGTTTCTCGTTCAACGTGTGGGATGTATCAATGATATATCGTTTGTTGAATACACGTACGATCTCTGTCGTTTTGAAATCCGATGACACGGAAGCGATGTGAAATTTGGGACAGATTTGCATATCGATATCCTTTCATGGATATACTTACGCGTATTGTTGTTATTCTGATTTATATAATATTTAAAGAAATGTATTTTGAAGAATCCATCCATGAAACAAATATTATAGTTCGTACAATTGAATATTTACATATATATGGAATTTATAGGATGGATCATCCGAGAGAAAATATTTCAACTTGTTGCTTCGCTATCGGATTATGTTAATTATTATCTTTATTATATATCGTATATACTCGGAGGGGTAGAAAATTTATGATCCTGTTCCTCTTTGTCTATGGACACGTTACGTCACGTTTTATCCGAAGATCAAGAGCAGAAACCAACCTTGACATTGATGCGCAGAAACCGTTTCCTGGCTTGGAGAAAGTTAGGTTATTTTTTATAAATCTGTCGATTTATTCGTGTAGTTCGTATAATTATTATAAATATATTTCCGACATTATAGAAAATAAAATTGTGATTAACGAATCCGGATGGAATACGTAAATTGTACATGATTTATCGTTTTAGAATTCGAGAATTTCAAAAATTCTAATTCTACATGAAAAATTGGAATTTCCGAATACATTAAATTTTTATCTGATTTTCTATGCTTGATATATGCAGATTTATTTCTAAAAATTTAATCATGAATTTATCATAAGAATTTATTTCTCGGATATATTTAAGAGATAATATTGTGAATCTCATTCACAAATCACGTAGCCTTCTAAACTTTCACAATAACCCGTAGTATTACTTGTTACATTAGATAAGTAAACTTCAAAAGTTTCGATTTAAACAGTGTTATCGAAATTTAATTACATTTTTTTCTACTCGCGTAATTATGTTGTCAAAGTAAAGTTCAAGAAACAGAGAATCTTCTTTAATAAATTTTATGCAAACGTAAAAAGAAAAAAAAGTTACTCCAATATTAAAATATTAAAAGTTAAAAATTCGAAGATTCGAAAAATTTTTTCACGCGTATATAAATCTTTACGTAACGTCGTTTTGTTATCAAATCACTTTACATACCAATGTACCGAACCATTAAAAGAAATTTACTTATATTTCATCCGAGCGTTTAGCATTCCGACTTATCTTTGAAAAAAATTACAAGTATACTTACCTACTTCCAAGTTTTTTATCCTATCGAAAGAATAATTCTTGCCCGAGAAAAAGAAGGAAGAGAAAAGGAGAGTAGTCGGTTATTTTCGTTCCGTGTCCTATGATAAGCCCTTGGTACCAGTTTCAAAAGAAACGATGTCGAGGCGGAGTCGTAAAAAGGATCTTGGCCCCGAAACCAGTTTGGTCCAGGAAAATCAGCAAGCAAATTCTTTTTTGTCGTTTCCAAAGTGTAAAAAATGGAAGCACAAAACAGTGCACGGTGTTGGCCATCGACCTGTGACTCGTGAATTCGAACGAAATCTTGCGATTACTGCCGCGAAACCGGTTAAAGCTCGCTCTTTGCGATCGTACGAATTTAAAGAAAGAAAAAAAAAACGTATAATTTGCGAATATTGAAAATGTTTAAAAGTAGCCTTGCCTTTGAAATTTCTCTTAACTTGCGCAACAACGTATTTTAATGAAATAAAATTGGAAAAAATAAAAAATAGTCATTATCTTTAATTTTAATAAATTCATTCTTCTATAGATTATTCTATAGATTAATTATTCGAAATATTGAAATTTTTTTATTGCTTTTTTATCTTTTCTTTTTAACCTCGTCATTATTTCATAATTCAATTTACATAGTGATTGTATCTATGAACGAAAAATCTATCTTTTCAGATACCTGTTTTCTAAAATTTAAAACAAAAGCTATATATATATGAATGAATTAATCGGTTCAAGCTTCGTAAATTGGATATATTTTTTTTCAAAATTAAATTGAAAATTGGTCGATGATTAATCTCGAGTTCCGTGAAATGGCATTAAAGTATTAGAACAAAGAATGGTGTGCATTAATGTCATGAAAGAACGAACCGCCCACTAGCTTCGACAACGTGAACTATTGCAAAATCGTTAGGGACATAGAACACCACGTCATCCTTAATATCATCTTCGTGATGAAGATCGTCTGGATCGATGAAGATTCACGATTGTCTGAAATCGAAATTAATCATAAGGTTCGTAATCAGGAATATAAATAGTTTAACATCTAGTTATTTACTATATTTATATAACTTAGTTGTTTCTTCTTGTCGTCTTTGCTGTGCAACATTGACGAGACGAAACTTGGCAAGTATAAGATAGTTCGACCAATTAATTAAATCATAATCATTTTTTTCTTTTAACTCGATTTATCTTCTTCATCGTTTTATTGGTAATGGAACTTTAAAAGCATCGTAATTTTGGTAAGTGCATATTAAGAACTCGTTATTAAATATCTTGAAAGTGATGCCGAGTTTTACATTGGGCTACATTTAAAATTCTTTTTTATCGTAATAGGTTGAATTAATTTTTGTTCAAAATAAAATAATAAATTTTCTCGAAGATTTTTAAATGATTGTACAAAAATAAATAATTATGATACAGTCGAAAATTTATGAGAAATACTTTTTGATACAAATATTAATTAAAAGATAATCGTGAAACTTGAATTCTCCACAAATATTTTGTCTACTGTTTTATCTTGATATAATAATGAAATGATATAATTTCATATTGTGTAATCTATTTATATAACCACAATACTCGTAACATAATCTAGTTGATTGATTCGATCTGCCATCTCGAGAATAGGATTAAAGTGGGTCTGTTTAAATATGCGAAACCCAAAACATTTTATTCGCGATTATAATCAAACAGACATTGAAATCATGGTGGAATAAATGAGCTCATTTGTAGAAACTCGAGACAACCTTTTTGTGATCCGTCCATCACGAAAAGAGAATGGCGAAGAACGATTATCCATAAGAGTGCGTTCTACTAACTCTGAGACCACCTTGACATGGTTGTTCACATTTCAACCGAATGCTCTTGCTCTTTAACATCGTTACAGAGATAATTATAATCAAAATGTATATTATGAGTAACATTAATTCTTACCTTACCAAAAATTTTACGCATTTTTGAACATTTAAATTTAACGTTGTATCATAATATACAGGTATCATAATATAAACTATATATATGCATACACTTTACTTATACGTATTTTCAAGAGATGTACTTATTTTCCTATAAAACGTGCGCTATAATATACACTCATATACGCAATTGTCTATACAAGATTCTCAAAGGGATTGTTGTTCTCTTCCTTCGATGGGATCATTTCCGTCGGTTGAACGAGGGAGGATGTGAAATCGTGAATTTCACAAGTTACGTGTCCCCAGAGGACCAATGAAAAAAAGGAAACGAAGATAAGAGTATCAGAAGGCTCGTAACGTAATCTCGAATTTAAATATTTTACAACATCTAGATACAAGATGAGATGTTTCTTGCAATACGAATTATGAAATTCGAATCCCTTATCCCCGGAAGATCCTTTCAGCAGCCATCTTCTTTCATCAACGAAAGATCTTCTTTGTCCGTAGGATAAAGAAATTTACAACAGCCGTAAATTAAAATGATCTCAAAATGATCTTTTTCCAGGAGAAATGATAAATAATTGGATTAAAATGGCGGAATGATGGTATAAATTTAACGAGGCGCGCACCTCAAATTATAATTGAACCGATTTCATAATAAGATTTTTTATTATTCGTTTATTTTTCAATTTCGAGATATCGGAAATAGCAGGCTCCTATCTCGATCGATCGTTCAAAAGAAACGAGCCAGAAAAGATTCGCGTGTAAGGATTCCTCGAATTCATCGCGAAATTATTTAGAGGAGAGACGTTTGATTTTAATTTCGTCCGTGAAAAAGAAATTCCCGCGCGCGAGGAACGCGTGAATAAAGCTCTCGTTGCATCACGTACGAGACGATTTACCATGGCAAAAATAAACGACGGTACGCAATTACATCTGCGTTGCGTTAAACACGGGGGAAGTAAAGTATCGTGAATAGCAAGTAAAGTAAAATGGCTGTGATCTGCACAGGAAAACTGTGATCTTATCGCTGATTAATTGACATCAAGAACGTGTTACCAGCTGCTTCTCTTATCTGTTCTTTGGATTTTTATTTGCTCACTTCGTTCCTTCGTCGTGTGTTTTTATTTCTTAATTAAGTCGAGTAGCTTTATCGAGGATCAGTCTTAAATGGAAGAGAGAAATTTTAAGTCTGGAGGTAAAGGATGGTATTTACGACAAAAAGTCGTTTTTCTTTCTTTCTTTTTTTTTTTTTTTTTTTTTTTTTTAACTCATCCTTGTCTCGAAATGAATATAATCTAATGTCGTCGCGAAAAAAACTACGCACGATGTCCGTTAAATGTCATCCTTGACATCTTTGGACAAAATAGATAACTTTCAATAGACAACAGAAAAAAAAACTGCGTGTACTTATATTCCTTGGACGGGAACAATTGCGTAATTTCAAATTGCATTTACTTCACTTGAACCTTTATCTCGATAGTAAGAATTTATCAAGATCAAACGATAAATTACGATTAAATGATCTCAGAATTTTTAATCCATTGAAATCCATATATAGCGTTGCCCTTTATTTTAATTAGATGAATAAGAAATTGAATAAGAGAAAATAATTGTTAAAAGATTGTTTTGAAATAAAAATTGTGATAATTTGATTTCAATTTTATGCATAAAAAGTATCACAAATTCTTTTTTTTTTTTTTAATGTTTTTATTAATTTGTTCAAATATAGATAACAAATGTACAAAGAAAGTAGAACAACAGTTGACAATTCAGTAAAAGTAATTATAAATCGAAATGAAGCGGACCTATACATATACTATATATGTATATCATAAATGCTGCAAGAAGAGATGTTAAATATATCGTGTCTCAGGCACATTAGTATATTTTTTTTTTAATTTGGACATATACCATTTCACATCTATTAGATACATTATTCTATCCGAGATGACAAATCTGGCTAATGAATGGAAATGTTCGTAATCCACTGAAAAATTAACTGTTGATTCAATTGCTTTGTAACTTTCTAAATATCGCTTCACCGATTCTTCCTTTACTCGAAGCGAATTTTTTATCATTCGAGTATCGAAATAAATAAAAAATATTTATTACATCGTTCGTTTTTCGTAAATAATACTACTGTTACAATGTAAAATTCACTATTCTTGTACTGGCTGGATCTAGTCTTTATTAAATGTATAATCTTTTTTTTTTAAATAGAGAACATTACGCGCAGTCATAACGATGAGCAAATATACACATAATATAAATTTCAAAAAAAAAAAAAAATTTTGGTGTGACATATTAAATAAATTAACATTCAATATTTTAACTAAAAAAATATACTAAATTGTCTAAATTCTTTCTATAAATTACATTTTGAGAGGAACATATCATTTTTTATTATTCAAATATTTCTTTCAATTAAATTAATCTTAAAAATATAATATTTTAAAAACAAATGTATATGTAATATTATTCAAGAACATTAATTGCATAAAAATTTTCATTTAATTATTAAAGCTGAAAATTCTTGTATCTTATAATATCAAGTACTTTAATTCGAATTACGTGAATGCTGGAACTTGCATATAATGTTACACGTATATTACGTTATAAATAATATACGTATAAATATGTTATTACAAAATTCAAAATTCATAATTGATCAACTTTCTATCGTAAATATATATATTATTGCGATATTAGCGGTTATGGAATAATGAGAAGCCTAAATTCGTTATTTGCAATCTACTGTAAAAATCTGCTTTTGTTATATTTTGTTTGCTCTTCATATATTAGAAAAATTCCAATAAATTCAATCATATTATTGTAAACGATCAAATTATACTTAAAACTAAAAATAGTGCTGTAGGAAGACTAAACCCAAAAAACTATAATTTTTGCAATGGATACTATAATATATATATATACAATATATATATATATTATGAATCTCTCGAATGAAAAAAAATGCTTGAACGATACATTAATTGCTTGTTTGCTTATATGTTTTCTACGTTAAATTTAATCGATTTTTACATTTTTCATTTAAAATAATATATATGTATATATACATTGAAATGTATTATCCTACAGTAACAACTTAATTCTAATATATACCAGCTCCTTATTTCATTGTTTTGAAAGTGCACATTGCAATTACAACTTGGCATTATATGGTGTATCTGTAGATACTTTTACGGAAAAAATCGTGCGATTTATATATATACAAAAATATATTACATTACATTACAGTAATAATTTAATATGCACAAAAACGATTCATATTTCATAAAACTAAACTAAAGATTATATTATTCTATCATACTAAAATGTTATGTATACATATAATTCACATATATTATCTTTAAAAATGAGCAAAAAATATCATGGCTAATATCGATTTTAACAATGTAATAAAATTTTAAATTCATTTATTAGAAATGACTTAAAAAAACAAAGGGAAAAAGATAGAAAATAAAAAAAACAGATGATAACTACAAAAATGTAAGCGTAATTGATGAGCAATTAATGGAAAGACAAATGTTTTTTTGAAACTAATATGCGCTAAGAAAACTGCTAAGCTCCAAGCTAAAAGAGCATTTTGCTTCCATACATAATTCTCAATATTTCTAACATGTATAACCGTCTCATATTTTATCTAGGCGCATAAGTCTTTTAAAATATCTAATATCTACATAATTTGTACGTAAATGTAATTTATAAAATTCTAAAGCTGAAAACTCGTTAAATATTTTAACATACTCAAACGTATATTTATTATAATCGTGAACGATTTTTAAAATAAATTTTTTTTTAAACAAAAATTCTTATGAAAATATAATGAGGAAGCGTTATTAAACGCTGTATGTGTGTGTGTGTGTGTACATGTATGTGTGTGTATACGCTCGTTGCTGTGCCATTGGCGTTCTGTGCAATATCTAACATGTTCGAACGAAATATCGGTAACGATAAACCATTATTTATATTTTAATGTACAATTGCTTGATTACATGTTACATCTTATTAACATATTTCTTACAAATGCTTTTTTAAACATATACATACTCAAAATATCAATTTCGCGAATAAGAGTTCGTCGTTTCCTACACTGAACTGATTGAATTAATCACTATAGTTTTTTTATTATTTCTTTGTTAGGAAATTCATGTTATTTAATGTTTAATTTAAATAGTGTAAAGAAACAACGATTTTATTGGTATTTTTGCTTAGTAACTTGCATAAAGAAATTATGGACATTATTATTTTGGACGATTATCTATGTGTATATGATTTCATTTTTCATCTTCTATATTTTCAATCCGAACTTCAAACTTTCAAAATCGTAATAATTATTTTTCTCGTTTATGTTCTTTCTGTTCTTCTGACGATTCTTCGCGAACTGCAGAAACCATTCTTAACATAAGAATAGCTAATAATTTATCTAAAGGATCCATGAAACCTCGTTGAATCCATTTAGGTATCGTTGTACGAGCATGAGCAAATCCTAGCTTTTGCAAAATATAATCTATTCCATAGGGCTCAATGCTTTTACCAGCCCATGAAAGTAACCTTTCGTATAAAGAATAAATGTTATAATAAAATAACAACACATAATAATAAAATAATTATAATAAATTTCGTTATTACCTTACAGTTGGTTCTACATGCCATGTTTTACATCTATATGATCGCCAATCTTTTATGAACATTTCTGCTGGATCAAATTGCTTACGTTTCTTCTCATCTTCTGAAATAATCGTTGTTGTAGCGGAAGTATTGGCAGTGCTTCCGCTTTTTTTCTCTTGAGGATCTGGACTATGTGCTCGTGCGCCCATATTCTAAAAATGATATAAAAAATTATAAAATGCTTTTTCACACGCAACATTCAATTTAAAAATATATAAAATATAATTACCACTTTTTCTTTTTCTTTCACATATGAAGTAATCAAATCATGGAGAAAGAAAAAGGCTTCTGCATCTACCGTAACAAAGATATGATCCTCGAATTCCGTGATGAAACTACATTCAACTAGTGGTTTTTCACCTGTTAAGAAAATGATTTTTAGACAATAAATTTTACATAATATAAAATTTTAGCATTGCATTTCAAAATACTTTATTAATGCATTTGCAATGATATATAACTACTTTTTTAAAATAATTTTTCAATAATTACTTAACTATTATTATAATAAAAAGCAATATAATTGCATTTTTAATATTATACGAAAATCAAAAAACTTGTTACTATCAAAGTATTAAAATGATTTTTGCAATGAATTCTATTCTAATTGTATATTTAATTTCTATATTTTTGTAGAATTATGTAAAATAATATAATAATATGCGTGAACAATAATACTTTAAAATTAAAATATTGATATAATTATAATTATTCTGCATTGGGTAATATTATATTTTATTATATTTTATTTATTATACTTATAAAAACTATTATTGTTATTTATTATTATAGGAAATAAATATATATTTTAAATAAATAAATATTCTATTTATATATTGCATTAATTATTTTATTTTATGCAAAACATGCATTTTAAATATATAAATTTAATTATACAGAGTTATGGCAATTTCAAAAACTAAAATCTAATTTTTAGCAATTATTTAGCATTTATTGATCATTCCATGCAAAATAATTTTTTATATAATTTTTTATATAATATTAAATAATTATAAAGCATTCAATAATCTGAAATATTCTACAAATCAAATAATTTTATTAATTCCAAATTGAATTTTACCATTTTACCATTGAATTTTACCATTTTAAATAAATCAATTCTTACATTATACTTACTATATAAAATATGTTTAGGAGCTCCTAAAAATATATAAAGAAAATAATTGCGTATATAATTAAAAGAAAAATCATTTTTATTTAAAAAAAAAACTATTACTTTTATAAATATATATGAAAAATAAATAAGATATAAAATATTTTACATATAATTATAATATAATCTAAATATATTTAAAGACATATATTTTTGTTATAATTTTTTAAATTTCTTAAATATATATGTCTATTTAAATTATGGTAATAAAAATTACGTACCGATAACAACTGGAGTTTTAGCAGTTTGAAGATGTTCAGTTTTTAAATGTAATTGTAATGATGGCAGAGCAAATATAACTTCTCTCGCATGAGAATGTTCTTGTAATTTTCCTGAAGTAGTTGATGTACTTCTTCCACGAGTTACATTACCACTATCAGACGTACTATCTGTTCGTTCTCTTTCAACACACGGGAATCGATCTACGGCTATATATTAACATAATAATTAATATAAGAAATTTAACTTCATATTTATTATCATAAATATATATAAAATATATTATGCATACCATCAATTTCACTATTAGCAAATGCATAATGAAACCATTCTTGTAATGATTTAAATTGAGGTGGGAAAAGTACACTACGACTCAATCTACAAACTGTAGCCATAGAATGATGTCTTGCATGTTGCTCTTGTTGTTGACCTAAACTGATGGTTAATGTTTGCACGACGTGAACATCCCGTGTATTTGGAGCTAAAAATATTATCATTAAATAATTTTGAAAAAGATATAGATTTCAATTATTTTTAAAAATATTTCTTACATTCAACACTTGGAATTTCTTGAGCTTCAGTAGTAAAACTAATACATGGTTCTTTTAATGAAAATAATGCCCAATTTTTACTTTTGAAATTAATTCCATGGAAACATGCTAAACTTATATTACAACCATGAAGTTCCATTGTTCCTCCGAGTACAGTACCCGTTGATGGTAAAGAAAAACTTAAACTACCTAACTGAAGCCCAGCTACTTGAGCTAATACTCCTTGCCAATGCCTATGATGTCGAGCATCCGACATTGTAGTTTGATTTGTATGCCATGGAGCTGCAAAAATAAATTAAATAATTATTTTTAAAAATATATATATTTCATTACTGTATATTTGTAAAATTTATAATTTAATTACTTATAATTTTATTATTAATTTATTATTAATAATAAAATTATAAGTAATTAAATTTTAAAAAATTAAAAAAAATTTTAAATTTATTATTAATTTTATTATTAAAACATATTTTACCTTCATTAGTAATTTTCTTTTTTTGTGTTCTTTTTCTGAAACTACTATTATTTACTCTTTGATGCTTGGGTTGTAAAGAACTAAATACTCGTTTACTACTTTTAAATTGTTGACTAAAAAATTCATCTAATTTATAATACATTTTTAATAGATCTGCTGTTGTTGATTTACTAATCATAATCTGCAATTGATCCCATCCTAAGTCTCCATGCATAAAAATTACTGCAGGTCTAAAATATTTATACAAATAATTAAAAATTAGTTATGATCAGTTATGATTTAAAATACCGTAATAATAAGCGTAAAACAACCTTCTTGTTGGCATGAAAGCATCTCCACTATTGTTACGATTAATTTTCCATTCGTCTCTTAATGTAACATCTAATGAAGATACTCTAGACATTAATACACTCGTTCCCATATAATCCAATCGTAATTCTAATGCAAATAATTTTAAACCAACAGTATGATCAGGTTCTATACCAGGTTCTTCTCTAATATGTACTATAAAAATATACACATATATTTAATTTATTAATTAATAACATAAAAATATTTTAAATTAAATATTAATATAAATTTTGATATTACAGAACTTACTATATGTATCAATTTCACTCAATTCAATGACACCACCAACAATGCCACCTTTTGCATCTAAACTAGAACCTCCTAATCCAATACCTATATACAAATTTTTATGTCCAGTGCTTCCTATGGAAAGTCTTCCATCAGACCTAAAATCCTTTGTCATCCATGTAACATTACCCATTACATTGCCCATGTTCATATGAACATTTAAACGAGTAAAATTTATGGCAAACAATACTAATGTTTCCCATGCAGATTCTCTTAATTTAAGTTCTGAAGACATTTGTTTATCAGAAGTGAAACTCCATCCTCTACCGATATCTAATGTTAAAATTATATTATTTATGCTTATTAAAATATAAAATATTAAAAGTCATTTGAAATCATAATTAAAAAAAGTAAAAATTTCAATCAATTTAAAATACCTTTCAATCGTGCATGTTTCGGTATGTCACTTTCTAAACTCAATCTTAATTTATCTCTATTTAATGTTGGACTTCTTTCAGGAGCACTTTTAGATAATCCATCAGCAGCATGCCGATCATAATGTTTTAATAGAGAACTACCCATAACAGCTTCTTCTTGATTCAAAGAAGGACTGCCATCACCTTCAGAATATGCAGTACCTGAACTTAAATCTCCTAAAAATAATCGACGTACTATACTGCGTCTATACCATGCTTTTGGAAAAGCCAAAATTTCACTTAATCTTCGCATATCGTATTTAAACGAAGCCGATCCAATATCAACAATTGCTAAAAATTTGAATAAAAATATTTTATTAATTTTATTAATATATTAATTATTATTTGAGTAATTAAAAAATAATACATACTAGAAAATCGTATAACTGCACGACTAGTATCTGATATTTTCTTTAGCTGTTCACTTTGAAAATTTAATTTACGACTTCTAGACATGTGAAATTTTACAAATGCGACATTAATACTTAAAGAATCTTTTCTTTCACTATCCGATAAAGGTGACCATTGAGCTTCTTTTAAACCAGTTTTCTTTCCACCACCATAAGGATGAAAAATATAAACGGAAAAATCAGCAAGACATCCAGTGACAGATAATCCACCAATCGCTGAACCTGCTTCTTTTCCAGTAGATTGTGTACTTGGAGATTTGTACTCTCGAAACTCTATAAGTTCTTCTTCTGCTCGTTTGGACGAAAATATTATATCAAGGGACGGCAATTGCAGAATACATTCCACGCGAGAAACCGGTAAACAAGAAAATCTAAAATAATGAAGAAGTTTAATAATTAATTATAATATTATAAAATTAATATACTGATATAATATAAGTTAATGAGATTAATTATAATGTACCTAAATGTAGAAGGTTGCATATGAAAATATACTATCACATCAACAGGAAAACTCGCATAAACATAATTGCTGCTACTTGCTGCAGTAGCAGCCCAAGATGTACTTTCTGCATTATCCAATGGAAATACTACATTTGTTTGCGTATTACTATGAAAATTGGTTTTACTTGGTATTGGTTCTAATGTTTGTTCCAAAAATTCAAGAATATGTGGACTTATTATTGTTTCTTCTGGTATACTTTGAAGTGTCATCCAAGCAAACAAACTAGCCTTTTTAGTACTAGATTTTTTAAATGCAGTCACTGATGAAGGATTAAGCAAGCTATTATCAGATGATACACGAGGAGAGACAGATTCTTCTGGAAGTGTTTTAGATTCATAATGTACCTATAACAAAACATAATTTAAAATATCAGTATATATATACTGATATAATATTAAAATATGTACTATATCTGTAAAAATTTTTACCTTTACATCTAAACCAGGAATATGAAAAATTGTTAAATCTACTAAAGGAACATTTGTATGTTGTAAATATCGTAGTCGAGATGTACTTGCAGTGGATGATTTTTCTTTACTACTTAAGTGTTTTCTACTACTACTAGGACTGCTTGGTTGAAATTCAAATGTACCTCCTGAACATGATCGTTCTTTCTTCATTCTACTCATACTGTAAATAAGTAATTTTTATATATATAATATTACATTATATATATAAAATATTTATAATATTTAAAGTTAATATATAATTAATTTACATTTTAATTTCATCTTCTTTTCCTGGATCTTTTGTATGGAGTACACATTTACCACTATTAATTAAAACTTTTACATCAAGTTCAAAATCTATATTAGGTTCTTGAGCTTTTTGAGGTGTTATATATGGTGATGAAGTTGATGAAGATTGTTCTTTGCCAAATGAATCAAGTAGTGGTGCACTATGAAAATTAAAATTTAGTAAATATAATTTAATATAATTATCTTATGTTCATATATATTAATGTTTATATATTATATCTTACGCTCATACATACTTTCCTTCCATACTATCATAACTGGAAGTATAACTAATATCTCTGCTTTTTTTTCTTAATTCAACTCGTTCTCCATCTATTTCAATAGTTTCTGGCCATTCTAACTCTCCTTCTGGTAAGCTTAACTCAGAACCAGCACTTGGAAGTGATGATTGCCTATAATATCATTTAAATATGATAAAAAAAATATTATATAAAGAATTATATAATGTAAACATACCTGCCCATTGTATGTGTATCACTAAAAGTAACTCGCGGACCACCAAGTCCTCTCACACGAAGAGAAGCAGATCTTTTAAAATTAATACAGATTATTAAATAATGTTTTTTGAAAAAGAATAAATTTTTGAAAAAAAAAAATTTTATGAAAATATATAATACCGGCTTGGACCACTTCTAGGACTACTTTCATAACTAGCAGAATTTGCTGAATTGACTTCTATATTCATATCTTCAGGACTTTCTAATTGATTTTCAAGTGTTGGTGATGGTACAATAAATGAGCGTGAACGATACGTAGTTGGTTTTCCACCTAGTCCTAATTTTCCTTTTATTCCTGAAGCTTTAACTGACTGTCTTCTTAATTTTTGAATCATATCTCTGTAATTTGTATAAAGAAAAATATTTAATAACATTTTTTTTATCATAATAATGTAAAATTTATTTCATAGATTATTATATAAATTATTTCATAGATTTATACCTTCTAAAATCTTTAAAAACCATAGCTTCTAATTCATGTAAACGCTTCATTTCTTGCTCTATAGTTCCATGAGAAGCACCCAATGATCTTAAATCATTTATAATTTTTGCCTGTTCATTCATTTCTTTTTCAATTAGTTTTGATCTTTTTTTCGCATCGAGCGTAGGATCAAAAACAAACGCTGGTAGACTATCTGTCCAATTCTTAGATTTCTTCATTAATATACTCTCCTACAAACATTTAAAATTCAATTAATGAATAATATACTATTATTAAACAATAATATATTATTAAACAATTTAAGTAAAAAATTTTACGAATGTAAAAAAATAAAAAAGTTTATTTTGTCAAAATATTCTTAATAACTTATATCTAATTTCTAATACATTACCCAAGTAAGGACCAAAAAAGGATAAAATAAATATAATTAAACCATACTTTTTTCTTAACCTGGCTAGTACTATTATCTGGTTGATCTGCATCATCACTATCATAATCAGCAGGTACATGAATATCATCTTCTTCAGAACCAGTCAGCATTGTTAATGTATGTCCAAGTGCTGATAATTGTTGTCCTACATTAACATCTAAATGAATATCAACACCTTCCATTTGCCATTGTACATTTAAAATCCACTTGGCATTATCTGAAAATTGAAAAATTATTATCCATTCATTACAAAAAATTATTAAAGTAAAGTTGAAGAATATTTTTATTACCAGACTTATCCTGTTTTTGTGCAATTGTCCTGCTACATACTTCATAAGTGCCTTCAGAAACCATACATAAATTCATTATACTACTATCAGTTACATCTGGTTTCCAATCATCTAAAGAAGTTTCAAAATCATCAGCAAATCTTAAGCATAAACCCATAAATCTGTAAAATATTAAAATATTATCAATCAATTTATAATTCATTAAAAATTGAATAACTAAAAAGATTATACCTTGCTTTACTAACTAAGCTACCACTGCTGCAAGCTGATATGCTTGTATTTTCTAATGTTACTACTACAGCACCTCTTGATTCACCATCATATAATCCTCTATTCATACTCCAAGTAGGTGGCAGAGGATTCAATGGTAAACAAATACCCATATCATCCACAGTCAATTGCAAAAATAATGTTCCCAAATGAGGAGCACTTAATTGACTTGTTATTTGACCAAATGGCACTTTTTCAAATACTTGTTGTGTGGCAGTTAAAACCTCTTTATTTAAATTAGCTCTTTTCTCATTCCAATATTCATATGCATTTTTATAATTTAACCAAACAAGTATAGCTTTATCAATAGCCATTGGTTGAACATATATTAATGGACGTTTTAATGTAATTAATACTACTTCTTTATCTTCACCTTCTGCCATCTCTTCTTGGAAAGCGTTTCGTAATCCTACTCTAGTATTAAAAAAGGCAAATTGTTGAAATTCTGGTTCTGCTTCTTCAAATAAAAGATTCTTTAATAATTGTCCAAGACTTAAATTAATGTCAACTTGTGCTTTTCCAAACAGCTTCATATATGGATTTGGTTGAGTGGCACCAGAAACATTTTGTACTCTATTAGATAATTGCAATTCAACTGCTCCAGTTTCTAATCGAACTGCCGAATTCGTCGGAGTTGTTGCTGTCAATTGTATTCTCTGTATATATGATATAAAAAATATTATAAAATGTTATAAAGTTTGAATTATTGATAATATTAATATAATAATATTAAACATGCCTTAATGCGAATAATCAATGTGAATAATATTCTTTTTACAGTTGTATTATTTGGTTCTTCATCTTCTAACCATAAAGGAACTGGTTTTTCTCCACCATAAACTTTTTGCACAACTTCATTTACTTCTTTCATGAATACTTTTTGTACGAATACCAAATGATTAAGAAGATCTGTAGTCAATGAATGTTCAAAAATACCGATATCCGCCGTTGCACTGAGATAACTACCTTGTCTTAATACAACACCATCTTTAAATTATAAAAAGCTTAATTCAATATATTCATATTATAAAATGTAATAATTTTATAATTAAAGTATAAAAAGTAATTAAGAAATTAAAGTATAATTTATATAAAAAATTATTTGGTTACTAACCAGCTAATTTACTATCATTTATATTACTGTTACCATCTTGAATATATTCCGCAGATACATGTACTTTAGGAAGTTCAATACTAGCTTCAGAGGGTAAATTTGCTTCTGTCACTTGAAGTTTTGTTGTGAAACTCAAAGTATGATGAGGTAGATCTATTGTAAATTTTGCTTTACTACCAGTTATACCAGAACTAGTTACTCGATCCATTTTGTATTGTGCTTGTAAAGATGGTAACAGAGCTGCTGTTATACTCAAACTTTGAAGTATTATATGAAACTGCATTACAATTGGTTCCAATAAACTAGATACTACTTGTGGTTTTTCTAAATCATCTGATGGCGCAGGTGCATAATGATGTGGACTACTAGGTACTCCTGTATCTATTTCATCTTGTTGTTGACCTCTGGACATTCTTGAAGATGTTCTTGTCACCCTAAGTTCCTGAAAAAATATTATTATTTGATATTATAACTTGAATATATCTAACTTAGAATATATCTATAATTATATATATATATATCTATAAAGAAATAATTTAAATATATTTATCATAAATAATTATTAAAGAAAAAAAAATTATATATTTACTTGCAAAGTTGATGACAATTGTTTACTACCTCTGGTCATCATACCATGTAAAGCTACCGGATGTTGAGGAATATCTATATTGACAGCTCCGACAGTTAATAATCCACTATTTTTATCTTTTTGTCGTCTGCTAATACTCGAATATAAAGCCTGTGATTTGCCTACAGTTACTTTAACAACTGTTTGTTGATTAGGTGCAACACCTTCTAATAAAACAATCATTGTTCTACCAATTTGACCAGTTAAACTGCATTCTAAACTTGCAGGTCTTGATTTTTTACGACATGTAAAACTTGCATGAAGACTCGTTATTTCTGCTTCAAGCTTCAATCCACTAAGAGTAGCTAACAATCTAGTCCTATGTATTCGAGCAACACCAAAAATAACTAATCTTGTTCTTTCTCCCGTAACAATATCTGCAATGTATTTTTATATATAATGAATTATATAAAATAAATGATAAAATTTAATTTTAAGGAATATATGCTAAAAAATAAATTATAAAATTAATATTGACTTAGTTCTCGTGGAAGTGGTACAGGTGTTGAACTATTTTCAGCATTCAATCCTTTTTCGATATCTGCATCTTTTGTTTCATTTAATAATTCATATTTTCGACCACTTTTATAATGTTCTGAAGCATCCGCTGGTATCGAAAAACGATGTGTAATTGTTTTAGTTTCTGGTCGAGTGGCATATAAATCTAATAAATAATAAATTGTTTTCCAACATCGTGGCGTTAAATGCGTTGTATCTTTACATTTATCAGGAAGTACACAAAATTTGTCTAAGCCAGATCCACTTGGACTTGCTCCAAAATTAGGAGTTATTACACCTTCATTCAAATTAATATATCCTTTTACACTTTTTCCTGTACTACGTAACTTTTGAGCAAAACTTTGAGGTCGAGATCGAATACTCGCACCAGGTGATATAACTTTTGAAAGATTAGGTTCAAAACTATTACGAAGTAATGGAACATCTATTTTTTTCCCTTCTAACAAAAGTTGTTCTTGTAAATCAGATGCTATTGAAAAAGTAAAAATATATTAAATTCATGTTTAAATATTTAAATAATAAAATCAAAAAATAAAATATTTACTTGAAGATGATCCATTTTTTACTACTGTATCATTAACAATTAAAGTATTGTTTCGTTTACATTCTGGTTGTTGTTCTTTTAGCTCCATTTGTGTTTCTTTGACATTTTGATACATATTACTAATTTGATGCAATAATCTGAGAAGAGGCATGTTTACTTGTTGACTAATATATCGTATATTTAAACTAAAATTCACAACTGTACTTGTATGTTTCTTCAATTGGCCCCGAGATATGTACAAAACGGTTTGCTTTTGAATCATATCATCTACAGTCATATCAGCCATTTTCTTAACATCAATATCAATACCGATTTTTTCACATAAAAATGCTGGTGTTTCTGGTGGTATATCCAAATAAAATTTTGTATTATTTCCTTTTTTTGTTTGATATTTATTACCTAATATAATAATTTAAAATTTTGTTAAATTTCCATTTCAATAAATTTTAAAAAAAATATATTTTTAATATACCTTTTCTTTTATCAGTTACTTTTCCAAATTCACTGACAACTATATCAATACGCATAGTTTCCATATTCCCTACTAAGGATAAATTTGATCCTAATGAATCTAAGGAGGATACATTATTTACATTTCCTGAACCAATGGCAGATAACATTTGTTGTGGCATAACAGATAAAGAGGATAAAAGTGGTTCAAAAATTAAATGTGCATCTAAAAGTCTGAGTGAATCTTTCATAGGATAAAGAAGAGTACCACTATGAACATCAGAATCCTCTGTATCATCTGTTGTCATTGTATTAATTTTAGAATCCTGAAAATACACATTTATATATATATATATACATTTTATATAATAAGTATAAATATAAGTATATAAATAATTAACTTAATATAAGTTTATATTCAAGTATAATAAAACAGCATCTGTCAAAAGTAACATGTTTAATTTTACAAATTTTACAAATACCTTTAAAGATTTTTGTTCTGCACGAAAGACCTAAGATAATAGGAATAATAAAAATAGATATTTTATTGCAAATATTTGTTTCTTGAATTTCTATACAGAATAAATATTTACCCAATTTCCTTTTAAATTGCCTTTATCATTTTCTTTTATAAATTCTTGTTGTTTAGCCATCCAACTATATAGATCTTCACCAGTATTTAAAGGTTTATTAGAATGATAACTTGTAGGAGATGTGACTTGATCCAAACTTCCAGTACTATGTTGACTACCATGTCCTCCAGAATAGATACTTGGATTAGAACCAAGATGATGAGAATGGGAAATGTGAATTTGCGGTGTTTTTTCTTCCCGCAATGTGCCGTAACCTAATGTAAAATTCTATTTGTATATATATTTTTATTTTATTAAAAGATATAACATTAAATTAAAAAATAAAGCTTAAAATAGTGTGTTAAAGGAGTACATGCAAAAATGTATTTACAAAATAAACAAAAATAAACATAAAACAGATACCTGATGAAATAAGAAGCAATATGTATGAGAAAAAAAACTAATGCTTGAAGACATATGTAGTGCTAAGATTAAAAAGCAAAGCAATGCAATCTACAAAGAAAATTTATAATATTATGTATTCATTGCAATTAGAACAGTCCATCTACTAAAATTCAATTTTTAATTATTTTAATTCTTTTTCCTTTTTTTTTTAAATTTTCATCTATTTTTTTTCTTATTATTAAATTTTATGAATGAATTTTAACGTATAGACTGTTAGTATATAGCCTATAGAGAATTCAATTATTTTACACTTACTTATGTTATTTGGTTCCCGAGTTTGATTGAATAACCCACCACTTGCAAGCAATGGAAAAACAATACTTGCTCGTGTACTAGCAGGCATTTGCGTGGGTTGTAATGATTTTCCTTTCTTTACATGAACTACTGGTGGAGAGGGGGAAGTTAATGAATCCGGGCCTGGAACCGGTGTTGCTATGGGGGTTGTGTCTTTTCCCCGAGGAGAACTTACAGGAACCGTCAAACCATCACCACAAATACCTGGTCATTCCATCAAGCCATGATTTTTGTTCAGAAAGATCATGATTATACTATTAATGAATGTTTGCAAAAGCATGTAATTTTAATAATACTACAATATTTATAAAATAGACTTGTTAATTTTTATAAATAATATCCTAAAAACTATATTCAAAGTACAGAATAAAAAATTTATACACAAAATTAACTTTTAAGAATTTTTGTAATTTTTTATATATTAGATAATATAATATAATATTAGATAAATAAATAATATAATTAAAAAATAAATATGAAACAAAAATAACAAACAAAAAAGAAAAATTTTGTATATAATTTGTATGTAAAAAATTTATTTAATGTTAATATGTATAATTATTAAATTATAAAATATTATTAAACTTACTTATCTTTAATATTATTACTTAAAAATATTATTTAGAGACACATAATGTGTCTATATAAAAATGCAAAATGAAATATTAAGCAATTATAAAAATTACAATTTAAAGCAGATACTAAAAGCTACAGGGATATATTAAATTAAATAAGTTTTAAAAAATATCAAATAATCTAAATAAAGGAAGAAAGAATTATATCAATATAAAAATACTGTATCTTCATAAATTGTGTAATTAAAATTTTAATTTAATCTAATTTATAATACCTGTACTTTTATCTTGTCCACTCTTGACATGTGTATGTTTGTGCATATGATCTGTGTGAATTAACATAGCACATTCATCTGTGACTTCCTGATCATCAACTTCTCCTGTGCTACCCTCACCATCAGTCAGCAAATTTTCCTGTACATGAATAAGTCAAATCCAAACTATTTATTTAATATCTTTAATAATGAAAGAAAAGTAATAATTTATTTAATGTAATCAATAATCAATAATTCACAAAATAAATATCAAAAGTTTGAATGAAAATTTTTAATTTTTAATAAATCATAATAAAATAGTTAATAATTAAAAAGTGTGAGAATAGTTTTCAGAAGACTTTGGTTTCAGAAGTTTTCAATTTCACAGGAAGTCTTCAAGTTTTTAACATTAATTTTATATATTTTTAGTTAAATATTGCAAAAGCCCTGAATAAACCTCCACCACTACAATTTATATACCACATATTACTAATTTTCACAAATAAAATAAGATAAATAATATTTTATTATAAAATATTATTTTATTCAAGCATAATAAATTAATTAAAACACTAATGCCAATATGTGTGAGTTCTGTTAATGAACACATATATGCAATAGAATACTAGCATATTATATTATATTAAAATAGAGTTAATAATTATTTGACAAAGCTTATTAAGATGAAAATCAATTTTTATATGAAAAAAGTTTGCAAAGATACTGTGTTAGAACTACCTCTGTGAATATATTTTTTAAATTCTTACTGAATTTTACATTGTAACCATCCTCCTGTACATCGTTGCTTATTTGCTGAAAAAAAAATTGTCTACCAAATTACATTCCCCCTAAAATATATTATGAACTTCTGAATTAAATAATTTTTTTTTATAAATGATGCTATCAATACATGATATATTATAATATTTTTAAATCATTGTACAAAAAAAAAAAAAAAAAAGAAAAATAAATAAATTTCTAAATGGAAAATATATTTATTAGAAAAAACAAATATAATGTTAATAAATATTTAGAGAAAAATATTAATAGTAATATATATATAAAAAAGTTATATAAAATTCCATTCCCAATATTTTTAATTTAATTTTTAACAAAAAATTTAAATATGCAAAAAAATAAATAATATTCATACCTCATCTGGATCTGAAACTGCAAATGTAACATTTAATGGTTTGACATGTTTGGTCTTATAATTATGTTCTAATAATAGTGGGGTATACAGAACATTCTTCCATTGTCTGCTCAATACAATTACTCCCTAGTAATATAATTATATAAATATATATAAGTAAATGCATTTCTAAATGTATAATTTGAAAAATTAAAATATAATTATAATATAATTTACTTGTCGAAGTGTTGATAATAAAGGTAAATCTGATTCTTTTAAATTAGCTTCAATGCTTTTTAATTCGTTTAGTAAAACATAATTTTGTAAAATTGTACATAATTGACAAGATGGATCTTCTTGTAATGTTTTTGCTAATGGTGTTAATCTTCCATAACGACTCTATAAAAAAAAAAATTATCTTTTAATATAATAAATTTGATTATAAATATAAATATATATATATAGATACCTTAGCAGGCATGTGCGTCGCTTGAACATCTAATGCTTCTGCCATAAGACAAGCAACAATAGCAGTTGATCTTCGATACATAGTTCTAAACATATGTACAATACGAATTGCAAATTTATTGCTAGGATTCATCCAAGCATTTATAGCAGGTGATGCTGTACTTAATAAATTCCAATCTAATCGAGTATAATCAATTTTTCTTGTTATTGGAGTACGAGGTGGTGCTGCAAAGTTAAACCATACTGTTTTTAATTCTATGATACAAGAAACTGTATTTCCGTTTCCTGCTTTTGAGACAAGACTTGCACATGTCGCACTAGTATTTATTTGCGCTCCATTATGCAAATTCGTTGAAGTTGTTTCTGGTTCAACTGTAGCTGTAGTAGAAGCTATAATATGATACATAATATATAAATAAATGATATATATTAATTATTTAATAAATTATATATTTACCAGCTGCAGTATCTAGTTCCTCTTGACTTTTTACACTATCAGTATAAAATATTTCGGCATCGACTTTTTTACTATCATTTCCGTTTTCTCCTTTCTCGAATTGAGATCTTTTTACTATTTTCAATTTGATACCTTCTAAACCACATTCAAACATTATAAAACCCAATCTGTCTTCTCCACTACCAAGAGTAAATTCTTCTGTCGCTTGTGGCGACCCAGATTGTTTCTATAATATATATATTTCTAATAAACTTTAAATAAAGCATAATATTAGAAATAGCATAAATTAGAAAAGACAAAAACATACATTTTTTTCTTTATCATCCGTAAATTGATGTAAATAATAATCAACACATTTTAGCGGAGAAGTTATTCTAGTACACGTAAATAACACTCTTGAATAGTGAGCAGGAATTGCTGTTATAACAGCATCTTTTAGTATTGAAGATTCATTTCTAAGTCTACGTAATTGTGAATGGGCTTTGCCTATTATATAAATTATTTGAATTAATTTTATGTAATAATTTATAATTATTATATATAATTTATAATTATAATTAATATATAAATAATTTACCTATATTTAATGTAACTACAATTTCTTCTTGCTGTTTTTCAGATGTTTCTATATATACTGTTTCTCCACTTCCTATATCTGCAACCACAGCAGCTGTTTGATGCCCAGGTAAAAATGCTTTACTGATTTTATTAACTTTTTTTTGATTTGGTAATACAGCTGGTTTGTGAAATGTTTGAACTACTTCTCGAGCTTGTTTTCCAACATAAAATCTTCCTGTTACATCATCAAAACAGATAGCAAAAAGTGATACACATGTTAAATCACGAATATTTTCAAGAGCAGAAAAGGATATAATTTCTTCAACTACTGAAGCTTGTAATAAAGTTATATTCATCTAAAATTAATATTAATATTTATTAATATATTTTTAATTCTTTTATATGAAATTTAAAAAAAGTATATATTGCACCTTATTAAGTACATTTTTACCTTTGGCAAAATAATACTACCCTGTATTTGCGTCATAATGCTTTCTTCATACATGTTTGTTTGTAATGCAATTTTACCTATTATTAAAAATAAATATTAACGAATATACATTTATGTGAAAAGAATTGAATGTAATAAAACTAACGTTTATCGTCACCTTGCCCATTCTTAATATTTCTTTCAGCAGTGGACCGTTTTGAATTTGTTTGTACTTGACTCCAATAAGATAAACTTTGGTCTTGTTTCAAAATATTAGCATCTTCAACTTTTCCAATGCATTCATGATGAAGATGATTTAAAATTGTTAGTGGATGCAAAATGGATAATGTCGGTATGATAGCATCGATGAAACGTTGTAAAGATTCTAATACCATAGGACTTAACATGATATCTACATCTCCCTTAAACTTTACGATAACTGTTGTACGTGATCCATTTTCATGTTGCGCAGTTAATAGCTCTTCCTTATTATGAGCTGTATGATCTTCTTCTCCTTAACATAAAATATAATCTTTAATCTATGATATAATTTTTTTGTAAAAATGTATTTATCGATATTATGTAAATATCGAAATATTTACGTTTGTTGAATTTTCTACAATAGATAAATCTGATGAAAATAAATGATAATTATAAAATATAGTTTATACATGATATAACAATATAAATATTTAGTATCAATAATAACAATATAAAAATATTATTTATTTATATTATACCTTCCATATGATTAATAGTTGTACTATCCCAAAGATATGGATGTGTAGGAGTTTTATTAGATGAATTTGCTACAGGTGAACCATCTGATCTTGTAATCATTTTTAATGAAGTAAATCCTTCAGTAACAGTTTCAAATTTCGGTACATATTTTCCACCAACATAAACTAATCTATTATCTTCAGTACGCTGAAAAAGTGATGTAGTAAATGCAGCACTTCCTGCTGGTATTGATGATTGACTCCAATTTGAACAACGTATCTAAAATTGATTATATATACATATCCCATAGAATATTTATTATCCTATAATAATATTTTAAATTTAAAATTACATGTAAAAAACTACCTGAGATAAATGGCTAACATAGCTTGACATTAGAAGTGGAGAATCAACAATTGGTTTATTTACTTGCATATGCAAATTTACAAGAGTAACATCTTCTTGTGAAGATACAGCAGATATGAAACTAGTAGAAGAAACAGAATGACTATCAGATGAATCACGTAATCCACCATTTGCACCATTTGAATCAGTATCATTTTGAAAACTTGTATTTCGATTTACTCTAGGACTTCTTTTCGTACTCATTGTCTGTGGTTTTGCTCTTTCTAAAGTATGTGCTTTTTCAAATATCGAAATATTTACGTTTGTTGAACTTTCTACAATAGATAAATCTGACGAAAATTTCTTTTTTATGCTATCATTACGATTTAATACTGAGCCAGATCCAACAATAGATTGACGTAAACTAGATGTTCGACTTCCACTTAATCCATGACTTGTATCTTCATCAGCAGAGTAAAAAGCTTCTGAATGATTTTCTGAAGACATAGATATTGTTCGTTGAACCTGTAAAATTAATTATACATAAAAGAATTACAAATAATTTACTATAAATAAAAAAAGATTTAATTATATTATTTTATTAATCTTACTTCTTGTTTTAATTTTTCTTCAGATTCTGATTTAACATATAATGAATGATGAGAATCAGAAATATTGACACCATCAACATTTTTTATATTTGTTTGCATTGTTTCAGAAAAGTTTATTTCTGTAGATACTACCGGTAATGATTGTGGACTATTTGATTCAAATGGTTCTATATCCGATGCATTAAAATAATCAACTGCTAATTTAGAATCAGATACACTACTTTTTGGAGCAGTTTCTATTTCAGGAACACTTAAGATCGATTTACTGCGTTCTGTATGTAATTTGGAATCTGAATCTAATTTTTGTGGTAACTGTACAACAGGACTTGCATCAACTAATCGAGAATATGGAACATCTTTTATATTGTTTCCACTGCAATAAAAAATTAAAAAATATAATTTTTTGATATAGCAAAGTAAAAATTAATTAATATTCTGTGAAATAATGACTTTAGTTACTATTATGTTATTAAAATAATGATATTAAAAATAAATGTTTAAAAATAAGATTATTTTCTATGTTAAAAAGATAAGCTTAAAAAAAGCAGAAAATTTTATGGAGACAGAATCTACTGAAACACAAAATATATTAAAAAATTACTTTGACAGATATAGCAGCATAAATGATATATAATTTATATTTTTTTTAGATATATATAATTTTTATATAAAAAAAAGAATTTTTATAATTTAATTGTAAATATTAATGATAATCATATTATAAATTCAAAATTTAGTATAATTATGCAATCATGCAATATTTAAAAAAATTAATCAAATTATTAATAAGCTGCTTCAAAGCTATTCCAAAGATTACCGCATCGATGTATAAGAAAATCTTCTGTCTAGTAGTTTCCGTTCCCCACTGCATGCGAATGGACTTGCTGATGCAGCAATTAATTTTGTACTACTAGTTTCTTCAATACAGGTTTCTTTATTATGATCTGTCACAGACCTTGGTCGTTCAACACCTTTTTTTGAAGTTTGTGATCCATCCTGAGTGGCAGTTATTTTTACTCCAGTAATAGGATAGTCTTGTAAAGATACATCTTGTAAATTATAAGGTGATGTATGAAATACCAATTGACCATTATGCAATATAGATTGACCAAATCCTTTTTCTTTACCAGATTCATTAATTCTAAAATAATATTTAAAATAATTCATTGATAAATATGATTTATGTATTATTTGTACCTGTATGCAGCAATATTTATGCCATCTTGAAAATCATAATAACTTGGTTTAAAAAATCTTGGCCCATTTCGGTTATTTCCAAAAAATGCACAACCACCTATACAACCACATTTTGTTGCTTTCACACCACTTTCTCGAGGCCATAAAAACCATAAACGTTTTGTAGTTTCATCATGTAATTTTAGATATTTATTTTGTACTAAATGCAAATTATGTTCAGGAGTTGGAAGTGAAATTGCAGCCTCTAAAATTACTGGTCCTAGAGTTATAGATCCCACTTCTAACCAGATATCAGATCCATCACCTAAAAAAAGAATATATATATATATATATAGAATAAGTTATATTAACTTTATATAAATTAAAATTATATATATATATATTATTTTATTTATTGTACCTGACATGCGACTGCTTGCATTATTATGTGATCTTCCACTACCAGCTGTATTAGTATTACTTGTATTTGCAAAGTGATCAGCTGCTGATACAAATTGTCTTATTAATATTCTTGGTAATACACCAGTTACTCCAGATTTAACATGTTGACCATGAAGATTACAAGTTGATACGCGAATTGGAGATATCCAAGTATGAATACTAGTTCCTATTTCTTGAAAATATAAATCAATTGCATCTATTGCTATTCTAGTCATCCTATATTTTATATCTTCAGAACTAGGACATCTATAATAATATTATAATATTATTCTTTATATAAATGTTTATTTATATAAATGTTAAATTTATAAATGTTTAAAATTATTATATACCTATAATGTTTATCAATATCACTATCAGGACATTGTAAAGGTGGAATACCATGATGACAATGATGTGGTAAATCTGGAGGACGTAAGCTATTTTCATTATTTTTTACCATCAATAAAAATGTTTCCAAAGATATAATAAGATGATGTAATTGAGGAGAACTTAATTTTCCAATTAATTTTCCTAATTGTACTTCAATTAACCATGCATATTCCAAAGTTTCTTGATCTAAACTTCTTCCTTCATTACTGAACATTGCATGTCCTCTGACTTGCAATGCACTTAACATTAAATGTCCTTGATTTAAATGACGTTCTTTAGTTGAACGAATAAAATTATCAGTAATTAATGCGATCGCGGGCGATAAGAGAAGTTGAAGTTCTGTTTCTTTATATTTTTTTTTCATTTCAAATCCAAATCGTTCTAAAAGTATAACAGGACAAGGAGGATCATTCTCTCCACAATTTTTTACTAAATGAGCTTGAATATCATGCATTGTAATGCCAACTGTTACTTCTAATGGCCGATAATCTCTTGGATCAAATGGTTTTGATTTGGCATCCTCATCTTCTACAGATTCAACACTACTATTTTGCACATCTCTATCTTTACTTTTTTCAGTACTTATAGATGTAGGATTTGTTCGACTCTGTTGCATATCAGTAAATGTTTGATAATCACCAAATAGATTTTCTTTTAAATGTATAAAATTTTTTAAAAGGGATCCATATAAAATTAATATAGATGGACCTATTTCGAGATCTAAACTAACTTTATCAGGAGCTATAGATTGTGGATCAAATTTCTGACTACCATTTCTGGTCCATTGAAGACCTGGCGATTTCCCGCATCGAGGAATTCTCATTGGGGATAGAAGAATTTCTTCTTTTTCTGGAGTTGTTATATTTGCTTGTGGTGTAGGTCCTAAAGGTGGACATGGATGATATGTATAATTAATACTTAATGCCACAATTGGTACAGACCAACAATCAACCCAGCCTGTTCCTTTCTGACAAACATTTCTCCATTTTTTATTTTTATTTAATTCTGATAAATATACATGTGATCCATCACGTGTCATAATCTTTGCATTTTTATTCAAAGCTAACAAAATTGTACGACTTGTATTGACTTCAGGTAGATAAAATGAAAGATCAACACTTTCACCTTGAATCCAAAAACGCAAAGGGATTGTAATAGGCAAGTAATCCACAAATGGAAGATCAAATGATAGCTCGAAAAATTCCCCACAAAAAGCAATGTGCGCATTTTCTTGATTCTGTGATGAACAATCAATCCAATTATATTCATTACATAGTGTAATTAATTCAAATTCTTTTAACAATAAATTAAACTTCCACGTATAAGGTACAAAATGTAAAATATCAGGTCTGGCTTTACTCGCCCAATCATTAATCATATCTTGAAAAAATTCTTTGTGCGAATAAACTAAATTAGCTGTAGCTTTACATCCAGTTAAATTTAACATCCATTCTTGATGATCATTCCATTTTATTGGATAATGACATTTAACACCAAATTCTAATGTTTCACTTTCAACTAAACTTCGATATTGTAAACTTGTAGTTGCTTCTAAATGTAACAATTGTCCTGTTATTTTTGTTGTATATCCATCTTGTAAAACTATCCAGGGCATAGTAATTTCCAGATATGATCCAGGACCTACATTAATATGAACTGCATTTGTTTCCCTATTTTTACTAAAGAGTATATCAATAGTAGCTTCATTCAATGTTGATAATCTAATGTCAAATGATTGAACTTGTCTTTTTTCTCCTGTAACAGGAGTTTTTGTAACTTTTAATGGCTGATAATCATTAGGGAAAAAAAATTTAAATAAATGTTCTCTTTGTCTATCAGCCCAAGGACCATAACTAAAATCAGTTCCTTTTCCACATTTAATATCAATACCCCAAATTGGCGGCATAGCTTCAACCATGTCTCCATTTACTAATTGAATCATTTGTGGATGTTCAGGAACAAACCCAGGTTCATCCATATAGTAATATACTTCTATGTTGTTTGAACTTAATACAACAAATCCTTCTCCCATATATCTAGGTGGATCATCTGACATTCCAGTATATTTTGGACTGGGTGCTAAAATAACTTTGAAATTTTCTGCTTTACACTTTGTAAAATGCATGAAATGATCATATCGAGATGCTGCTGGTTTTGTAGAATATACAAAATGTGCTTCTTCTACAGTTATTGATAAAGTTGTTGGTATTAATCGATTACCAAATACCAATCTTCCCTAATATAATAAAATATAATAAAATATCTTAAATAACAATAATAGAAAAATATTGAAAAATGACAAAAGATTTATGTACTAACTGTGCAAACATCCAATTTAATAACAGGTATTAAATCTCTCCATGTTCGAGCAATAACATGAGCTTCTTTTTTTCTAATATTATCAACATGACGTGAAACATCCATTGCATTTATTTGCTGACGCGTTTCATGAGTAGTATTACTAAATGATTCTATATCACGATCATCACTATTAATATTATGATTTTCTTCATCAACAAACATTTGTGATGTAAGACCAAATGTTTTCTCTAATTGTGCATATAACTGACAGCGATTATAAACATGTAATTCAAAACCATTTAACATAACTGAAAGTCTTGTATCTGAATGTGAAAGATCTGAAAAAATATTTATTAAAGTTTTAAACATATATTTAAACATCATAGAAAAAAGAATTTTCTATGCAAAATACCTTCAGATACATCTTTGGGAACATAACTTCTCCACCATCTAAATATAAGCCATCCATCTTGCACTCTGATACTATAATCTGTTGTAATATAAACTATATCTCGAAACATTATTTTTCCACTTAGTGCACTTAAAGTAAAAGATCCTAAAAATAAATAATATATAAAACATTTAATTCAAAAATATATGAATATTGATATTACAATAAATATTTATTTTTTCTTAAATTTATTATATGTTATATATGTTTCCTATAAAACTTACCAACTTTAACATATCCATCTCTAATAACAAATCGATTTAATAATTTTGTTAATATATAACCAATAACTCTGCTATTATAATAAGCTATATAAATAATCCATGAAATAGCAGATACTAATGAGCAAAGTAAATATATAAAACTACTATCCATTTTAAGATCATCAAGAATGACATGATCGGAATAATTCCAAAAAGCTGGTTCAATTCCAGAGAACGATGGAACTGTAACATTATACAGTTCGTTCTCTTCCATGATGATATTGTTTTTTTATTGTATAATCAAGAAATATATAACATTTTGTAATTAATCACTAAAATCAAAAACAAAACAAATATTTATACAAGAAATGATAAAAATATAAATTCTTTTATATAATATATTCAAATTGTTGCTTCTAATTTCAAAAATATAAAAAATTCATAATTTCATGATAATTTATTATTTTTAATTTTAATTTTTTTATCATAAAATTAACCAACTTTTATTTATGTTTATAAATTAGAAATTTATTGAAATTAATTTTAGAAAGAAATAATTTGTAAACATAACCTAATAATTATAATTGATAAAGTATTTTATAATTTATTCAGCAATCTCCTTAAATATATTAATTTATTATATTTAATAAGTTTCTTATTTTTTTTATTATAATGTTCATAAGTAATGAAAAGTTATTTATTGATGATAATACGATAATATTTAAAAATTTGTTATCAATATATAACATTTATTATTAAAAATTAAAAGATAAAATTTATAGTTTTTTATATATTTATTGATATTTAAAATTATTTAAATAATCATTCTTATTAATAAGAGCAAGATATCTATCTATACATGTATATACATATATATGTTATAATCAACTATACATCTTATAAAATATTTTATGAATAAATACCAGGACAAATTAATTTATTTAACTAATTTACCTTTATTCAATACTTATATAAGAATTACATTCAATTTTTGTTGTGTCACTCATGGTTTTGTTTATCAATACATCAGTCTAATAGATGTCACAGAACTGTCATCACTAGACAGCAACACACATAACCACATCATAGTTGACTACTGACACTTTAGATTTGGTAATGATACTCTATGTCCTACTATTTATAAGATTTAACACTTACAATCTACAAAAAATGCCATCTACATTTTTCATTTTATATATTTTAACAATTATTGTAACATTGTAACAAGTCAGTAAAGCAGTTTACAGATCGGCAAGATAGTATTCTGTAATACGTTATTATAAATAAAAAAGTATATACTATATTAGAAATATAAAATAAACCTAATATTCAGTGTATTTTTATGTAAAGTCTAGAATCTCCTTTCTATTTTAATTCTTAACGATTCGATTTGAATAAGATTGCAACGTTAGTAATGATTAGGATTGAAATTAAATTTCAATATGAAATTACAAATAAGAAATAAAACAAAAAATAAAAAAAAATATTTTTCAAAATATTTTATAAACGTATAAGCAAATATAAAGAAAATTAAATAATAAAAAAATAAAAATAAAATAAAAATTGACCATCAGCGAATATTAAAGAGAGATTTTTCGAATATTAAAAATTGGATAAGAATTGAGAATTAGCGCCAATATTAAAAATAGATTAAGAATTGAAGATTTTTTTAAAGTATTTTTAATAAATAATGTTCACAGTCAATTTTTATCCGATTTCTAATTTTTTCTCAGTATAATATATTTTAATATTTTCTGTTCTTTTTAAATGTAGCGTTAATTTTATTTTTCTCTTTTTTTCACTATTTTCTTTCCTTGTCTATACTTTACACAATTTATGTGTTTAAGAAACAGTTTTCGTATCTGATTGATTTTATTATCTTCTTTGCTTAATTTATTAATTAAAAATTTTAATAGTTATATATATATATATTTACATTCTTGTATGTAGAAAGTATATATATTTTACATGTATATAAATTTTTCTTTTTATATCAATTAAATGTTTCCAAAAGATTTACAATCAAATAACCTAAATTTTATTTGTTGTCAACAAAGTTTTTATATTTTACATTACGATGGAAACAATTAAAAATTATTTATTCTGTCAAGGTTTGTACAGAACATAATTAAATAATATTTTGTTTTTTATTTTTATTTTTTTTATTGAATTTATTTTAAGAATTTATTTATTTATTATAATTTTAAGAATATTTAATTTAAAATTATCTTTATTTTATATTTTCAGTTTGATATATAAATGTATGTATGTAGCTTCAATTAAATTTCTTATGTTCATGAAATATTTTATTGTAATTGACCTTTTTTAATTATGGAAAAATCTAAAGATACATTTGCATGGGTTCATCAATTAGAATGTCCACCAATAATATTCAATACTTCAGTACAAAAAATGTTTGTATAAATTTATGACATAATATGTATTTTTTTTTTTTTTGTAAATATAATTTGAATATGATATTGTATAAAATTATGTTATCTAAATTATGATTATATTTCAAATATAAATTATATATATTATTTATAGATTAAATTCAAGACTTATAGGACTTATGTGGGATGATTTAGCTGATGTTATATTTAATATTAAAGAAGCCAAAATAATACGAAAAAATATTTTATTATATCATTTAAAACAAGGGACATCTAATAATGTTATTGAATGTATGAAAAATTTATTACAATTAAAATTAAATAAAAATGATTTAAAAAATCAAATATCTAAATTAGAAGAAGAATATGAGCAACAAGATTTTACAGTTAGACAAAAAGGTATCTTATTATTAGAAATATTATATTATTAGAAATATTATATATATTTAATAGATATTATTATTATTATTATTGTTATTATATTATTATTATTTATATTATAGTTCAAAAGTTACAAGACATTTCATCCAAACGTTCTGAAGTAAGAGCAAAAAGAGATTTACTTAAAATGAAATATGATCAAACTAAAACACAACTTAGTGACTGTAATGATATGAGAGCAGTTTGTCATTATTTAATGCCAAGTACTTGTAAAGATTTAGATCATAAAATACTAATGGAAATGTCAGATGTGGTAACAAGTCTTTGGACTGGAGCAGATAAAAGACATGTATGTATTTATTATATATTACTTAGAAATGATAATTAAATAATTATTTTATTTACAATATACTTTTAGGTGTGGGATACAATATCAAGTAATCTTAATCATATTGAAGTATCTACATTATGGCATTATTTATATCAGAAATTATCAGAAGATGTGAATATATTAATTAATTCAGAAACTATGAAATCAATGGACACAGATGAAAAAAATATAAATATTGCTATTGTTAAATTATATGGACAACATATTTCTATGATTTCTAAACGATTATTACATAATACAAGAGCAAATCATCATAAGCAAAATGTTTTGGAATATATTGAAAAAATTGAAGTATAGCATAAATATTAGATAAATATTAAAAATAATTTAAAATTTTAAATTTTATTCTGATTTTAGACAGCTTCAAATAATTCTACAGATGTAAGTGATTGGTTAGCATTAGCATTAGAAGTTCATAAATTAGAAAATGAACAAAAAAATTTACAAGAAGAAATTGAAAAAATTCAAAATGATATATATGAAAACAACGTGTGTGCATTTGATCTATCACAATTAAGTTTAGAAATTCAAAATGTTGATACTGAAATTGTATGTTAACAATTCATAATTATTATGATTTATATATACATATTTTTATATTAATTTTATATTACTTTTAGGCAGAATATATACAAAATATACGACAATCTTTAATTCTTTTAAAATGTGCACCAAGATTTCTTATGCAATCTAAAGAAAAAATAAATTTAGAGTTACAAAAAATAATAACAATGCGGGCTGATGGATATGATTCTACAATGTTAGAAAATGATTTAACTACTGAATTAGATATATTTTATGATATTTTAGATCTTAATGCTTTAAAGAAAGTTATGTTAAAAGGAGAGATTAGAGTTTATAGGTAAAAAAAAATATTATTATATCTAAAATTTATATCTAAAATTAATATTGATTTGTACATAAATTATATATTGATTTGTACAATTTGATTTATGCAAATATTTTAGGCATATGAAAAGTTGCTTCAATGAAGCCTGTGTTTCAATTACTAATTCTCAATTTTCAAATATTAAATCATATTTTCCATTGATTCAAATACCAATATACTCTTTAATAGAATGTTACAAGAATTTAATTTCTATGTATAAAAAATTCGAAATTTTAGAAACTGAACAAAATTTAAATTTACCCATGTTAACATATAAAGAAAATAACTATAATACAATTGAACTTTTAAACTTGTCAAAGATTATCAATATGAAAACAAGAACAGAAATTGATAAATTTAATGATATTTTAAATGATTGGTATGTATATATAATTTTATTGATTTTAATATTGGTATGTGTATATACTAAGTTTATAACATACAGATATTAATCTTTGTTTTATTATTAACAGGGTAAATCAACCTGTTCAAAAAGTAATGGAAATTATTGATAAAACTGTAGATAATGCTACTCTTTCAGAGTGGATTGAACGTTACGATGTATTATTATATATGTTACAAAATTCTACATAGCGTTATGTGTATAAATATATTCTATTTTTTTGTAAAAAATTTGTATTGCATAAAACTACAATATATAATAATTTATATACACGATATTATGTTTTATTACATAATCATTGTATTATATTGCAATAATAATATTTTATTATTAGCTAATATGTAATTATATCTAATAAGTAAATTGAATTTTACTATAAATATGTACTTTACTATGAATATTATATAAATATATATATTATATGATACATATATTTCTTGCTTTTTGAATAGAATTTTATATATAATAAATAATATATGATTAAAATTTTATTATATTATAAAAAAATAATTATTTATATTAATTCTTTAAGTGCACATTATATATATATATGTATATTAATCTTTTAGAATTATGTATATTCTTAGACTCTTTATTTCTTTTAGGAAATTTCGATATGATATTTTGGTAACAGTTAGATATAAATAGTAATTCTTTATTACCCTAGTATTTGGAAGTTAGGAAATTTTATCATTACAATACCACACAATAATAAAATAACATTTTATAATTGTATGGTTGTATTAATGGAATGAGATTTTACAATTGTATAGTTCGTAGCATCGTGTTAAATAATAGTTTTATAAAAAGTAAAATAAAATCATTTTTTATAATGCAATAATAATAGCATTTTTTATGCTGTTAAAGATTAAAAAATCTAATTTATTAGAAGATAAAATGCTATCAACTGTTTTAAAATCTGTATTTGGTTATGATGATTTTAAAAGTGATATTCAAAAGCAGGCAACTTCTGCTATTTATAAAGGTTTAATATTTATTAATATTAATATTATTTACATATAATAAACATAAAAAATCTATTTAGTCATTTATTTTGAAAATATTATTCGTTTTAAAATAAATTAATACATATTTTTAGGTAAACAAGATGTATTTGTATGTATGCCAACTGGATCTGGCAAGTCACTTTGTTTTCAATTACCAGCATTAATGAAAAAAGATAAAATTACAATTGTTTTTTCACCATTATTAGCTTTAATGAAGGTATGTGTTTTATATTACAATGTATATTATAAATGTATATATAATGTTTAAAAGTAATTTAAACTAATTATAATATTAATTTATATTTTATATATATATATTATTATATATATTATTATTATATATTTTATTATAGAATCAAATAGATTTTTTAATTAGCAAAAAAATTAATGCAAGTTCATTGAACTCAAACACATCTTCAAAAGAAAGAAATGCAATAATAAAAGATTTGACATCAAATTCTCCAAAAATTAAATTATTATATGTTACTCCTGAAATGGGAGCACAACAACATTTTCAAGTAAATTATTAATTCATAATTATAATAAAATATTTATTATATTTTTTAATTATTTATATTATTTATTTACTTTATATTATTTATTATACTTTATATATTAAATACTTATTGCAATTATTTTTCTATAGGATATAATAATAAAATTAAAGAAAACAAAAACACTGTCTTATTTTGTTATTGATGAAGCTCATTGTTTGAGTCAATGGGGTCATGATTTTAGACCTAGTTATAGACAACTAGGAATATTTAAAAAATTATGTCCCAATATTCCAATAATCGCATTAACAGCTACTGCTGCAAAGGAGGTAAACAAATTTAAAGTGATGATAAATACTTAAAATTTAGTTATATGAAATATATGTTTATAGGTAAAAGATGATATACTTCAATGCTTAAATATGAAAAATCCTGCAATATTTTCAGTTCCTGTTTTTAGATCTAATCTTTATTATGATGTATGGTTTTTAGAAATATTAGATAAGCCTTTTGAACATTTAAAAAATTTTATTATAGAAAGTCTTGGTTGTCAAGATAAATCCATTCCAAAAGTAAGTCATTGCATATGATACATTTGTTTTTGTATATAATATATATTAAATTATATTTAAAAATTAATTTTAGGTTAAAAAAGGTTGTGGCATTATTTATTGTAGAAAGAAAGAAGCAACTGAAATAATTGCACATAAATTGTCTAATTCTGGTATATCTACTCTTGCATATCATGCAGGTATGTTATTGAAAATAAAATTAATAATAATAGAAAAATGTTAATTACAAATAATTATTTTTGCAGGTTTAAAAACTCAAGAACGTAATGAAGTTCAAAATAAATGGACATCTGGTGAAGTGCCTGTCATTGCAGCAACATGTAGCTTCGGAATGGGTGTAGATAAAGGATCTGTTAGGTAAATTAGTTTATTAAGAAAATAAATTTATAATATTTTCATTAATGTGCAATATAATTTTGTATATAGATTTGTAGTACATTGGACAGTTCCTCAAAATATAGCAGCATATTATCAAGAATCTGGTAGAGCTGGCAGAGATGGTAAACCAGCATTTTGTAGAATTTATTTTAGTAATGAAGAATATGCACCTATTGCATTTCTTATTAAAGAAGAAATTACAAAAAAAAATTCAGAACTTGTAAAATTAAGATGGAAAAATTTTGAAAAAACTGTTTCTTACTGTCTTGAAGCAAAGTAAGAATTATTATATTGCTTATAAATATTTTTTTTCAACATACAAATGTTTAATGCATTCTACAGATGTAGACATGCGGTATTTTCTAAATATTTTGGAGATAATCCACCACAATGTAAGGATAGGTGTGATGTATGCAAAGATAAAGATATTGTTCAAACAAGAATATCACAATTTGAAATGTCTCAAACTAGATCACGAATATTTAAATCTAATAATAATTTAGATGGCTTTGCTTTACCAAAGTATGATAATGAGTAAGTATAATATATAGAAAAACTATTAAAATTTTATATATTTTTTACTATATTATATTAGCCTAATTTCTTATTTATTTTTAAGATATTGTGAAAATGAATATGATGAGAAAACAGTTTCAAGAGAAAAACTTTTATCCGAAAGTAAACGAGAAGCTAAAGAATTAATTGAAAAACAATTTGCTATTCGAAGAAATAATAGTAAAAACAATGAGGTAAAAAAGCTAGATTTATATATATTTTTGTTGTATTTTGTTTCTTTTCTTTTTTGTATTATATTTTTTTTTCAGTTAAAAAAACAAAACCGTGAAGATGCTAAAAAATCTCATGTACGTGCAGCTGATAGTACTGATATAAAAATAAAAGGTTTAGCTGTCCAAATTCGAGAGCACTTTTATATTCAGTTAAGATCAGCATTGCTGGATAATTATGAAAAGATATTTCCTGAATCTAAAGGACAGATTCAGGAAAATGATATGCATAATATAGCATATAATCTTGAATATAAAATTTTATGTAATAGTAAAATTGCAAATAAATATAAATTTGATATGTCTAAATTGGTATGTAATATTGTATTTTACATTCATTTATAATTCAGTTATATATAATTTGAATTTAATAAGTATAGAATATTTTATTATATAGAATCATATATAGAATCATATAGAATATAGAATATTATATTATAAATTAATATAATTTTAATTTTAATTTAACAATAATAGTAATGATTTTAAATAAATTTTGATAAATATAGGTTTCTTCTGTACGGAAATGTACCAGCACTAATGAACTTCATGAGTATTTACATGATTTTAACATAAACAGCAAACAGAATATACAAGCAGAATATTTTCATGAGTATAATAATAAAGAAGAAAAAAATGAAACTTTTAATTTAGAACAGAATATAGAAGGTAAAAATATATTAAATCAGCAAATAGATACGAATATTTCTTGTCCTACTTTTAAGACTGCTTTAGAACTTAGAAGAAATGAAAATAAAATTGATAATACTAAGAAATATATATTTGAAGCAAGTATTTTGCAAGATGATAATAAAGTCAATATAATAGAATCAAAACAAAATGTTAATAAAAGAAACAATATTGCAAAAGATAATAATGAACAAACTGTAAAAGAAGATACAACTAATAATTTCGAAATGTTAAGTGGTTTTACATGCGCTCGAAAAATGTACGAAAAAAATGAGATATTAAAAAACCAAAATAAAAAATTACAAAAATCTTCAAAGGAACTTCCGAAAAAAAATATAAAAAATAAAAAACAGTCTCCCATAAATAAATCAGTTTATGAACAAATTTTATTACAATCTGCAAAATCAAATTTCGTTACAATAGAAAATAATGAAAGTAATAATAGTATAAATACCAAAGATCTTCAAAAATATCAAAATAAAAAGCGACTTAGAAATATAGATTTATTTGAAAGTAATGTAGATAAGGAATTAAATAAAAAAATGAAGTTTGATGAAAAAAAATCTTTTGAAATTTTAAGTAATGAGAAACAGGATAATACTACAAACGAAATTGAAACAAAAAAAATTGTTCTTGATGAAAATAAAAGTGATAATGAAAAAACTGAAGATTTTAAAAATAAAAAATTATTTACAACAATAAAAGCTTCAGAAAAAGAAGAAATAAACATAAAAATGAAAATGAACACAATAACAGAATCTATAGAAAAAGAAACATCTTTGAATGGAAAACATAAAAAGAATCATTTAAAACAATATAATAAAAATAAAAAATTACTAGTACCTGCAGATAAAGCCACTCAATTTAAAACTGTAGAAATTTTAAAATCATATTTAATGAAATATTATCGATCTGAACGTATTCCAGATCGAACAACATTTTCAAAAACTTGTAGAAAAATACATCATACTCTTCTTGCTCAAAAAATATTTGGTAAAGTATAATTTAAAGAAGTTGAATCTTTTTATCATTATTTAATTAATTTAAATTAATAATAAATGTTTCAGATGAAGAAGGAATACAACAATTTGTTACAAAATATATGACAAATTAATAATTTTTATTGTAATATCATTTGTATATATATTTATATAAGATTATAAATTAATTTATAAATTTTTATTTATTATATATATTCTTTAAATACAGTTTTGTATCGTAATATTTTATTATAAATTAAATAAGAATATATAAATTAAAGCTCAAATTTCCTAATTTTAATTATTAATATTTTTTTATTATTACATTTATTCTTAGAATTTTTTATATGTGATAATGTATATCATATACATTATTATTTATATGTATTCAAAATTTAACTTGTATAATTGTGCTATATATTATATTATGTATATAAAAATTTGATAAGATAAAATATAATTATTCTACTATTTTATATTCTACTATTTTGTATATCATAATTTTAATTTGATTTTTTAATTTGTTTATTACAATTTAAATAAAATATAAATCATTAATTACTTTTAATTTTTAACAGGAATACAATAAATAAATTTTTGTTATAAATATTATTTATTGAGCAATTCTTATAAATATAATATCATTAACATTTCATTGGCAAAAATTACAATATTTATGGAAAGAATATATTCATTATTTACATGAAATATATAAAATATGCAACTGAAAGAAACAGAATTTGTATATACAAAAATTTTAAAGTACATTATTTTTTCTTATTTCAAAATTAAATATGATAATATAGATTATTGTAAATATTACTATCTAAAAATATTGTTTCCTTAGTTGATTACAATTATAATTAAATATATCTATAAGGCAAGATTGGAAATTAAAAAAAAGTATTATATTTATTGATAAATTTTTGACATATTTTATATTTTTTATGAATTTCATAATTATTTTTTCTTGTTTTCAAATTTTACATACAAATATATATGTTATTTAAAAGTCTTAAAAATTCATAATAATATAATATGTCATAAATGTATATAAGAAAAATTTGTAATTAATATTTCATATATAATATTTACAAATAGAAAATTAATAAAAATATTCTAATATTAGAAGATAAATAACATTTATATTAGAAATAATTTAGTTTTAATTTTAAAGTTATAAATTTTCAAAATTTCTATAATAAAAGTATATTATATTATTATATAATTTTAAAATTATAAATAAAATTATAAAATTACTACAATAACATCATAAATATATAATTTAATAATATATATATATATGAAATTATGAAATAAATAAAATTTTTAAGAAATTTGCATTATTAAATACAAATATTTAAAAGAGAATTGTTTCATAATGAAATTATCTATTCTACTGAAATTCAATGACAAAATTTTATACATTTAGATATTTATAAATATTTGTAGTAATTATATAAATTACTAGTATTAAAAAAGAACAAATATGAACTATAATTATAATATATTTTAATATTTTTTTATATATATTTTATATAATACTTTTAATAGTTTTTAATAAAAAATAGCAAAATTTATAATTAGTATTTATATGTAAAAAAATAATTATTAATAATTAGAACTATATTATTATGACTATATTATTATACTATATATTAATAAATATTTTTTAAATTTTTACAGATTAAATAAATTGTGATTTAAATTTTTTATCATAAATTATTTCAATTTTAATTACAAACAGTGCAATTCAAAATTAATATTATTTAATATATTATATTTCACTGGTAACATAATTGAATATGTTAATAAAATATGAACTTTTATTTTAATATTTAGATCTATTATAAATCACTTAATTATTATACCAGTCTATAATATCAGTCTTCAATATTTATATAAAATAACAAACTTACATTTGCATTTTGTAAAAGTGTTTTACTTCCGTTCCCTTTTTTTTAGAAACGTATCGATTTTTTAATAAATTTTATACATTGCGAAATACATTGTCAAAATATTAAAAATAAATATTTTTATTTTTATAAAAAATTATTTATAAAAAAATTTTTTAATAAAAAAAGTATTTTATATATATATACTTACATGGAGATAATTATATTTCTGAATTAGCACTGTTTGTATTGCAATATGTTTTTTTAATTAGAAAATTTAGTACGAGATGTCACTACTTATCACGTTATGATTATATTTAAACAAAATTATTTCACGATAATTTTTATGATATGAACTATATAATTTATATTTTTATTTTATAATCAATATCAAAATATAGTTCATAATTTGAATTTCAATTTTTGATATTTTGAAATTGTATTATTAAGTTTGAAAATATGAAAATCCTTTTTTAAAAATAGGTATATCAATTTCCTTACTTATCGATGTAGATTTTGTTTGAATCATTACTGTAGTGTTATTGCTTCGAACCTCAAAGTCTCGCAAGTTTTGTTCATTTTATATGTCAACTTTACACGGAAAATATATAGCCTCTTTTATTGTCTTATTCAGGTATTAATAATCACACGATATCTTCTTTTAAAGATAATAATTTTGTTATTCCTTCTGGCATTGTGTTTACATTTTTCGATTCGATTAATGAACTATAAGTATCCATTTCATTAATTTTACATGACGTTCGTCTGTTATTAAAAAATTGCAACTTTTGATTTTTCATTTTAGAATTTAACCATTGTCGAGCTGATGTTGATTTGTTTGGTGAATATACAAAGATTTTACAAATACCAACACTTATGAGTATAATGCCAATAATCAACGAAGAATACGTTACTACATCTTGAAGAATTGGTAAGAAATTTAAATAAAACCAAAAACGAATATACATTGATAATGGTAATTCGTTCATTCCCTAGAAAAAAAATTTTAAATATTTTATTTAAAAATTAGATATCTTTTTCATAAAATTTATATTATGATTTATTTTGTTTATTTTCTAAATCTATATAAAAATATCTCGATATATCGAAATATCAATACTATTGATATTTTCGATATTCGAGGTGATCAATTTTCTTTGCAATTCGATAGTTTTCGATACTTACGATTTCAAACCACAGTAACGGTAAAACCATGTCTCCGAATTTTTCTACTCTTGCCATGTGTTCGATATTTTGTAAAGCCATATTGATTTGAAAACGGAAAGCAACTTTTAATGGAAGACCTGATTTTGGTTGAATATAGGCATAAGATTCGTGAAGTTCAGGTTTTGGATTTAAGCCCTCGATAGCTTCCAAAATACTTGGATCGGACTTGTAGAAGTGTGGATACGAAAGAGCAATTGGAAATCCTGTATCATCATAAATGTAAGTGATCAAAATATATACAATTTTTTTTTTAATAAAATATTACATAAATATATGCATATGAAAGTAATAATTGTTTCTGAATTATTTTTAAATTTGTATTGATATATATATGTATATATATGCAAGTATACGTAATTTAATTAGAAAATTTAATGCAAAATGACACCTCTTACTTAGGTTGTATAAAATTTTAATAGTTATTATTAATTTTAAACATTATTATGATATGTTTTATCATTTTTTATTATGCGATCAATGATCAATATTGAAATTTTTTTGTCTAAGTTGTCTTACCATAATAACAATCGGTGACATCAATTAAACCAGCTTTTAAACAATGTCCATGACGACAGAAACATTTATTCTCAGGATTATAGATGCCATTGTCAAGTATATTTTCAATGAATATATATTTATACGCATGCATCCCTTTTATACTCGTTTCTTCGATTCGAATCTGTAAAATTATATTTTAATCTTTTTTGTTATATTTTTATTAGTAACAAATATTTTCTAATATTTTCATTTTTCCATTTATATATAAATTTTGAATTTGAATTTTGAATAAAAGATGGTATAAAATGGTAATTTATAATAACAGAACAATTTTTCAAAATATTACATGAAATCATTTGAATAATACATGATTTGTTTGATGTATTAATATATATAATATTAAAATACAACATACCATAGGGGCAGCGCGACAGAGACTTTTTCTAAAAAATAATATAGTATCATTCGGCTCAATGTAACTAGGGTATTTTACTCCATCACTGGCTCCATTCACATTAGCACATTTTCCTGTCCATTGCGGTAGATTTACATTGCCATTATATTTTTCAATTAGGCCTGTTCGACGTACATCGGTTTCACCAGTATAAACAGTTACATAATCACCATCAAAATCATACATCTATGAATAAAAAGGGGGTATATTAAAAATTTAAGATTCGTGGTCTTAACAAGGAATAAAATATTTTTAAATATATATAAAGATTGTTTTATATTTATGATTAGTTATAAAAAGCTAGATATACTATGTTGTTATTCAAATCTAATCTAATATTTGTTTTTCGAATTAGGAAAAATTTACCCTATCTATAAGACCCAGTTTATCAAATTTGATCCAGAATGGCATCATCTTATTGCCCAAAGTGACCAGAGTAGATTTGTATCCGAACATAAACTCTTTAGCAGTCATTTTGATCAAAGGATGAGAATTTGTATTAAGGATTAATAAGTTTAATCCTAATCTAGATAGGTACGCGGCATTCCTCATTACGTTCGTGATACTCTAAAACAGAATAGAAATTTTTAAAATTATATTTTGTCACAAGTCTAAAATACTCTTTTATATTTTCTCTTTATATCGGATACGAAAAATGAAATAAAATAAAATATGTTTCTAATATGTTCTTCAAACAATATGTTTTACTATATAAACATTTCATATTTGCAAAATATATTATATAATTAATAATAATGAGCAACTGTATTTAGTGTTGATACTTTGCTATAGAATTGTAAATTGTAAAAAATTAAAAAAGGAACTAAAATAGCTTCTAATAGAGATATAAAAATAGAGATATAAAAATAGAGGTATAAATAAATAGAGGTATATTTTGAATAAATACCACAATGTTTAATTGTTTTTCTTTTCTTCAACTATATCAAAAATATCATTAATAGAAATATATTTCATATATATATCATTGATAAATAAAATATACTTATCATATACATCTAATATAATAATTCTATGTACATATAAATCTATAAATTTATATACATATGAAAGAAAACTTGAAAAGAACGATTTGCGCTCATTATTAATTAATGTCATCTTCTTTTTCATTTGTATATGGATTTTCGCGTCGCAAGATAATTAATCTTCTTTGTTATGAAATATGATTTATCTCATTCGCCGCGTAACGTACAATTAATTAACGATGATTTGTTTTCGTAAAACTTGAAAGAGAACATTATTCGTTAAACAACTTCATTATATCGCTTCATTTCCTTCCCCTTTTGAATCTTTATCATTCTCGGATGCGGACAAAAGGAATTGCGGAAATTCCATGATCTTCATTTTATGCCTGAAAGTTCATTGACGCCGCAAGTATGCTATGTACTATGCGTTTACTAACTGATCTATGTACACGATCAAGATGTTCTCGCATGCCTCGAGTTGGCTGCATACATATGCATGCATGCGCGTCGATAGTTACACAAGTTACATAAGGATGCTGTTTGACAAATTATTATAATGTGTTATGTTTTGATCACCGTAAATGATTGTTGATATTCTTTGAACGAGACATTGCATCTTTTTCTTCTCCTTTTTTCATTCTTTGATTTCTTTTTTTCTGTTATTAATAATTTATTATTAATTGGCAAAATGTTCCGAGATGTTCGCATCTTTTAACGAAACTGCACTTATATTATATTAAGTTATATTAGTTTACAAATATATGCGGATAACATGCGACAGAAATCAATAATTAAACGACTATAAAAAGAAAATATATTTCTTTTGAAGATGTATATATATATATATATAGATTTTAATTACGGATGTCTTCTGTTGATTTCCTTCTTTTTATATAATTTTATTTATAAAAAATATAAAAAAAAAAGATTATAAATAAACATACATAGATAAGTTTTTTTTAGTATAGATACGTTTGCCTCATTTGAATATTCTTTAACGCGAATGACGGCTTTTAAAGGTTAAAGAATCTGTCGATAAAAATTATAATTTTATTAATAACTTGCTTAATTTGGTCCATCGAAAATAAGATGATTTCAGACATTCCCTCGAGTCAACTTACAACTTCGCTCTCGTGCTTTCTCGCTAATAAATATGATGCACTCGTTAAGAATGTCTTCGTGCATCGAATGGAAATTTATCGTACATGCACGATCATTTTTTTTTTTTCGATTGCAATTCTAAGCAAAAACGTTACGTGGAATATTTTGACCAAATCGATATTTTTCCGTATTTTTTAAAGAATTTTTTCCTAAATAAATTATTGCTTATTGATGATGATGTACGTTGATCTTAGCATTTATAGTAATGTAACATAATACCGCTATAAAATTTTATGACGTCATTGAAGCTTGGTATATTTATAGCCAGAGAATAGATTTCTATTGCTATTGATATGATCTTTTATCATATCTGTCATATCATCTTTTTTACTTTTTTAAATTATTTTTTTTTTCAAAGTTTGATCTCTGAATAATTCTATTCTGTTTTGTTCTGTTTATTAAAAAAAAAAAAAAAAAAGTATCGATTTCCTATAAATTTTTTTAAAATTATTTTCAGTATCATTCTAATATAAAATTTGAAAATTAGTTTTTGATATTATGATTTTGATATGCAGTAAAATATTATTGCGATAAAAACAGAGAGTCAGAAACGTGAACAAAATTGTACTTTGAACAATAATCATTGCCGATTGCAAAATCAATAATTACCACGTGCGTATCAATCTTTTTTTTTCGTCACTAAAAATAGATAAATTTTCGCTTTTTATTGAAAAAAATTGCTTGTTTGAATTTTGCGATTTTAATTAATATTTTATCAATTATTGATAAGAATATTTTGAAAGAAAAATAACAGATAAAATATATTAAGAAATCGTCATGAATATTAGAAAAAAAAAAAAAAATATTGCATTTTGACCAAAATTATAATTTTCATAGTCAATTAATCTTTCAAGAAAAAGGAGAAATATTATTCTTTATATTATAATTTGTTTCAATCGATAATTCACCATTAAATGACTATTTTTATTTTAATCATCGTGGATGTGATATTGAAATGTAAATATTTTACATTTTTTTTTTTTCGATAATATATTTCATCAACCTTATTTATTTTGATAAGCATAATTTAATATACATATATGAATATTCGATTTAAATAAATTTCATTCTTTGCGTTAAGTATTTAAAATAACTCGTTCCATTTACTTTTCTTATCTTTGAAAAAAATAATTGGAACCATTACACAGCAATGAGAAATGTAAATAAATATATGTTTTTTTTGTTTTTAGTAGATTTAATATAACATTAATATAAAAGATTATTAATTTCTTTCGTTTGATTTTCTCTAAAAAAATTTTTCTTCTGCATCTATACAGAATTTAATTTAATCATAAAAGATTTATTTTTAACGAGGAGAAAACGGAAGTTTAATCGTAATGGTCATAAAATAATTGACTTCGATAAATCGCGAATTCCATTGGAAATAGTGAATCAACAGACAGAAAGGAGATATCGATGCATTAATCTGACATTCTTCTTTGAACTTTGCCGAACTTGCTATTGTTGTCCCAATTACTATTCGATAATTCCTTTTCATCTTCTTCTTCTTTTTTCGTAAAAAGAAAATCATATATCCTCGTTATTTCAATAATTGCAAATTTTTAAACATTATTCATTATGAATCTTAATTTTTATTCCGATTTGCATTTGATTACTTCATCTTCGTTACTTCATCAATAGCAAAGATTCTTTCTTGTCCAATTTTAAAAATTAACGTTTAAAATATAGTTAAGAAGATTAAACGTTCAAAATTAAAAAGGTTAAATCTTTTAAAATATTTCTGAAATTTTTGAAATTAAAATTTAAAAAAAAGATAATAAGGACTTTGGTCGCTTTAATGCTTACCTTTAAATTCGCATACATCATTTAATAATGAAAATATCAAGGTCGTTTACTCATTGTCCTTGCTATGATTTAATGCGCATACATATGCAGTGATCATGTGACACAATATCAAGTTTTGCGAGTGAAACGCGAAAGACTCGTTATTCTCTCTCTCTCTTTCTCCCCCTCTCTTTACTCTTTATTTATAACCGAGCAATTTTACTTACGAATAACGCGATGTTTGGTAATATCATTTCGTCCTCTTCCGTGCCGTTGCTCATTTTCGGTACGTATTCCAATGGATGAAGCAGCCGCGCCGTCACCGTGCTGTTATCATTGAATAGAACATTCGCATGTTCGAATGATTCTCTGAAAATTTATCAAAACTTATCCTTTTTTTTATTCGGTTCCTCCAAAATTCAATTTTTTTCAAGATCAGATTTAAATATCGTATCCTTCGAACGAGATCTCAATTTTTTTATTTTTAACGAGATTAAGAAGTATATCGTGTTCTCATTTTCTGCCCGATTTATAATTAAATTATTAAATTAAAATTCAAGCAAATTCGCGCTTACTTGTAAACGTAAGGACCAACTTCTTGGAATTTTAACTTGCTCTCCTTGCCGGACAAAAATTCTTCGTGATTGGTCACGTTGAAAAGGTAGACCTTGAGATAAAGTTCAACATCCGGTTTCCGCCATAACTCGAATATCTCGCTGTTGGGGCTGAAGATTATTTTCAGTTTAAAAAGTAACTCGTACGGTTGAAACACGAAGAGAATGCAACCGGTTGCAAGACCGAGGCATCCCAAAATCATCAGTATGAAAATACCTGCACAATCGTGAGAGATAAATCGGTTAAAGGGTAACAAGAAGGTAAAAAGTATAAGATAACGATAAACGATTATTAACCTGAGAGATTTTTATCTAAACTGGATTCCACGTAAAATCGTTAAAGGGTCTGGCATGAAATTAGTTAGTTTTTTACGTTTCACATTTCTGTCCCTGTTACGTGGAGCTTAACGTGTATACTTTCAAAAGTTATCATATTGTTAATACATATTATAAATTTAAAAATTTCATTGGACAGGTATGCAAAATTTTATTAGATATATTTCCTTTTAAGCTGATTTTTTTACTACGCGTGAAAAATATGAGAAATATCGAAGATAGATTTGCGAATTTATCAAAGCAAAGCATAGAAAAAATTAAATTGTTATCTGTAACAAAAAAAATTTTGATCGATTCAAAGAAAAGTTTCATCGAAATTGTTGTATTCGTGTTTGCATTACGGTGTAGAATAAAATGAATAAAGAGAAATAAAATCGATCAGTTTTTCAAGTTATTAACTGCAAACAGGAATTTTTTCGATCGATGTAAAAGATATAAGAATGCGATCCTTTTTTTTTTTACCAAATTATAATTGCAAAATGCAACCACATTCTTAAAATACTTATGCATAAATTCAAAGAGAATGTTTTTTTTATCCTGTCTAACCTAGTAGATTCAACTAGATTTATATAATTTTTATCATGTATAAATAATATAAATAAACACTTATCTCGATTATTTCGTTTCTTGTGGCGATTTTCTTTTTTTTTCGAAAGATATGTGGAGGATATTTCAATTTTCGATTACGAAACATATGGTATTTCTTTATTTCAAACGTGGCCAGAATTTTCGACTTGTTTCAAAAATATTACGTACAAATGGGCGCCGAATTTATATACTATAATATACGAGAATACAAGAATTCATTGAATTAACATTGAAATTCTTCGGTTACGTACGCGAAATTGTTGATGAATTTTAAAAGCGCGAATCAGATTTCGCGGAAATTGGTTTATTCTATATTATATATATATAAAGATACTTTATGCACTTCCATCTTCTTTCGAGCAAAAATGAATAAATCGTCGTTTGATCAATGTCGATTCGAAAATACGTCATTCAAACGTATTGAGCGTTACGAAGTGTCTAAAGTGCATCGTGCTGATGCAGTCTGGCTGCATCTGGATAATAATAACTTGCGCTGGTTTTTTTTTTTCCCCCTCGAATATTTCGCGAGACGAGTACGATTAATATCATTCGATTTTATCGATTTTCGTCATTTCAAAATTCTATGAAATTCTTTGAATACACATTTCGAGCTAATCGGTTAATTTACAATGAATGCCGGCTGAATCGATCAGTAATAATTAACACACTGTCCATTAAATTTACTCATTCACCAAGTATTTCCGCGATGTCGCTGAAATCCTTGAAGGAATAAATTTATTCAAGCGTGATGTTGAGTATCGCGGAGATTCGCGGGCGTGTTATTTATCGTTTCAAAGAAAATATAAATATAACGAAAAAAACCTTGGATTGTCATTCTAGATAAGGAACGAAGGACTTTTAATAAATCTTTCTTATTTCTAGTTTTCATTTTTTTTCTTTATTGTAAAAAAGAAAAAAAAAAATGTCCATTGCAACCGTATCCGTAAATGTAAAACGAGATGGAGTAGAAACGGACGAAAACAAAGAGAGAAACGTTCAAGTTGCATATGATAATTTAAAAATAGTTACCTGTGCAACTAACTCGTGTAGCCACGTATTACGTATGCGTAAAAATTTTATGGATCTGTGTAGTAGATCTTCCGATTCCGTATAATTTATTCCGAATATATATATTTTTAATTTGATATTATTAGAAGAGATGAGTTTAATTAAAAATCCTCCTAGGGTTACGGAAATGTTATTCTCTATCATCGGCACACGGATACAAATGAATACCGTGTGTAACCGATCGCTTTGGTAACCGTTAAGTAATCTCGTTGTAGATCCCGAGGAATACGAATGTGTCACGGAAATATCAATTGTCACGCGTTCCTACGAAGGACGATCGAATCTCTCGAACGATTTTTTACTTTCGATGCAAAATAATATATACAGCTACAATTCGTACACATACACTTCCTAATCCATATCGATCGATCGAAAGTCTAATTACATATTTTGTAATTCGATAACAATTGAGACGACAATATTTAAAATTCTTAATTCCGGCTCGTGTTAAAAAAAAACAAATTGAACTTGAAAGCGTAATTGTTCAATTAATCAACCGATCTTATGTATTATCGGGTAATACGCGATGCAATTATCGTGTAATACGTAATGAAAGTATAAAAGTGAAGGTGATGAGATGCGAATTATTAGACGTATGTGTAATTATATAAAAAGAAGAAAGTGAAAATTTAACGAGACATTTTCGATGTATCGATACTTGCAAATTAATGGAGAGAGAGAGAGAGAGAGAGAGAGAGAAAGGAAAAAAAAGAAGAGAGAGAGAGAAAAAAAAGATTAACGATAATATGCTTTTAAGAACAAATTATCGAATTCATTATGATGAAACGATCGTTATCTGAAATTACGTCCCGTTTCGAGGATACGTGTCAAAGTAATAATAAATTTTTTTTTAAAACGTCGAGGTGAAACAAGAAGTTCGATCGATAAAATAAAATCTTAAATCACCCGACGAGGGAGGGGAGGGGAGGGGGAGAGGGGAGAAGGAGATTAGAAGAAATTACGAATTATAAGCTAGCTAGGTTTCGAGGAAAGAGTCGCTTTGCTCTTGACTATTGCAAGATCGTTGGCAGTGCGGCACGATGTGGTAATAATTTTCCGGCTGTAATCGGGACGCAACTGTATACGCGCCATCGCCGCCATCTAATAGAAAGTGCATATTTTCTTCGTGTCGTTATATTTTATATCCACGGAATCGCGACTCTTTTGTGGATGTTCAAACGTTTACGAAACGTCCAATCCCCATACGCGGAAGAGGAAATTACAAAATGCATGCTCGCCGGGTCAACTATTTCTTCGTTTATTGTAATCGTTCGTAAATCTTTAGATGGCTCGACAATTTCGTAACGTACGACTACGTAGAATGTAGGTTTTTCAAGATGTAGATTGAAATAGATTAATAATATATATATACATTTGTAAAAGTAAAGAGAGAGAAAGAATAGAATAAGTTATCAGAAAAATATATCAAGTCAAACGTTTTTTAAAAACATTTTAAACATTTGCTGTCTCATTGTGAAGAATATTTTTGCAAAAGTTTCATTTCGTACGGTAATTTTTATCTCGTTTTGCTTCGATCGCAAATTTTAAAAATACCGCCAATTTCGATCGGTAAAAAGTTAATACTTTATACGCTCGAACAATGTAGACGAATTTCTGGAATAAAAGTTTGATGTCACGTTTCTGTATTAATTTCTCATTGTTCCGCTTATTGCGTCAATTAAGAAACATAAACTCAGATATGCGAACACACACACACACATATATATATATATATATTTATAATATATCATATCATCGGTTATTGTATAGTACACCGATGTATTGTGCAACCGTGCACGTCTAATTTATTGTTTGACGATTTTTCGCGTCATGACTTGCTTGCAACGTGCAATGCACCTCGAGATCCGAACGCGTTATTGTGCATCTTTTTATATTGACCGCGACTCGTCAAGTTGCGTAACGTAAATATAAATCGAACGGCACGTGCGTATTTTTTGCATAATCTCGCGCACGATGCTGCCTTTCAACAGGTGGAAGCGGCGGAATGCCAATTTAATCCCGTCAGCTGTTTACCTTACCAATAATGAAAATGTTTTACTCCCGTGCTGACGTTAATCTTATTCGTAAATTCCACCCGCTACTGCAATCATTTTTTACAATCATCGTTCATCGTATTTTTATTTACCTTCCTACGTGAATGGAGGCATTTGTCATACCTTTTCTTTCTCTCCTTCTTTCGAACAATTGTATTTTTTTTTTTTTCATCGTAAATTATTCTATAATTTTACAATTGAGATCGAAAACGATTGTCGGATTCGGATATTTTCTCGAGTGGAATTCGCTCTGTTGCACAATTTTTCAATGCGTGAAAAATACTCTAGCGTGAGTAGCGATCTGGTAGATGCAAATGCTTGTGAAGAAATGTTCAAGATATTTGGTACATAGTCGTAAATTTCTAGAAAGCTGTAGTTTATATATATATATGCATAACAATGTTGTTCCGTTGTTTCTTGAAATATTCGCGTAATAATAAGGAGTTAACAACGATTCATTTACCATGGTCTTTCTATTATTTCGTAAGTCGTGGATCAATTAAAAGGCTGTGGAAACCCTGATTGGATGTTTTCCACCATTCATCATTCCCCATTTTTACTTCACGTTCGGTTGCATCGGTTGAGGTCGGCGAGATTTAGCAAGACAACTTCGTTTTAAGAGTCACCTTATCCGGTCAAATAAAAGTTGAAGTTTCTTCAGTGTGTTGGCATTTCGTTTGGAGCATCGTCAAATATCATGAAGAAAACGAAATCCGATCCTATGTGGCATTTTCGAGTGGATTCATCTTGCACAAGACAATATTTGCATTAGATGGATTTACGAGATAAGACAGGAAATATAAGATCCCTTTAAGAAGCTTGATCTGAAAATCTTTGATTTTTCTTTTCTAATTTAATTAGAAAATTCGTCGAAGAGAGAAGGAAAATGATTTTTATCGTGTTGATGATTCGTGTAATCGGAAAATAGATGGATGTAGAAAAGCATTTTGATGTTTAACCATTATATTTTATTTACGTCATTGATTTTTAATCTGTGCGAATAAACGAGCATGGAAGTTTGACTTTTAAATTTTTAAACATTTTTTGTTATTTGTATCTTATGAATTTTAATATCTGATTTTCTTCGCAAGTTTGGATCATTTTAAGCTATTCGATAGAAATTTGTGGAGTAATTGTTAACATTTTACTCGATTAATATTCGAACATGTATAATATGTGAAAAAAGATTACTTATCAAAGATATATATATATATTTTTATATCGTTATAATTATTTATCACGTTTATGAAGTGACATTGAACGTGAAATAATGTTAACTCAGGAATAAAGAAAATTAAGAAAAAGTGACATTTATCGGTATACGTAATAATTTTTTCTTTTTTTTTTTTTTCATTTCTCTCTGATCTTTCATTTTCGTATTTCAATTTAACTCGTATGATTTGTTGAGTGCCAATCAAATTGATCATAGATACTTTTTCCGTTATTTGCATTACATTTTTTGTTATCGTAAATTGTATCGGGAAAATAATAGATTAATAATTTGTTATGTTGCAACAGATTCGCGAATAAACGCGATGAGATATATTTAAAATATTATTAAAGATATCTATTTAGATATAATTTGATTTTATAAATAAAAATTAAGATTGTCTCTATATATAGTAAATATAATCTTCTTCTTTGTTATCTGCTTTTATAAATATTTATCTTTTAAAATTTCAAAGCATCGTTAGTTACGACATTAGAATTAAATAACTATTATCTGAAAGTTTTTAAAATTTCATAGCTTTTTTAATTTCGATCAATTGGTTTTCATTTAACGATCGTTTCCTTATGTTATATTCTCAATGCCATTGTCAGGTTGAAATATCAAGCGACGAAGAAATTTAATCGCACGATCGAATTACTATAAATAATTATTTTATCTTATCTAAGATAATTTCTTTGATTTGATATAAATATTTATAATCCGATAAAACTTTTCGGAAGAATAGATTAGGATTACGTAAACTCCAAGTTTGTGATCAGCTGTTCCTTTTATTATCTTTTCCGGCTTTGTTCTTCTCGAAAGGAAGGAAGAAATGTTATCATTTAATTGAATTTCAAATGACTGGTTAAATGCCATTTTATGTCATTCGTGTACGCACAAGAAGACATTGTATTGCCTTCGCTTTAAAATAAACAAATCAATAAACAAGGAATTGTTTACCGATCGAATGAGAAGCAAATTGAAAATCTTTAAATATTTGAATTGTCAAGTTCGGGTAAATATTAAACAACGATTAAATCCGTAATAAATAATTTATTTTTATCGGGAAAAATATATCGTTAGAGATAACGATAGAGGCGACGTTAGAGATAATTTTATCAAAGTTCATCTAAGAGCAAGCTAACGAAAGCTATCTGGGAATAAATTCCAATAATATTATTAATAGAGCATTAATGGATCTCATCTTTTCAAAATGGCAATGGATCTTATTTGAAAGTTTCGAAATAAACAACTTGATATAACAAATTGTATACTAATTCTCTTTTATTTATTATCGTGAATAAAATGTTTAACAACGATTCGAATTTTTCAAATTGATTTATTGAACTTAATATTTATAGTATTTTGAATAAACGAGCCATGTCAAATATTCCGACAAAAAATATATATGTTAATAGATTCTTGCGGTCATATATCGAGCCATACATTGAAAATTTAACTATTACGAGTATCGGATGGATGTTTTAGAATTCGAAACGGAGAACTTGTTGTATGTTCCTATTTGTTCCTTTCCTTTTCTCTCTCTCTCTCTCTCTCTCTCTCTCTGTCACGAGACACGGGTTTTTTCGTCGATCCGAACATTTTGGTTATTTCCACCGATTTATACGTTCGAGCTATTACTAAAAAAATTTGTAATCGAAAAATTGATGAGCTATTAATTTCAAGAAAGCCTGTTCGTCGACATTTGGGACGGCTAATTCGCCAATTTCTTTTTCTTTTTTTTTTTTCTTTTTCGTTTTTTCCCCCCTTTCCATTATTTTTCTTTCTCCTTTATTCGAATTACATTTACGTCATCGAACTTTTCCATTAACTTTTTACCAATTTAATAATCCTCTTCTCGAGATTTGCTCGATCAGTGACAGTATTATTATATGCAAAGTGCATCCAATTAAGATTCCTAAACGGAAGATTACTTTAATCGCTATTATTGTAATACCAGTTTACGGCATTGAACGAAGAAGGAAGCTTTTCATATTCGAGGATTTTATGGCGTTCTTACAATTCTCCGACGCGTGTGTCCAGGAAGGATAATCATTATTAACATAAAGTACGCGTGTCGTTTTTTTATTGCTTCATTGAAATCTTCATATGGAAACGAACACTCTTTCTTTCTTTTTCCTTTGTTCTTACTGAAAATGGTATTGCGTTTGCTTCTTTACTTTACATGCAAATCTGTCGTATATAAATAAATACAAAGTTACGGAATCAGAACTGTATTATTGTTTATTTTATTTAAATTTCAATTAAACGTGTAAATACGAAAATTAATAATTTCTTTTTTTTTTTTTTTTTTTTTTTTTTTTTTTTTTTTTTTTTTTTTTTTTTTAAAGCGTTTCGATAAAATATTAATTTTAATAATACGATAATGTAATATTGATAAGTGGCAGATAAACGATAATTACGCGGCGGAAATGGGCCGTAACTTTTGCGTTCAAACATTTACAGCCTATTTACAAAATTATCGACGATTTATTATCAAGACAGAGAAATTTTTATTGACATTTGACACAAGGAATGCTATGAGATGCGATACCGGCGTTAAAAGTTAATTTCTTGATAAAGCGTGTGACAGAAGTGTTTTAAAACGAAAAAGAATTTCATGTTTTCTTTTATTATATACGTATATTTATATACTGCCTGAATATCATTTAATAAATAAATTATGCGTTAGAAAATGTCGAAACGAAGTCATCGAACTTCAAGTCATTCGTTTCAGCGTCGATCAATCACTTGTGAAGATAAATATAATCTATAAAAAGATCCTCGAAAGAAATGTATGTATATGTCTGAAGTGATGCGAAATATAAAAAATGATTAATTAAAGATAAAATTTACGAATAGCTATCCGAAATTAAAAAAAGAAAAAAAAAAGGAAAGAAAAAACGTTAAAATGATTCACAAAAGTATTAAAGATCAAATTATAATTCGAAAAATATAGACGAAAACCTTTCGTTTTATAATCGATCATTTTTTGTTTCACGATTCAAGATTTTGCTCAAAATCATCTTACAACAATTCGAACGAATTAAATTAATTATAGAAATATATATGAATATGCATATATACGTATTCATAAGTTGGAACGAATGGATGCAAATTCATTTCATAATTATAAAATCATTTCATGTCAAGAATTTCACGTATATCTTCGTGCTTCGTAATTATTCGATAATTTCATTTGGTAATTGGAGCATCTAAATCTAAAATTACTCCTTCCGAGAAATAATTATTCGTCGAGATCATTTTGAAAAGAATCAGGCCTCGAATTCCATCGATGCAAATTCGTTTCTCTTTATCTCGCACGATGATATATTCTCGTTTGAAATTTTGCATAATCATCGCAACGTGTTATTTTCTTCAAATAAAACCCATGTGTTAACATTTTCCATTCCAATTTTCACGCGGCAATCGCACTTTCACGAAATTCCTCCAAATTAACTAAACATTTCGTGGCGAAATTTGTACGAAAAAAAAAAAAGAAAAAAAAAACAAATGTTCGATTCGATTAAAACAAATCAATTATTGTATCGCAAATTTTTATAAATGACATCTTTATCTCTCGATTACGACACTCGATTACTGGTTATCAATATCGATGTTTATATTATATATATATATATATATAAATCGATATCAATTTGAATTTCCAGTTTTAATTAGATCGAAACAATTTATCAAATCCGGGGCGAAATGAATCGAACGAAACGAGTAATCGAAATATTTGTCGATATTCGTTTCGTTCAATCGCGAAATAATATTAATTATTCTTGGAAATGGGATATTCATCGAGTCATCCGCGCGAAAACATTCAAAGCATACGCATACGGTAATTAATTTAGAAACGATCCGAGTGTAAGTTTACGGTGCGCGAACACCGGCCACAGGCATTCCTCGCATCGAATCGAAAACCTAACAAAGAGATCGCTTAACATTCATCGCACGGGATGCGAATTTACGGTTTCCGGATTTAATGGCAATTACTTACTCTTGAACCATTTCGGCCTTCCACCAGTCTGCACCGACAGAGCCGCATTAAATATATTATTGACCACGATCGAAGACTTTCTCCTCAGTTCGTTCGCCCTTCTACTTATCGTAGCATCCTCCGCCTCGTTAATGTCGTTTTGATTCTGGCTCGGGTTGACATTCGAGTAACGACGACCGGTGAGTCGATTCCATATCATCATAAAATCCTTCATAATGTCTCGCTTAACTATCTCTTTCTCTTTTTTTCTTTCTTTCTTTCTTTCTTTCTTTTCCTCTCCCTCTCTTTCTCTCTCGCGAAGGCAAGGAAAGTCGCAGGTCGATCACGAGAGAGATTTATCGACCCACGGATTAGAAATTCACTCGGCAAACTCTGACCCTCCCCACGGGTGAGCGAGAGAATTCGCGGGGCAAGAAGATTGAAAAAAACTTGCGAAACCGAGCTCTTTCTTATAGTTTATTAACTATATATATATATATATACGATCATTTGATATGCAATATCGATACGATATCGATCAGTTGTCGATGATAAAAGGAAGGAATACAGAAGTATACAAGTGAAGTTTTAAAAGTTTAAACACGAGTGCACTGCGTACAACAGTTTCTTCCGTCACATTACGTGATATAACTTTATTCGAGCGAATCTTCAAGATCTCTCCTCCCGTCACACTACGTGATGTATATATATATATACATATATATATATATTTACTTAGACAACGGTGTCTCGTTGTATCGAATCCCTCGACGACGACAACGACGACGACGACGACGACGACGAGAGAATTCCGTGAATTCCGTCTTTCGGATTGGACTTGAAAAATTCCTCACCGAATCTCGACTCGAACGAATACCGACCGAGCTGATCAACCGTATATTTCTACGCCTACATAAATGATGAGAGATTATCGATCGTCACCGATCCACCGATGCACCGTGTTTACCCGTGTCGCGAACCGCGCGCGCTTCTCTCGCAAAAGTGACGAAAGCGTGGAGTATCGGCCGAGTTCAAAAAATATATTAGAGTCGTTGCTCTCCCCCACTCCCACTAGTTTCGTTCCACCGTGATTGCGGCGCGTAGCACGTGGAGCGCGAGCCAATCGGAGAGAGGCAAGGCCACCCCACCACACGTGCGAAAAGATCACGTTGGCTGTCAGGTGGAGGATACGTACGTTGCAGCGCGGACGGCCAAAGGTCAATGGAATATTATCTCGATCGTTCGCGCGAGCCAAGGGGGATGCCTTTCGTTCCTTTATCGTTGGCGGGTGACACCCGCGGGTGTGGGGGACGCGATTCCTTGCCGAGAAATTTCTCTGCTCTGCAGGCTGTGCGAAGTAGGCTGTTTGTATGCCATCGTCGTTTCCTAGCTTGTCGCTTCTGGTGAGATTACAAATTGCTACTCTCGGTCTATTAGTTGATCCTCGAGATCCTGGATGAATGGCGAAACGTTTTTTCTTTTTTTTTTTTTACTTAGAAGTTTGCGTTTTCCAAGAATTTCTTGTCGAACAAAGGCGTCATTAGAGAGAGAGAGATGAATCTCTGATGCAAGAAGGATGCGATGGAACAAAAGATAATGTCCTGAAAATGATTAAAGAAATGGTCCGTTGAATGTTGCCAGCCACTTGGAATTTAGTCGGAGATTATGAGTCATCTCGATTGAAATTTAGTGAGAAATGATATTCGAAAAAATTCCATCTGAATAGTAATGACAGCTCCGTATAGGAAAATTTCCTCAACGGGTTAATTAATATGTAATATCCACGTCAAATGGCATAGTTTTTGTATTGATCTTATTTTTGCACGAGTCATAGACATAAACATAGATTAATGGACAAATATTTTATATAAATAGCGTTATACAATTATTTGATGGATATTTTCTATAATTTAATTTCATGTATCATAATGAAAATGGTTCATTAAAATGTCAAACGATAATGAACTGTTATTAGATTCATTCATTTTCTCGTAACACTGGTTTACGATCTTAATTCATCGATTTGAATTTATAAATAAATTTCAAATCAAAGGTTGATCTAATTGATGATATGATATGATATGATAAGAAAACAGAGAAAGGATTAGATTTGTTTTTAAATATTCCATAAAATTTCATATTTTTATTCCTTCTTTCAATAAATAATTTGTTGCAAGTCATCTTTATCTTACGATTGGGAATAATTTAATCGCACGCAGACGATTATGATCCGATCGAATGAATAAATTATTTTATTATACGTGATATTTGTAATTATCGAATCATTTCGCTTTTTGATCCAAGCTTCCTTTTCACCATCTGATATTTTACGAAGAGAAGAAGTGTAGAAATGTCATATAAATTTTTTGCCATGTAACGTGGAATATTGGAATTGTTGTATCGGAATGAAATTGTAGTTACTCAAAAATAAAACAGAACCGGTTATTACATTCGTCACTTTACATTCTTATATGCCTTGCAAAAGTTACGAGTATAATCGTCCGATTTCTATAATATAATTTATTATATTATTTGATACAGGGCGTTAATCAATGTAAAAATTATGAAGTATAATTATAAGAAGAAAAAAAGAGATACAAAGTTATTAATTATGAGTATCTTTAATTTTGCGATAATTGTGTATAAATTTGTTCGGTAAAAATTAAAGTTCAAAGGTAAAGTTACGATTGATCGAGCGTCTTTCATCTTTTGTTCGTTCAACTCAAGTATGCAACGCTTAAAACGAAAAGTGTGCGCACGTACAAAGAAGAAATAGATTTTCGAAAAAATTCTCGAACAAGTTTGAATTCAAGGATCTCTAGTATATACAAGGTTGATCATTGGAATGTTCACGCACCAAGAGAGTTTTCATTTATGCCGTATGCACGTGATGATACTATAATCATGAAATCCACTCCACATACGAGAGTAAAAAATTGCTGTAATTTTGTCCGACTCGATCTCTTTTTTCTCTACTTAATTACGATTCGCTTTAATATTTTTCGAAGGTAATTCGTTCGTATCAATGAATGTACAGATGTGCAGACGAGATACGAACAAATAAATAAGGCGAACAAATGAATAATTAAAAATGGTAGTAACATAAATGTTTTTATTCTTTGAAAAAAAAAAAGAAAAAGATTATTCGATTATTTATCGTTAAATCAGTAGATGATCAAATTCAGTCTTAGAGAGGAAAACAAGAAATCGTCATATCATTTCGTAAGATCATACTTCCGTATGTCAAAAAATAGAAATGTTATAATATAACAGGAAAAAAATTTCAATTTTTTGCTTCATCATCGTTATTTCTCTTCCTCCTCTCACATTTCGATTCGAAAAATTCTAGAGGTCCCATAACGTTCATTTATTAAACAGTTATAACAAACAGTTATAGTAGAAATCAATACCAATTCGATGAATATTTATTATCATCACACGTTGATTCCTTTCTATTTTGACATTTTCTATATAGACAAATGATATATATTTATGCTTGATTCTAACAAATTGTTTCAATTTATTGGAAATATTTTGATTATTGATGTTATTTCAAATATTATTTATTTTGTACGTAATTGAATTTAATTTTAAATATATGATTAACAAATTGTTTTAAATTATAAAATACAAAGGGATAGATTTATAAAAGAATTATTTATCTTTTCTTGATTTCATTCTCTCTATAATATTAATTTTCTTATATTATCTTTTTTTTTTGCAAAATGAATCAAACCTTTTATTATTATTGTTATTATTTCTCTTGCAAATTGTATATACATAATATGATAATACACTCTCGATTATTTTTTTTCGTCTCGAATAATCTTTTTTTAATGAACATTCGACATTTTTTTTTTACTATTTTATCCTGTAAGCGTCTGCTATTAAAGATACATTATTTATTTCACAATTAAAAAAAAAAGCATCGATTAAATCAATTCTTAAATAATATTTTTCCCTTAAAATATATATCATGTAACGAATTTATTTGGACCTCTCTTATTTGCATTTAATTTTCCAAAATTTAAAATTTATTTTATTCGTTCCCGAATAAACTTTAAAATATAATTAACATACGTTGTTTGATCAACATTAGATTTATAGAAACGATTTATTGGAATATGTTTGGTCAATTATTAAAACGATTTATAGGAACGATTAAAACTGTTGAATAAGTCATATATCTTATAATTCCAGGTATTTATGAAATAATGAGATTCAAATTCAATCCTATAAGTAAGAAAATTAATAAATATAAAATTTCCAATGGATATTTATCAGTAGATGCTTACATCGAACTCTCAGTTTTTATTGTAAAGATTCACCTTTTAAGTATAAGTACATCTATTTATGAATTACCTTGTATATTCGTAAACGATAAAAAATGATTTGTTTTGCTATTTTTTAATATATAATATTGAAATTAATTTTTTATATTCAAATAATTATCAATCGTTCAATATTTAGTTACTTTTATTAAATTATTTATTCAATTATTATTATTTATTCAAAAAAAATCTAGAAAGTTAGTCGGCTTGTATGATATATATTAACAATGATATATCAATTATGATATATCAACAATGCAAATTATTAACTTTTATATTTATTTTCCATTTCTTTAGATGGAACTCAAACATGATATATATAACGTAAAATATCGATCTTGATAGAATATTTGATTTAAAAAAATGTTTCTAATAATCTACAATTCTTGCTTCGTTAACCTGTACAGAATTTATGCATTATTAAAATCCTATTAGCATTTCTAGAATAGATAATAAAATATTCTACGTTGTATTTTCACATTGATTCTATTTTCATAATATTTTTTCTATTCTTATCAACGCGATGATTATCAATTTCTAAATAAAGAATAATTTCTCTCCCAACTGTTTCATACAACTCTCTCGAGCGAGATTTTACGATGAATTTTTTTTTTGCCCGATTTACACAATATCACCGATAACAGCTTTCTCGAATCTGGCCTACTCTTTTCTAATTTCTGGTCACCAGAAATTAGGCCAGGTCTGGGTCAGATTCATTCGATGGTTCCATCGAAATATATGTGTGTTACACGTGATTTCTTGTTTGTTTGTCGAACATAGTAATTAAAAGAAATTGCTGTTACACACGTGCACTGATATTGTGTAACGAAAGATCACGTAAGACCATATAGGGTTGAACCTAGTAACATTTAATTATCAACTGGTTTTTCAAGTTCTGAATTTCAAGATACCATAATAGCAAAACTGAAGATTTAAAAATTCTCTTTCGAAAATCCTGCAATTTTTTTTTTTTTTTTTTTTTTATCCCATTTCATAGTAATGGAAATTTTTTTTAAAGAATATTTTCATTTATAAATCGACTGGAAGAACGAGACACTGTGCGAAAAGCTGTGCTCCAAAATGGAAGATCATTACTTTTCTCGTTTATTCTTTCTCGTGAAAAAATCGGGTCTTTTACATCCTCGAAAAATCTCGTTTGACCACTATATTTGCTTTTATTAAGGAATTCTCCGAAAATACATTCGAGTTGGGCGAAATCCCTTTGGTGGAGTGGTTGAAAAAAAAAAAGGAATTGATTTCGCGATTTTTTTATACTCATTTTACTGTAATTTTTTTAACCAGTTTCTCTATAAAAATTGGCGAATTCTAAAAAAAGAAAAAAAGAATTAAATTCTAAAAATAAATCTATATCTAATACGAGAATTTCTAATATATATAAATCATAATTATTTTTATTTATTTTATTTGTATAATTAATATAATTATTATTATTAATATAATTTATATAATTTATATAATAGATTATACAATAGATTTTTTAGAGAACAAAAGGCACGATTGTTATTTGCTGTTAGAATGTATATTCATATTTTAAATATTTAACAAACAGCTCTCATCAGTACGAATTTATGAGATTAAGAAAATATATAATATTATTTAAATAGATAATATTATTTACAATCGATTTAATCGATTTAAAATTATTATTACTCGTGACTTTATGAAATCGCGAGTTAATTTGTACATATTTTGGAAATTGCGATTAATAAGAAATTATTAATAAATATCAAAAAAAAAAGAAAAGAAAATAGATAACGAATAGAATAAAAATTAAAGGCATGCCTTATTCGTCTTACGATACTAACCGTTTTTTCTTCTTCCCATAACGATATTCATCAGCATGAGAAATATCTAACGAATCTTCTGATATTAAACACTTTTGAATAAATGCTTCATGATTTTTTGTCACACAAGTACATGTCTCTTGTAGAACACTCAATGTTCAATTAATTATCAATGACGAATGTATATTTAACATAAGTAATTATCCTTCGATCGAGAAAAAGTTCTCGATACGAAAAAATTTTAGAATTATTGCACAATTTATCGATATATTGTTGCCATTTCACTCGGTACGATATTTGCCGATCGATGAATAGCAAAGACTAATAAGAGTCTCTTGACTTGTGTCTCTGCGATCACGTATAATTATAATAAATACGTTATTACAAGAAATTAAAATTCATATATCACGTATTATTTACATAATATATATATTAATTCTGACGTTTCGTGGAAATACCTGTTTTTATACTTATATACATACTCGAAGTAAAATCTATCATAAAACTATATATGCAGATCGAAACGAATCGAGCGTGACAATATTTCTATCAATTCCCCCTTCCCCCCCCTCGTCTTATTTTTACAAGGACAGTGGAATGACCTAATATCGAATTCTTCAAATTTTTAGGTCACGACACATTTATAGCGCTGTATGTTAATTTTAATGGAAATTGCATGTTTACAATGTTTTAATTAATTGTAATCTCGATCTATAAAATCGATTTAATAAAATCGATCGTATCAATAATGGAACAGGTAACTAATAACTCTGTTCCAATGTCGAATAATGATCGCGTGGAAACTCGTTTTATGGAAATATCGGGATTAATGATACGATAAAACTAACGAGATGGATAAAAATGTGTTGTGTAAAAAAACTCGAAGACGGCAGACGGTTGAAAGACACTTAATTGTTCCCAATTCACCGATCAGATCACACCTGATAAATCCGTTTGTTCCGATTTAACAGAGAGCAAAACCTATATTGTCTGTCCGATGAAAAAGAGAAAAAAAAGAGAAGAGGAAGAGAAAGAAAAAGAAAAAGAAGCGCATTATCCTATGAATATTATTCTTCTTCTTAAACGAGTGCATTGTTTCATTTATGCGTGTGCTTCATTATTCAACAAATGTCCAGATAACGACATTTTTCATTCCTTCTTTTCTTCGAAAAGAGGGAATTGTATCGTTATATTGCAAGTTTATCAATCAACCGACACGTATACATACCCGATTTTAAGCGGTCGATCGAGGCTTTGCTTTGCGTGCAACTCGCGATTATTTTTCGCGTGTTGTCGGGGGTTCGACAACAATTTAAAATGTTTGTTAAAATATAAATAATTTCACGTTAAAGCGTGAAATATTTCTGACATTGATTAATTTATTAGAGAAATAATGATTTACAAAGCTCGTTTGCAATAATTTATGACGTGCAAACATTACGCGCTATAAAATATACTATAAATCACTTTATTTATACGGAACACATTTTAACATTATTTATATAATAAGCTTGTATGAATTATATATATGGTTCAGTTTTTTCTTTTTTTGTTTGTATTGACGTAAACAACGTTCCCTTTTTCAATCACTCGAAGCGATCACCTTGATCAATCGATTTGTTCATAGATGCCGGAAGAAATTAAGTGTATCGAGGATGATTTGAATAATCGACCGGTTTGTTATTTCGTTATATACAAAATCTCGACTTTAATTCCAGTAATTAAAGAATGCTTGATCAAATCAAACAATCGTTAATTATATAAGTTTTATCACGAGTTTTTTTTTGCTTTTCGAATTTTTCCTTCGAGGATGATTTTTCGAAATCTTCAAGGGAAACTTGGTCTTTGGAGATAAGAGAGTAAGCAGTCTCAACAGTGAGAACAGTCGTTAAAAATCGCTTTCACCAAGTAGTTCATTGCCATTGACATTCACAAGGCCGTGATCCCGATGATTCGAATCGATACAGGCAAAGAAAAAAAACTTCCTCAATTCTTCTCCTCGATCGAGTCAATCGAATCCGAAACGAGGCCATTTTTCGAGAACACTCGATTTCGAAAAATCGAAATTTTATTATTTCTCCTCCGCGCGTGTTAAAAATGAAAAGAGAATTGAACTCGAACGAGATTGTTGCTGGAAATCGTTGAAAATTGCTTGGTATTTGGCGAATCAACGTTGCTCTCAATACGTGTGAATTCAGGTTGATCCCATCGTGGAATTTGACGAGGAAAAACGAAAGTATGTCGGGGCATGATACACGCGGGAAAAAGCGTTGGAAGCGTTTGTTACGGTGTTACGTTCTTTCAGCACGAGAAAACCGATACTTAAGTGGAAACGTGTAAGGTGGGATGCAGGTTGCGAAAGAGACATTGCGATTGCTTTCAATCGTAATGGGCAACGTTTGCTTGTACAAGTGTGTGCATAGAAATTACTTAACAACGCGATTTTAATAAATTGCTACCTGCGTGCATAATAGAAAACGCGGGACGTAAATTTTGTTGATATAATGTTGAATTTATTTTATCCTGTTGGGATCGTTTCCCAATCTTTCTCAAATTAACGACGAACTTGTTTTCCAACTTCAGAGTTGGAACGATATCGAGGAGATATTCTAGGAGAGACTTTTTTTAAAGATTTTTCAAGAGATTTTAGAATAACAATACGTAGGAAACAACGATCGTTTTTTTTCTTTTTCGTCGTCTGAATTTGAAAGGAAACCTTTATGGTTTATTTGCAGGCCAACTGAGATAGTATCGAAACGTTTGGGAAAGGAGAACGGTTCTATTCGTTAAATTTTTATGAAAGTAGGTCAATACTCTAATTTGACGGGTTAATCCACTTAGGGATCGATGAAGCATTAATAATTTATCGTTTAGATTAAATATAAGAAAGGAATTTCTTTCGTCGAATTTTTTTATTTTTCTTTGGATTTCTTTTTTCCTTTTTTTATTCCAAAAATAAAATTCTGCGAGTTTTAATTATTCGAAACGTTGTATTTTATGAGATTTTCTGTCTGCATAAATTAATGCAACATTAATTAACCTGTATTTCTTTTTTTTTTAATCATGTATATGGAATACTGTCATAAATAATCGGTATATTGAACGCGTAGATAAATAGATTTCTAAATACGCATTTTAATAAATATATTAAGAAAGGAATATTTTGTGTAACACGAACGATCGTTAGACGAATGTAAATCTATAGTTATTTATGAATTTCAATAAATTAATATCATCGATTAAAAGAAAAAAAAAGTACTATTCATCGTTATTATATTTATTACAATAAACAAAAAGTACTTCCTTATTAGATAATTATTTAAATAAAGCGACACTTTAATAACGCTTTATGTTAAAAAATTGACAATTATCGTCAAATTATCCACACTACTCTATAAATACACATTCAACGATATTTAAGAACGTACGTATAAATTTGTCACTTACGTATTATTTTCGGTATTCCGTAATACATTTTCCAAGATCTTTTATTGATCTTGATTACGATGGAAATATTAAGCTTCGTAGTAAACTCTTCTCGAAAACTTATAACTGAACTTGATTAAATAGAAGACAGATTTAGTTGTAGACAGTTGTGGGCTTCCTCGTCGATAACCATTCGTATACTGACAATGAGAACAGAAACTTAATTCGTCGAAAACTTTTTTTCCTCCGAACTAGAATGATAACCGCCTGTTGCGGTTACAAACAGATAAGATGATTATGCACGCGAAGAAGCCATGTTACGAACTCGTTCACGATATTTGTGTTTCCCTGTTTTCGTCGCGGGACAAAAATTTTATTCTCTTTTGTATACGTAAAAATTTTTTTTTTTTTTTTAATTAAAAAAATTTGCCCCCGTTAAAAATTTATTCGAAACGAGGAAGAAAAGTTTAAATCACGTTTTCAAATCACGTTTTAAATTATCTGCACGTTATCCATCTCATTAACGAAGGTAAAGTCTGTTAAAGTTGCATCTGATCTATTTTTTCTTCTTATTTATGTTCTTATTTTTTTTGTTTATTATGCTAAATAATTTTTTTCCACGTTGAATAATGTCACGTATTACACAATGAAATTTTTTTTACCTTTAGGAAATTTTCTGCGCAAGAAATAAACATCGAATAAATTTTAACGAGACAATTTATGATCGATGATTGGATATAAATAAATTATCGATTAACAACGCAAACAACGAGCGATTGTTTCCTTTTTTGTTTATTGAAAACTTTTTCAAATAGGAAAATTCTGTTTCTTATTAATTTTTTTTTATCTTCTAACAAGTAATCTTCTCTTCCATCTTGTAGCCTTGTTATTAATTAAGCGCAGCCTAAGGATGCAATGAATATATTCTTAACCTGAAATTATTAACTTATTGATCGAATTTTTTTTGATCTTTAATCGCCTGGTAATAACTAATAATTAACTTTTTTTTTTCTCGAGCAAACAAGCCACTTGTTTGCTCGTTCCTTCGTACCTTTCGTCGCATAGTAGGATTAAATGATTCGTGGAACAATCCTTGCAGAATGTTGGCAGAGATGAACGGAGCAGTTCCTCGTGCGAATTACGTTTTTATTTACTTTTTTTTCCCACGCGAATTCCGCACGATTGATGATCCTTGTTCTAATCAAGAGATAAATAAAGGGCAATTAAATCGATCGAATTCCATTTATTGTGCATTGTCTTCTCTTCTCATTTCATTCTCCTCATTTAATTATTAATTCTCCTATTCGTACATTAAACTTAATAATAAGTTATTATTGTTATTATTATTATTTCCAAAATTTACCTTATTCCAACGAAGCGAATATTTCTATTATTCCTACGGATTCTATAATCGGAATGGGAGCGAAGGGAGAAAAAAAAGAATTATTTTTCTTCTTCATTCGATTTCCTCGAATCGTTGCTCTTGAGATTTCTTGATCTTTTTGAAATCCTTCGATGTCAACTTCACGTCTAAAATCAAGATTTATCTTTTTAAAAAGAAATTTCAATAATCGACGATGGGATGGAATTCCAATTCGAATTCCCCTTTTTTACCTGCAAGGCATATTTCACTGTCGAAGGAACAGATAGATTCGCTTGAACTGTCTAAATCCGACTCTTCCGGTATTTTTTTCCATTTTTTGAGAACAGTTATGTACGGTTTTTTTCTTCGATCAGGCATGCGAGTTATCGCTGTCGCAAAAAAAAAAAAAAAAAAAAGAAACGGATAACGCATTGAGAGTTTAGGAAAAGAGTCAGATACGTTGAATATATTGTATAATATTGACGTAATTTCATCTTATTAAAAAAAATTAGAGCAAACTAACTCGATTGTAATAAAACGATAATAATAACTGGATGGATAAAGTTAAAAATTGTTGCGTAAATAAATGAGAAAAAAAAAGAGATAGACGAACGAAAAATTTAACAAGCATACTTATTGTAGTAGTAAATTTAATAAGCATACTTTCCGTTAAAAAATCATTTTAACGGAATGATTCGTTAATCTGAAAGGGTCTGAGAGAAGAGAAAAAAAAATATTTTTTATTATCTTTTTAAGAAGTGAAAAATCAAAATCTTACGCGGCGGTGGTTCCGATATGTACATTGGAGGTATCGTAAGACCCATGCATGGAATGTGACGTGGATTGAGGAAGTATTCCCTCACTTCCACGGATGGTTTTATACATCCTAAGATTAATTCTGATTCCGGTATGTGTTTGTAAATTCTCCTGACTCTTTGTCTCGGCTTCTTCTTCTTCTCCCTCTTTACCTCCTTCCTTTTTTTACACTTTCGAATCTTACCAAATTCGTCCACCTCGTCCTCCTCCACCTCTTCGATCTTTTTTAATTTCTTACGTCTCGTCCTTTCTTTCTTCTTCTCCTCAATTTTCGTCTTCAACGCTCGTTCCGCTTTCCATTCCTCGTACCTTTCGCAACTTTTACGCATGTTTTATTAATTGAAGAAAAAAAGAAGAAGAAGAAAAAGAAATTTTCGATATCAAATTATTATTGTTGTTATTAACGGATTAATTCTTCGATTAGATAGCGTTCAAATTGGACGAGGATGATTATTGGACACGGGAAGAAAGAGAGAGAGACGTGCAGCAGGTTACGCGATACTTTTACATTTCTGCGTGTGAACATTTTGATTGATTTTTGGTATTCATGATTGGCCGATTCGGTAACGGGGTTCGTGTTTGAAAAGTTTTCGAAAAGTTTAGGTGGACATTGTGTTGTGCGGATGCATTTTGTACACGTGTGTGAATTTGCCGAGGGGATCGGGATCGGTATCGAGATTCGTATCGTTTGTTTCTCGCCCGATGCATCATGCTGACCAACTTCATATTATATTTAGTATAATTTCTTGACGCACACAATTTTATCACAAACATGCCAAAATTCTAAGTAACGTATATACAAAAATGAAAACTATCGTTGTTCGATATTAGAAAAAATCGTGAAAATTATCAATTGAATCGTATCCTCGAAAGAAGATGGTAGGTTATATTAAACCTACACCTAGAATGATGCATTTTAACCATTCCTCGTGATCTCTTTCTTTCTTTCTTTTCTCTTTGGAAACGTTTTAAAAAAAAGAAAAAATTGTCGCAAATTAACGGGTAAAAGGAAAAAGAAAAAAAAAAAAATTGTTTCACGAACTGCAAGCAACTGGAAGCAAAATGGAAAAGCCGGAAGTGATACCACTAGAGAAAAAAATATACAGGGAAAAATTGAAACAGCTCGCGACATGCGAGCAAATCGTTTCCGACGAAACTATAAACGCCATCGGCCGGGTGACCGAGGTCGTAAGGGCAGCGGACGATAACGCCCCCAGCAGCGACGAACTCGACGAGGAACTCGAGGAGCAGTACAAAGACATCAACTTGTATCTCGATTTGCCGAACGACACGTATTCCTTGACCGAAATCAGGCCGGAGCTTCCGTCGTGCGTTCGATACGGCGTGCGTGCAGGAATGACCCACATCAACATGCCAAAGTTCTCGCCGTTGTCGAGGGGTCATCAGGTAAATCAAATTTTTGGGGACGATCGTCAAAGTGATCGCGCTCTTATTTATCTCTTTTTTTTTTCGAAGATTCAAAATCATGCGCAAAAACGTGGGTCAGATTTATAAATTTCTATATTTCTATATTCGAATGCGGATAGTTTGCAATAGTTAAACACGATAGAGACACACATTAGAAAGATACAGGTTATCTTCTCCCTACGTTATCTCTGATTGTTTCGGCAAAACAGGGCGGCGCAACAGCGATCGCTGCTTTCGCGACGACCACGGTGTACAAGTCTCGTTGCTGGAACGAGGCGGTGATCGATCAGATCATCGAGGACGGGGACACGTTCTACTGCGATTCCTACAAAGACATAAACACGGACGACCGCCGATTGCTCTCGATTCTCGATTTGAAGAGGACCATATGCGTGCAGAACAAACTCGTGGTGAACGTGAGCATCGAGGATGCGGTTTACGCGGGTAAATTTCGTTCGACCGAGCCCACGGAATTGCACCTGGTCAAGGCTTTGGACTTGTTCTTCAAGCGTTACAACGCCGCCATATTGACCTCGTCCGTGTTGAACATAGCGATCTGGAAGGACGCGAGGTATTACAATCTGTTCGACGGGCAAGCGAGAAGGGAGAGCTGCGAGCCGGCCCCGGACGGGGTCAGCGGGACGGCTAAATTATTCCTGGTCAAGGATCTGATCGGGCTTCTGTTCATCATTCTGGAGAAGAGCAACGTGAAGAACGAGCCCTTCGTCCTGTACACGATAGCGATCAGCGGCGTGGAGCACCACACCCAAATAGCGGACCCCGAGAAGCTGGAGAGGCGCGAGACGAAGCCGCAGAGGCGGCCGAGCGGTTACAAGATGCGGGAGAAGTATCGCGCTGTGGTCCAAGGCTCTTACCACGTCAATCATCCCGTCATACCTGCGCCGCTTCGAGGCCGCACCTTCCTGATCATAGCTTTGGCAGCCCTCGTCTACTCCCGCTTGGTGAACGCGAACAAATGGACCAGCGCTTTGATCGACCTGATCTTCAATCAGTCCAACATATACTTCGTGGATCTGGTCCGAGTGCTCGACAAGGATCTCGGGGACACGGATTTCGAGCTTCGGCTGGACGACATCATGGGCGACATCATCCTCGGCGCGTATTCGGCCAAGGTGAAGATACGGACGAACGTGGTGCCCGGCTACGGGCAGAAGAGGGGCAAATTGGCGATCGACGACGGCATACGGGAGTTCTTTCAAACGCAGTTGACGGGTTTGCTCGAGGTGAAGAATTACTTCTACGCGATATGGAGGCACGACGACACGTATTACTTCATGGATCCGTTCGCGTGCGACGACGAGGGGTTCAGAAGCGGCACGGCCGATATCGCGGGCTCGGACAAGCCAGGCGAGGCCGCTTGCGTCACGATGAACAGCTCGATCAACCAGGTGATGGAGACCATTATGGAGAACACGGGCAGCAGGGACAGGGATCCGTTCGTGATCCACGGAGTCAGGGTGTTGTACGTGAAGACGGGCACGACGCCGGGCAGCCCTTTGGAGAAGGTGATCTATCGGGAGAAGGGCACGAACCGAAGGCCTCAAGCACCCGTCGCCCCCGTCGTGGCGAGCCCGAGCGTGTTGAGGATCGAGGAGATGAGGAAGGTGGACATGAGCCCGAGGATAAGGCCCGAGCTCGAGAAGATGAAGCACGCGGAGGTTCAGGTGCCCGACCTGATGAAAAACGCGGAGAACTACATGATAAAGGACGACGAGCCGCTCACCTACACGATCGTGACTCCCGAGGAGAAGGTGGCCGAGGCGGAGGTGGCCGGGGAGGAGGAGGAGCTGGAGGAGGAGGAGGAGGAGGAGGGGATAGAGAAGTGGCGGGCGGAGATAGCGGAGGGGGAGGAGGAGGAGGCGAAGCCGGAGAAAGAGGAGCCGGTTATGAAGACGGTGAAAGGTTACAAGATCGTGAATCCTCATCGTTTGGTCCTGCACGGGTCGAAGAATTGCCTGGACGAGGGTTTCGATATATTGTCGAGGGGGAAGCAGGGATTGATCGCAGCCCTCGCCGCGATAGCGTACAGGAAGCTGAAGGACCCGACCAAGTGGCGGAACATAGACGTGGACCAGCTGATCGACGTGAGCAACAAAATATTCGAGGAGGTTGTGGATTGGATAAGGAAGGGCCGTCCAAAGTTGAAGGAGGACGTGGAAATAGTGGGCGAGGTCGAGGAGGAAGAGGCGGAGGAGGAGGAGGAGCTGGAAGGGGAGTTGGAGGAGAAATTGCTGCCGAGGCCGAGCCACTTGGACATGACGATGCTACCGGTCAGATTGAAGATGGGGGAGAACGACGTGTTCTTCAAGACGAAGATGAAGATCATTCAGGGGGAAGCGTGCCCGTTGGCGAATCTCGGCGAGGCCCTCGAGTGTTACTTCAACCGTTACCCGGAACTGGTGTTGGAGAACAAGAGACTGATGTACGGTATATGGAAGGAGGATACCCACTTCTTCATGTTCAATCCTTACGGGAGCGACAGCGAAGGTTGGCGCCTTCGCGACTATCCGGCCTCTTTCGCGGTTACCGCCAGTTTGAACGAGTTGGTCGATCTCCTTTACGGCGTGATGGAGTTCAACGATCACTTTTTCACCATTCACTTCGTCGGTTTGGACTCGATACAGCCGGGCCTCTACGCCACCGAGCAAGAGATAATAATCCCGACCGACGCGCCGATCGAGAAGTTCAAGACGTCGTTTTTACCGATCACGGACGCCGATTTGAAGAAGTTGGAGGCCGAGTTACTGGCGGAACAGGTGGTGGAGAAGGAGCCTGAGATAGTGGACATAGTGGACATCGAGGAGGAGGCGGAGGAGGAGGAGGAAGAGGAGGAGGAGGAAGAGGGGAAGAAGGTCGTGAGGAAGGTCTTGAAGGAGGAGGAGAAGCCTATGATCGATCCGTTGCTCGAGGTGAAGGAGCAGGATCAACCCGACTCCCCCTACCGTTTGAATCTCATCCTGTTGACGTCCAACATGAAGATCTACGACGAGAACGACGAGACGATCGATCAGGTCCACGAGCAATTAGCTTTGGAGAAGCTCAAGTACAACCTTCCGCCCCCCTACGTTTTGCCATCGAACAAGATCTTGATAAAGCTTCTCGAGGCGAAACGTGCCAAACGATCCATCCCATCTCTGGTGTCCAGGTTCTCCATAGACTCGAGGTTGGACGTGAAGAAGAAGGCGCCCCCCATGTACATATCGAAATCGGCCGTGGTCATGCCGGGCGGCCCCGAAGTCTACGAGGCGATACCCTCGAAAATGATCAAGTTGTCCCCCAACAAATACCTGTACTCTAGAATTTTACCGATATGCCTGATGCCTCTCAGGGCTATCGACGATATGTACATCCAGGACGAGACCCTCGCCCAGGCGATAAAGGAGAAAGAGTTAAAAAGAATCGAGGAGGAGAGAAGGCGTGCCCAGGAATTCGTTAAACAGGACGTGCCCGAGATACCGGTGGGGATTCGAATACGACCGATCTTGTTGATGCTCGGCCCGATCATTAAAACACCGACCCCCGAGAAACGATTGGCCATGACCTGTATCGAGAAGAAGAAACGGAAGTGTCTGTTGCCCAAAACCGACGAGGGTGACGCTCTTATGGAGAAGATTCTCTGCGACACCGAGGATTTGTTGCTAGAATTGTTTTTCCCCGATTTCAAAGCGAAAACTGATCAGGTTCGTCTATACATACATATATATATATATATATATATATATACACATATACGATGGGATATTTAAAAGAGAAATATATATATATTTATTCGATTATTATTATTATCATCATCATTTCGTTGGTTATTCCCGCGATACGATATATGCAGTTGGAAACGAAAATAATGGAGACGAGAGACAAACAGATGATGTCCAGACAATTGGAGGGAGAAACGTCGACGATCAGGAAGACAACCGGGCAACAGAAGAAGAAATTATTGAAGGATATCCCTGGTTTGAAAGTGAGCTTTCGAATTCGTTCGATCCAGCCTTACGAATAATAATAAAAAATATGAATCCTTTGTTTCCCTCTTTCTCTTTGATCTTAAGCTTACCGAGGATGGGATCCGAATAATATCCGGCAGCATTTGCTACGACAACCGTGCCGCGGTCGAAGCTTGCCACTTGAAATCTTGCTTCTTCTCCGCTCTGTTGTGCATCCTGACGAAGATCAAATTGGACCCGGACAGCTTCTCGGGCAAGATTCTCGATCAGCTGGTGTACCTCGGGGACAAGATCTATCAGAAGACCGGGAAGCTACGGTTCAAACCGTACCGATGGTTCCACCACATAGAGATCTTGGACACGATCTACAACGTGATCACGAAACAGATCATTTACGCGGATCCCGAGAATTGCGAGGACGACGACCTGGAGTTCGTCGCGGACAATTTCTTCGAGAAGAACAAAACGGGGATCATCGTGTTCGCCAATTGCTCGTACGCCGTTTGGACGGCGAACGAACGTTACTACTTGTTCGACCCTTACCCGTGCGACGACAAGGGGATCGCTTCCGCCGAGGGTTACTCCTGCCTGATGGAGTTCTGCGACCTGGCCGCGATGATGGAGAGGATCGAGAGGAACGTGGGCGAGAACACGAAGAAACCGTATCGGGTGTACACGATATGCATAGCGCACATGGAGAACAGGAAGCGGAGGAGGAAACGGAGGAAGAAGGCGAGCCGCGTGGTGGAGAGAAGCGCGGTGAGGCAGGCGATGGAGGAGACGGGGGGGCGAGGAGGCGTGGAGGAGGCCGAGATGGAGACGACCGCCATCTCGACCGCGTCCGAGGTGTCGTTGATCGAGCAATCGGATTGGGTGAGGAGCGAGGAGTCGAAAGTGAGCCTCGCGTACGACTTGACGATCCCCGGCTTCGCCCCGATCGAGCATTACAACGCGTCCATGCTCGACGTGCTGGTCCTCGAGGACGAGATCACCACCCCCCTGTTGCCCCCCTTCAAGAAATCCTCGCTGAGAAAGTGGGCGGAGGCCGACGACGAGTTCGAGGCGATAAAGCTGTTGGTGAGGAAGAAGGTGTTCGAGAAGAAGTTCAAGTGCCACTCGGCGATCTCGACCCCGTTGGATCTTTGCATCATGGCTTGGTCGTTGATCCACGATCCGATCACTTGGTCGGTCAGAACGGTGAAAGGTTTGTACGAGGCGAGCGTCGATTACACGTTCGACAGTTTGCTGGCCACCGAGGATTCGACGGTGAGCGAGATGATAGACGGCCTCCTGCCCGAGTTCGAGATAGCGAATTACGTGTTCCGCGTGGTCTCGGTCCCCCTTCACTACGGGACCCTTTACAGTACCGAGGGTTGGAATCTGTCCATGTCGTTGCAAAAGGTGTTCGACACGCCCAGCTACACGGGGGCGATACTGATTTGCGGCGAGTCTCACATCGGTATCTTGAAGAGGGACGAAAATCACTTCGCGTGGTGGACGGTGAGGAGGACGAAGAAGTTGAGGTTCGTCACGTCCTCGGACATGAGAGAGTTCTTGAAACTGATCATCCAGGAGATGGATCAACCGAAGGAGACGTTTTTCGTGATACGGGTGATCACCGTCTCCTACGCTCAGAAGATAGATCCCGATTGCAGCGACACGAAAGGTCTGCACGAGCCGGTCGTGCCTTTGTCGTCCTTGGCCGAGATCCATCGCATGCCGGCCAAGCCTTACGACCTCGAGGCGATCTTCAGGCCGACCATGCCCGAATCCAACAAGCCGATATTCATCCACGGGACGGTCGCGTTCAACAACAGGGACGCGGTGGTCGAGCCCAAGGTGAAGAGGTGTTACTTCGTCGCCGTGTTGGCCGTGATGGTGCAGCGGGACATCATTCAAAGCCCGATGCCCGGCATGATAGACAAAGTGATCGAGGTCGCGGAATCGGTTTACAGGGAATTCGGGGAATTGAAATTTCACACGGAACAAATTCTGCGCAACGTTACCGTGATGAACAGGATCTTCGATTTGCGGGACCTCGTTTATCCCTTGGTCAGGTTCACGGTCAATCCTCGAACCATGAAGAACGATTTTTACGTCCAGGTTAGCTTTTACATACATCCTTTGCGCGTGAAAAAAAAAAGAAAAAGGTTATTTCTTTTCTCTCTATACCTTCGATCAACAGGTAAGGAAGCACGTGAGAAAATTCTTTAAGACGAGCTCGAGCGGGATTTTGCACTTTACCAATTGCTGCTACGGTTTCTGGTACTCGAGGGCGACGAACGCCTATTATTATCTAGATCCTTATCAATGCAACGAGAAGGGGAAGAGAGCGGAGCGAGGCGGTAAAGCGTGCCTCTGCATATTTCCCACCATTTGCCAGATGGTCAGGCAGATGACGCTGAATCAGTTCGAAGAGACGACGGGCTTCTTTATACACCGACTTCACGTGGAATCGGTCAACATGCCCCCGTTCAAAACGTTCAAGGAGGATCCCATGTGGTTGTACCTCGACTACCATTGGAACTTCAGACACGCCCCCGACATAGTCAAGTTGGGGAACAAGAAGAAGAAGCAGGAGGAGGAGGGGGAACAGCAAAACGTGAAGCAATTCTGGAACAATTACGCCATCGAGGTTTCCAATCTCATTTACTCGGTTTGGGGGACGATCGGTTGCTACGATTCGAGATTCGGGGATCGGGCGGGCAGGAATCAAGCGGCGATCTGCGTCGCCGTGCTTGCCATGCAATACCTCAGCCATCCGTCGAGATGGGGCCCGGCCATATTGGACTCGGCGGTGATCTGCGGAGACTCGTACTACACGGAGAGCCTGAGAAGCTCGATCATACGATGCACCAAACATTTCAACAGGTTCAACTTGCAGACCACGTTCAAGATCTTCCCCCACGTGTGGATCATAGACTTCAGGGACAGCATATGCGGGATTCTGTACGGGGCGCGTAACAGGATGACCCTCGCCTGCGCCCTGAAAAAATCCTTCGAGGAATCTCCCAACGTTCTGATCGAGTGCAACAAGATCACGCTGTCCGCGCTCGCCGCGAAAGACGGATACTACGTGGCCGACCCGTGCTGGGTCGGGCCGCCCCTGTTCACCAAAGACCACGGGGCCATGTACGTTCTACGTTGCAAAAATATGAACTCGTTGGTGTACGCGGTGATCAAGATGCTCAACACGAACCAGAGGCTCGACTTCCGCATCTCGCCCGTCCTATTCACGTTCCAGCAGGAGGACTTCAACTTCGCCGACGTGGCGAAACGGGAGCCGAAGAGGAAGGTGTTGATGGAGCCTGTGCGGACCACGCCGGGGAAAGCGAGCGAACCTGTCGGGGCAATACCGGGCGCCCACACCACGCCCGACGAAGACTCTTTCCTCACGTATCGCAGGAACGTGAGGGAGGGCTACCAGAAGAGTTACGAGCTCGAGAATCCCGAGCTGCCCTCCGTCGAGCCCGTGTTGGAGAAGGACAACATGACGAGCGCGCTGATCAGCACCACCTGGCACTTGAACCTCGGCCAGGCCGCCCCCCTCGAGAAGGTCAGCCCCGTGTTCGACCCGCGGTTGATCGAGCACGTGCCGGAGGAATGCGAGGCTCGGGTGATGGACTCGTTCAAGCCCATGTTCCCCGCCCAGATGTCCATCACCGACTTGTTGGAGGTCTGCGGTGGTTATCCAACGGTGATGGACTTCACGAGCGAGCAACCGCCGCCCAAGAGGCCGCTCGAGTGCGGAGCCGCGACCAGCTTCCTCACGGAGACGGCGCGCCAACAGTTCCGCGTCCACACCACCGACATGGCGAACGAGGTGTACAAGACTTACAAGCATCGGCTGCCGACGTTGGCCAGGCAGAGGATGATGCGGGACGAGATTGGCGAGGATATCCATCCCACCGAGGAGGAGGCGAAACAGAACTCGCCCGACACGGAGGCGGAGACGGAGGATGAAACGTTCACGGAGACGGAAGCCACCGAAGCCACCGATGAAACTGGATATTGAATGGAATTTTTCTTTTCTTCTTTTTTTTTTCTTTTCTTTTCTTTTCTTTTCTTTTCTTTTTCTTCTTCTTCTTCTTCCTCCTCCTCTTCCTCTTCGATTTTCTTCATTCTTTTTATCCATTACCATTCATTTATCTTGTTCGATCTTATCTATCTCGACTCGAATTTTTTCAAAAGTTTCGAAAGTGAAAGTCCCTCGTGTCGTGTCTTGGCGAAAGTCTTTTATTTAATATATTTTCGATATCGCAGTTTTCAATATAATCCGTGAATAGATGATTCCGTGGAATCGTTGTTGTGAATCGATCGATTTTGTCGCCTATATAATTGATTTCCTAGAAATCCTAGAGTATTTTTACGCTGTTTTATATATGATGTAATATTTTATTATTACGTGTGGTTTTTTTTGGGATTTATTTTGAAGTTGAAAAAGGATCACCGGGAACGCCAGTTTCGTTTTGTGTTTCAATTCATGGATGTGCGTCAGTATTTATATATAGACGTATATTTATTTTATATTTTATAATGCTTTCGATGAATGCTCTCATGAACTATAAATAAATAAAAGTGGCTATAAATAAAAATATATAACGTAAAAAAAAAAAAAAAAAAAAAAATAACCGACATGTTTTCGTAATTTGTACGGACGTGCAATAACGCGCGTTTGTCCCGAGAGATTGTTGCACAATATTTATTAAGCAACAAATACGGAATGATAATTACGTGGAAAATTTTAAAATATCCGATAATAATCGAAACGTTTGCTCGCACGTAAAAGATGCATGAAGTATCGTTCGATATATTTCTCTAACGTTTCGCACGAAGGTAAACCACTCCACAGGTTCTATGACTTCGGTGATCGAAGATCGAATTGTCCTTTATTATTTTAAAATCGTTCGAACGTGCGCTCGTTAAAGAGCGAAGCGGTCCACCTTGGACCCTACGATCATCGAACTTTTCTTACTTACTCACGTCTCGAGAACTTATTTATGACTTTTTCTGAAAGTCAAGGTTGCGAGACCAAGACCATTAATCACGAAATTCTTCCTTCGATTCGATTAAGAAACGAAAAATAAAAAAATTTGGTTTTTCATCGATTATTTTCGAATAATAAAATTAGACAAATTAATCTCGAATTGTAATTTATTTGACAAAAAACGTACAAATTAGTAAGTTTAATGGTGGACGGCAATTAACGTTGAAATAAAAACTTTACAATACGTATAACGATACATAAGAAATAAAAAAAAAAAAAAAAAGGATTTATTTCTACTTACGATGATAATGACACAAATTTAATTGAAAGAAAGAAAGAAAAAAAAAAGATTTAGATTTCAACCTTAATGGAATACGATATAAAATACGATTAATTTTTATAAAAAAAAAAATTATACAAATATATTCGATATATTCGACGAATGTTAATCGATATTAAAATAGGCGACGCATCTCGTATAATTTTCCTTTTTGCGTCTAATTATCATTAATTATCATTAATACGCAATAATAATTGTTAGCGATACAAATTGAAATTAGTACAATTTATTATATATATATATATAATATATATATATATATAAATATATATTATATATCATTTATAAGCATAAGAAAATTCACAATATACAAAACATAGGATACATCGTTTTAAAGCAGCTTGGTTCGTTCTTTTTTTGATATGATTCGAAAATTACACCGACGCATCGTACTTTTATTTTATCTGCAATTATATCGCGTGATATAAAATATTGTGCATTCAAAAAATCAATGAAAAAAATGTATATATATATTTATATATATATATATATTTATAGAGTCAAAAAATTCTTTGTTTATATATCAACATTTATATCTTCGTTCTTTATATTTTTCATTCTTTCTCAACTTTCGTAAAATTCGTTAGATTCGTTAGATAAGATATTCGTTAGGATTTTGTATGCGTTTCGTAACAGTTTTGCGGGAAGCGAACTTTTCAAGCGACTTTCAAACGAACAGCACGCACGATACAGATATTACATTATTTATTACGCTCTAAATGCACGCGGTAACAATAGTGTAACAAGAGAATTTAAGTACGTGGAAATCTGATCTTTCTTCTTTCGCGCGGGAATAATTTATAAGGCCTGTGCAAGAAAATCCACACGGTGAATGTGTGAACTAAATTTTAATCAAAATCTGTATCTCTTTCACGGGAGATACATTCGATGGAAATTTGTAATGTAAGCAGAAATCGTTGCTTGTTCCGTTTGTAAAATGTGTAAATTCATGCAGGTAAATTTATCGCGTTCCAAATGAAAAAAATTCCTATTATTCCCCATATTTCTATTCGAGTGATTAATTTCTAAAAATTCCTCGATCGTTCGATCGATTGTTCAACCTTCTTTTATTATTACGCGAAGTTCTATGGAATTCTTGACCTTTTCCCCAAGCATACCCCAACGACACGAAAGAAATAAATCAGGTTTTAATCGTTGCATTGAAAATGCATTTTTTACGATGCCGCGTCAATCGTTTGATTTTTTTCGCACGAGGTACTATATATATATATATTTTATTTTTGCTTGCTCAACTTTTAACTTCAAGATCTTTCTCAATCTTGTACGAGGCAATGGACGAGTATCAGAAGGCAAAAACGGTTTAATAATGCGCTGTGGCAACGAATATACTTATATACGTTACCGTATGGATTAAACACCAGTAGGCTCGTTCTTTTTTCCACCATAAAATTTAAGCTCGTGGCTTCCTACGAATAAATTTAAAACGATTCTCTACGAGTATGAAAGGATTAATTAGAAGTAAGGAGAAGTGTTCCGATTTTGATCGTACCAAACCGTGTAATAGAGTTAAAATTTTCTTTTTTTTGTTTCTTAAAATTTTTGGAAATATTTTCGAAGTTTTTTTAGTAATTTTATCGCGTGATCTATGAAAAATGGAATTCCTCTTCAATCGTCGACGTTTCGATGTCCTTGCGTACGTTTAGTATATTATAAAATTATTTAAAATAACTTAAAAGTAATTTGTAAAAATAATAATAATAATAATAATAAAAAAAAAGAAACGTTAAGTAGATCGTTTAGATCCTTTTCAGTCGGATGTAACCATACGGCGTTTAATATTTTTTTAAGTACTACAATCATTTTTTACCGCTATCTTTCTTATCGAACGATTCGTACCGTACACTCACATATTTCATATTAAGAATAAGTTAAAAAACGTAGAAAATCTAAATATATATATATATATACGATAAAGGACGATTATCGTACACTGAAAAGGATCGAAATAACGTAATAACAAACGTGTGTGTGTGTGTGTGTTAATCACGAAAAAAGAAGAAGGCGTAGAAGAAGAAGAAAAGAAAAAAAAAAAAGATAAAAATTTGTGATTGTTTCGCAAAATTTTTTTCTCTCTCGCGCGAACGAATTTTACTCCTTGGGCGTCTGTTGCTCCTCCGTCGATGATTTCGTGTACAATATCTCGGCGTATTCCGTTTTGTCCTCGTTCAGATGCCGGATCGGAACATTCTGTTGCTGTTGCGTCAAGTCCAATTCGGCATAAACTATTCCCCCTTCGTCCGTGGTTTGTTTAGCAGCATCTTGGGCAATTGGTGCTGCTTGATGCTGTGGAATTCACAATCCTGTTAATTGCCATTATAATTCCATTGCTTTACGATCGGTTTAAAAGGTTTCCTATAATTTATTTCACTTGAAATAATTTTTACAAGAGAGATGGATTTAAAGTATTAATTTATCGTGTGTTATTTTCTTATCCTGTATTAAAATATTCTTCTGGTTATCGCGGAATCTTTTTAAGTCTTTTTTTTTTCTGTCGCTTCATATAATCGCTGAATATTTAATATTTTTTTTTTATCGGTATCGATATAAAAAATGTAATAATGTAATAACTTAAAAAGCATAATTAATATTATCTACCTATCTATCTATATAAAAGCTATTAAAATATATAATATTCGTTTGATTCGAATCGATTAAGAAGCGACTAGAAACGATTAAATTTGAATAATATCAAAAAAAGAAACGTGTAATTTATTTCTACAATATATCAAAAGGATACAATATATCCAAAGGATAAAGGAAATTTTTAAGAAACGATCGATGATTGACCGAGATGGATATATTTGATTGAAACGAATATGATTGCTCCGCGAGAAAAAGATCGTTCGAGAATAATCTTGTTTACCTTCTCATCATCAACTGTAACGACAGTTCTCATGGTATCGGTGTCAGCGCCAGACACTTTATCCTTGTTGCGTTTAAATAGGCTGGACAGGCTGATTCTCGATTTCCGTTCTTCTCGTGATCCATCCACTTCCGTTCTGGAATAGCGGCCGGCACTTTCCGTATCACTTCTAATCAATACAGTTTATTCTTTATAAAGTTTGCTTGTTAATTTAATTTTCATTTCTTTCTTTCTTTCTTTTTCTTTCTTTCTTTTTTTTTTTTTTTGAAACGATTATTCCAATACAAACACGAGAATAAATTCGAAGCGATTGTTCTACAAGCGAATAAAAATTTCGATTTTTATTTTTGAATAAAAGATAGAAGAATAAAATAGTTCTAGTTCGAGGAATAAAGTAGTATTATATCGATTACTGCGAAATAAATGGATAAATGCGAAATAAACGATTTGCATATTGAAATAATCGAGATAAAATCTAATAGAAAAAAGAAAAAAAAAGTTTTATGTCTTTAACAACAAACATATATACGTGCAATAGTATACACACATCTTTTCTTTTTTTCTCGTCTGACTTTTATAAAGTTTGAATTACTAAAATACTTTTGACGTCAGTTTTAAAGAATCGTTTCGAAAAAAAAAATGGGAAAAATATTATAAATTTACTTGTTATTGTACAAATATATACAAAACAATGTTACTTTGATAATATAAAATTATTAAAATATGTTATAAAAATATGGTTAATCGAAATTATAATTTTTAGAACGTTCATATTTTAATATGAAGGCATAAATGAATGAATCGATTACGTATATATATATATTTTTTTTCAAAATTATTATGATAAAAATTAAAAAAAAATTGACAATATTTGTCACAAAGATGAAACGATATTATGTAATTTCTTGTCGAAAGAAAAAAAAAAAAATTAAGTTGTTTTGATTGTTGACAGTGACTAAACATATAAATATCTGTCTAAGAAGCGTGGAAAAATTGGATGCAGGTAAAGGAGAGCGATGTTAAAGCTGATTAATAAGCGGAATACGTATGTACAGGAAACAGCGAGTAAACAGGGTATGTAGAAATTATAAGGTAACAAGCGACGATTATGTATAATTATCTCGGTATTTTCCATAAAAATTATGACGTTAACATTGAGCACAAGCTTGATGTTTCTTTCTTTGGAGGAAATAGAAATAAAAACTCTTGCCTTTGCGTTTCGTCTTGGCTTATCGATTTCTCAAAACGAAGTAGATTAACGCTCGCTGCCGGATCCGCAAAGTCTTTGATTCTGCGCGATTTCCTGGTAATATGGTAAATACCGATAGATGTAATTCCACTGATATATTCGATTGCGTTTCTCTTTCATCCTTTTCTTGTCATTTGTATATACACACACACACACACATACACACATACGTAATATATATATATATATAAAAAGAAAAGAAAGTAACATAAAAAATTTAAGTGTCTCTTCTACGAAGCACCAGCAGGGAAAAAGAAAAATATTAGTTACGAAATTTGGTGCAGAAATATTTAAAGTGAGTTTTGTGCTACTAAAAGAGAATGTATATAAGGAAATTTGTTTAAGTAAATAATACTCACGACTCGCCAAGATTCCTGGACGTCGTGTTACCTGTAAATAATCGAAAAGAAGAAACAGATTTTCGTTTAATCGGATTTGATGATCATTTTTTCGATGAAACACGAGCGTTAATAAAAAATTTTCAATTCTCGATTTATTATATATTTATGATTATCGATCGATAATTATTCGAATTATTATTTATATCGAACGATGAAGAGAATTGAAAATTAAGCTTTTTTTTGAACGCAGTTGCTGTGAACGGGATGGCATATTCTCGTGTACGTAGTATATTGTATGTATTTAAAACAAATGTTTTATTTCAAAAATCATATAATACCTAAGTTATAATATCATAGCGATGAATGAACTTACAATTAATTACATACAGCTCTTCTATATATTAATTTCATTTGAATTCTTAATTAAATTTACTCTTGCCTATTGCGTTGTATCTACAATTACAGATACAAAATGTTCATGTTCATTTTCTTTTGCTGTGTTCGTCCCTTACGTGGTCGTAGTGTGTACGTGTATACATGCTGTGTAGATGGGTGTATGTGAATGTGTGTGTAGATGCCGCGTGCACGAACACGCGTTCTATTCGTTATTTCACTTATCGACCGTATATAATAACATTCAAAAACTTCGTTCGTTTTTTTTTTCTTCTTCTTCCTTTTCGTAGTTTCTCTTCTTCTTCTTCTTCTTCGTTTTGTCAAACAGATCCATCTTTTTTTTTTTTTTCTCTCCCCTATTCAATTTTTTTTTTCCCCCTTTTTTAAGTTTAACGTTTAAAGTTAAGCGATCTCTGAAGTATTCTTAAAGTGTCTTTTCCTTCTCGGTGACACGCATATACATATATTGGGCCCTCGTTACGAAAAATGAAATTCTAGAATAGAGAAGAAACAACGACAACCGAGATACGAAAAACGTTGACGTTCCCAAAAAAAAAAAAGAAATCATAATCATAATCCTTTCAACAACGGTATGTAATATGCTTGTGCTCATCCGATCGATGATCAACATTCTAAAAATGTTTCAGAGAACACCGTCATCAGGTATTCGTCAATATCCCTCGTGATCTTTATAGTCGTATATTTAATATCTAGACTTAACATAAATATATATATATATACTCCATTGTATGGCCAACGATCATGCTTTCTTTCATAATATTACACTAAAAAATCTTCTCGTTAATTTTTTAATTAGAAGTTTTACAAATTTTCAATACAATCTCTCGTCCTTTTTTTTCTTTCGCGACGAAAACGTTTCTTTTTTTTTTTTTCTTTTTTTTTTATATATATTCGATCTCTTTGTTTAAATTCTAAGATCCAAAAAAAAAAGAAAAAGAAAAAAGAAAAGAAAAAAATATTTCTATACGAGCACAGATCGTAACGAGAACATATTTATATGTATCTTTGATCTACTAAATAGATATAATATACATATACGAGTGTAATCGCAGCATGATCATCGTATTTTTAAATAATAATAATTAACCATTAAGAATAATGAACCATTAGAAATGAATTACGAAATAAGCGGCTTAATATCGTTTTTAAAATGTACCGCAAGGAATTTTTGTACATCAACGTATATCCGCGCTTAATATTCCTTACAAAAGGACGTTCCAACTTTTCTTTCTCTCTCTCTCTCTATATATTTCTCCCTTTCTCCGATCGTTTCGCGTTTAATCGATTATCGTTTCGACGTGCTTTCATTGTCGTAAGCGCGTTGCACGAACAGGTTCGTCGAACACAAGTCGTATATGTATACCACACAGACGGCAACGAATGCTCGTCTTCTTTTTTTTATTTTTTTTATTTTTTCTTCCTCTCTTTCTCTCCATCCCTTCTTATTCCTTTTCTTTCTTTCTCCTCCCTTGTACACGAGTTGTTCCTCGACAAATTCGTTTCTAGATTGCAGGGGATAGGATTCGATAGAGGATTCGAGCGAAACGATGAAATCCTCCGCATCCATCCTTCGATCTATCGTGAAGGATTCCCGGAGTGTATACATTGGCAGTGAGATTCCCTTTAGACACGGCTGTTCGTCGTTTGCAATCGCGTTTCGTCCGTTTTGTGCTGATTTTTCTTCGCTCTTGATATTCCGGTTCGATGCGTTTTTTCGTCGCTGATCGATCGAAGACGATCACCTTTGGATCGTCGAACGAGATATTTTTCATTTTCGTCGATTAAAAGTTCCTGGAAAATTCTCGAGAAGTAAAATTCGAGAGATAGAGAGAGACTATCAAGCGTTAAGTTTAATGATATCTTAACTTGTCGAAGTTAAGTCTTCGTTCAAAAATTTTTATCCAATTTCATTTGGGATCCAAGGGACGATCGTCTTCGTCTTCGACGATTAAGTAAAAGAAAAAAATCCGATTCATTGGACACGTGAATAAAATATCTCGAAACGGTGTATATAGCGTATGCGTGTATAAAAAAATTCGGGCGGCCCTCGACTCGTCCAGTCCTTTCATCATCATTCTATCATCGTGTTAAGTATGACGGTGTGTTCCTTCCCTTCCCTTTTTTAGGCTCCGTTTTAAAATTACATTTAATACGTTTAAGTCGCTCGTCGTCACACAATAATACATACCGCAACAAAACGTGATTCGTTGAGGAATGCACGAATCTTGCACACATTTTGCTTCGCTAAATCGGACATTTGGTAAATTGGCAGTAAGAAGAATATTATTTCTTTGTACAGCGATTTAACCTAATAGATAATTGACGAAAATTTGATTCGTGAAATTCCATTTTTTTTTCCTTTTTTCTTAAATATCACTATAAAACAAGAGGGCCCTGATCTTCGACTATCATTTCTTTTTTTTTTTTTTTCTTCTATCGTTTAAATCTCGTTATTATTACAATATATTTAGGCAGTTCTAGTGTTGAAATTTAGCAGAGCAATAGGTAAGAGAAACGTGCGTTGCTCACATTTACATTACACGGCTCAGCCTCTTTAACGGCGCAAACGACGCTTCGACATTGCAAAACGCGATACAAATTATTAGTATTTAATTGGCAACGTACAATCCACGTTTAATCGATTTACTTTCTAAATAATAATTTTTCCAATTTTCTCTAGTTCTCTTTTTCCCCCGCACTGTTCTCTTCTTTTTTTTTTTTCCTCCTCACCCGGATAAGATAATATTTACGACCGAGACGATCGTATTTCTCTCCTCTCATTCGTCCATCGCGAAATTCATTTTTTAAAACTCACGCTTAAGTTATATTAATAATAACCTTACTACTCTCTCTCTCTTTTTCTTTCTCTCTTTCGCTCGCTCTCTCTTTCTCTCATTCACTCTCGCTTTCATTCTCACTCTCACTCTCACTCTCACTCTCTCTGCCCAATAATAGTCTTTTTCTCAAAAAATTCACGGATAACGACAGGTCGCTCGGCAATTGGAGTGCAAGTGGATAAATAAGTTTATTCAGTTTAATATTTACGAGTTGCAAGCCAAGTGCCCTCGACACAGAATATATATAATATATATATTCGTTACTATTATATTCAATCTCGTACCATAATATTTATAATATATTTATATATATATATTTATTTATTTTATATATATATATATTTAATATATACAACACAGTAATTTTTCTTCGATCGATCGTCTTCGTCCGACCAGTTCCTCCGGAATCTTTCCTCTTTTTTTCTTAATCTCCTCCTCCTCTTTTCATTTTCGTCTCACTTTTCGCCATTCTCTAATTACGTTGATCGATACTTATTATATATTCTTTGTAAATTGGATGGGCGGGAACTCGTTGGACGAGACGATCCTTCTTTGTAAGTGAAAACACGATCGCATATGGAAAAAGTGAAGGAGTGTATGTGCAGAATTCGGAAATGTTTCGTCAACGAGTGACAGATACAGGGTACTCTCGTCTTCTTCTCACCCTCCCTCCCTCTTCTTTCTTTCCTTTCTTTTTTTTCCTTTTTTTCTTATTTTTTTTTTTTTTTTTACTTTTTATATTTTTGCCCCTTTACTCTTTTAATAATTCATCTTTTTACGACGCCGTGGACACCTACGTTCGTGAACTTTTTTTCTTCTTTCTGTAAAGTGTGCTGTATGTATGTGTGTGTCTGTGTATGCACGTGTACACGTAAAATCGTTAAGTTCCTTTCCATCTTTTTTTTTTTTTACTTTTTTCGTGAATATTTTTTTCTCTTTCTCCCTCTCTCTTTCCTTTTTTTCTTATCGACTGAGCTAAGTAAGGATTATTCCGTAGAAAAGTACAAAGAACACTTATTGTCGAATGGGAATGATAATGCAAAAATCGAAGTTAAGTTCGCGATCGAGAAAGGAAAAACATTTGCGGGCGTTGTTTCTTTCGCGCATCGTTTTCGGAGAAAACATCGCGACTGTGAACGAATTTAATTGTGAATGTCGATTATCGAACATCTTTTTCGTCGTTCGTACGAATGTCGTCTAATCAATCGTACGTAAAGTTCGAAGTATCAAAAGTTATCCATTTAAAATCTTTACACTTTATCGTTTGAGAATTTTGGTGTTTTCTTCTTCTTTTTTTTTTCTTCGATGAAACTGACTGCACGGTATAAAAAATTTTGGTTAAAAAAAAGAAATTGTTCGTAGAAAAATTCGACAGTTCGAGAGGAATGTTGTGTTTTCAGTCTTTGCCGCGGTCTCGAAACATGATGATACGTGTAATGATGGCTAAAATGCTGCTAACGTGCCAACGAATCTTTTTTAACATTTATCCGCCTTATATATTTTTTAACGATACTTTTATACAAATTTTTATATCCATTTTCTCTCTTCCTTTTTTTTTTTTTTACAAAACACATCTTAAACGTATATTTGTGCTATTCTATTGGAAATTCTTTTTTGCGAAAAAACGGAATCGTTTGGTAAAAAGCTTTAGTAGAGTGCGGGTTAAAAGCATCGCGAGAGTTTGAACGATTGTCGAATCAATTTCTCCTTAAAAAACTTATGAATAATCCGATCGTCGAGTTATCGAGTCGCGACACAATCCGAATATTAAAACGAGTATTATAAATATCAATACAATCTGAACAATCATTGGATCGATTGAACGTGTAAAAGAGATTGTTACGTGGAAAGGATAGGGCGTGTATATTGTCTATCTCTAAAAAAAGAAAAAGAAAAAAAAAATAGAACACGCCTCCATTTCCGTGTCATTGAATTATTCGTTTCGAGTACGTATACACGTAAAATAATACTGTTTCTGCTAAAAGAAGAAAAAAAAAAAAAATCACATTTATACAAATTATAGAACGCGAGATACGTGTCAGTCAGCACGCGTTGACTATACATATGTCCTGGATTAAAAAAAAAAAAAAAAAAAAAAAAAAAAAAAAAAAAAAAAAAAAAAAAAAAAAACAAAAGGACTCGCCTAAGAACGAAAGCTACATCGTGGAATGTGTTCGTTTCTGTTTCTCTTCTCCCCCCTTTTTTTTTTCGAACGTGGTTACGGCGTTATTTTTTTAATAGATCTCTTTGCACGTGCACGTAAAGCGTTTTCTTCTCACGGTTGATAATTCCTTCTGTCGTGGTTGAAAGGGACACGTTGAACAAAAAAAAAAAAAAAAAAAAAAGCTTTGGAAAAATTCAGCCGAACGTTAAGCGCGTTGGAAGCTTTCATCCTCTGCGTTTAATTCATTACAAAAAACATCCGTTCGACTTTGTATACTCGTGCGATTGGTCACAAAATTTATTTGACCGTTTAAATATATATATATATATATATTTCTTTTTCGTCGTAAATTGTGTATTTTACATCGAAACCGTTTCGAATCGTAAAACAAAACAGTAAATATTTAAATTGAAAAATAAACTTTGACTCGCGCTTTTTTTTTTTTTTATCGAATACGTAATTTTACTCGATCTAACACCTTTGCTGCTAACTAATTGTGCTGTATATATATATATATCTATATTTGAAACAAACTCGCAGAGACGATTTTTCGAGAGAAGGGAATATCGAACCGTGGAAATTTATCTTTTTTTTGTTCGTCGTGCACGCGTAATTCATCCTACTCTCCTATTTTTATTTTTTTTTTACTCTTTTGCTCTAGATTTTCCCCATCCCCCTTACCCTCCCATTTATTCTTCAACGTTGATGCGTCCTTTTTTTTTTTTTTATTCTTTTTTTTTCTAGAAAAAACTCGTCTACAAAAATGTTTGATTTGTTCGCGCCAAGCTTGTTGAAACTTTTCCAATATCCGAGAAATTTCCCGCTCGTCCCCACTTCGTTTCGCGCTAATCGTAATCACTTTGTTTTATCGATAATATTATCATTAGACGTCGCTTGTCGTGTGTGTACATACATGACACGCTCCCCGTGACGACAGTCCATCTCTTTCCCGAGCGTGAATCTCCAAAGGCGATTCTTTCTCTTCCCTATTGGAAACTCGATTTATTTTTAGAATAGAATAGAATTATTCGAGGACAGCTCGCAAACGCGTGTTTATCTAACAACGATATTCCTTAGCGATATTCCAATCAACTTCTCGAGGACGAAATATATATATAGAATCTTTTTCTTTAAATTCTTTAGATAACTTTTTAAGGATTCTTTTTTTTTTAATTTTACAAATTTTTAGGGGTAAAACAACGATCGACAAGGTACAAGTTATAGGTTTTACAGACCGTCCATATATTTTTTCACTACAATTCAGTTCGGTCTGTTAATTAATTTAATTCTCGAAACTTTGAATATTTCAACCTATAACGTGTAACTCGAAAAGTATATATCTTCTAGTTGGGGAAACTGTCCTCGAAAAGTTGACGATCGATACGCGTACAATTATTCAATAAAGTGTGAAATGACTCGATCGAAGCGAATTTATCCTCCCCTCCCCTCCCTCCCATTCGTGTGTATATATATATATGTACGTGTGTATGTATGTGTGTACGTCTGTTTCGTCGTAGAAGAAAAGGAAAAAGGCGGCTAACGCATGCACCGCCGATTGGACGACGGGTTGGTCGTCGGGTCGCGAAAAAAATCCTATTTACAAAAGTTATACACGGCGATCAGCGGGGAGGCCGAAAAAAAAACAACAATTTCGCTCGTCGCGAAATTGTTCATTATTATTTTTTTTCTTTTTTCCTTTTTCCTTTTTTTTTCTTTTTCTTTCTTTTTCTTTTTTTTTTTCAATCGAGGCATCGAGGGATCGTGTTTTCCCGATCGTTGACGAGCGGAGAATAATTCGTGTTCCCGCGGAATTACGAACGCAGCTGCCATTCGAAGAGACGGAAAAATCGTACGGAAAAAAGAAACGAGGAAATGCAAGATTAGACAGAGTTGTTAAATTAAGGATTATATCGTAAGATTTGACGCGGAGTTTCATACTTTATGTCTCTTATGTCAAGGCGAATATAAAATAACAATTAATACTCGTGTGTCGCGTGAAAAAATAAATACGCGATGTTGTATTGTATAGAAAGAGGAAATAATAGTAATAATAATAATAATAATAGTAATAATATTAATATTAATATTAATAATAATAATAATAATAATAATAAAAAATAGAAAGAGATTCGTTCTTAACAAACTAAACGCGAGATTCGTGCGACGAGATGTAGAAAGGAAGCGCGTGTTCCTCTTGAGAATTCCTCTTGAAACACCCCCTTCGCGTCAATGGAATATTTTTTTTTTTTTTTAGTCATTTACCTCGGATGTTGACGGTGTCGTTCAATGAAGCGAGCGAGAAATTTATATCGAAAATAATCGAGTGAAGAAAATAATCGGGTTCGTTTCGCGGGGCAAATTGGATCGAATCGGAAGTCAGAAAAAGAAAAAAGAAAACTCGTGATCTCGTGATAACGCTGTCTCTCGAAGTAAAAAGTACTTCTAAGTCTATAATACTAAAAAAAAAAAAAAAAAAAAAAAAGAAAACCAATCGTTTCCTGGAATATTTCGAATTCCGCCCCCTTCCGTTCCCTTCCTCGAATCCATTCCGTTTCATTCGATTTCGATCCAAATCACACCTCGATCCACGAAATACGAGAATAACGAGATATTACTTTTCGCGGGATGAAAGATGATCGGTTTGCAAAAGTTCGATGGTCGAACCATCGAAGGCGACAGCTTATTTCCGCGTGAGAAGAAGGAACGACGACGACGACGACGACGACGACGATGACGACGATGATCGGTCGATTCTTTTTTTTTTTTTTTTTTCTTATTTTTCTTTTCTTTTTTTTTAAACAGGCGTGTCCGTCTTCTCGTCCTTCTTCGCCTCCTTGACGTCGGTGCGCCCGTTCACGTATTCCGTGCTCGCGTGTATCGGATTCTCCTGGCCACCCTGCGGTATTTTCTCATCGATGATACGCGGGTCCTCGTCGTGATCCTCTTCGTCCTCGTCCCCAGGGGTGATGTGCGCCTCGCTTCCGGCGCCGACACCGCTCGCAGCTTCCTCGTCGCCCCGACGCCTCGCTGCAACAAGCAACGCCACGATCGGTCAAGGCAAAAGTGCGTGTGTGGATCTCTCTCTCTCTCTCTCTCTCTCCCCCCCTTTTTCTCTCCCCCTCTGTTTTATTTTATTTTATTTTAGGTTCTTTTTTATCGTTTATCCTCGAGGACGAGGTTATTTCTTTTTTTTTGTTCCGTTTTATTCAATAGTTTCTCTGTCGCGTTCATAGTGTCGTTCGTGTTTTCGTGTTGTTAATGTGTTTTGTTTCGATCGATTTTCATCAAGTGCGAGGGATTTGCAAACGCGCGAGCTACGAGATGGACTTTTCTTTTTGAGATAACGTTGGAATTAAAATTTTCTTCTTTCTGTTAAGTAAGAAGGATTATTTATAGAATTTTGGAATACGCGATGGAATACGGTTGATTTTTGATTACGTTTTCCCTCGTATTGGACGCGTATTGCTCAGGCGTTTGCAAACGAAATCGATCTGATCGATTGTTAGAAAACTGTGTTAATAATCATAAACATTCAAACAGGCAAGTCATCGCACTAATAATAAATATATGTATATATATATATATATATATTTCAATCCAAGCAAGTGAATAAATAACGTGAGTAGTAAAGTAAACGTGATAAAGTTTGAACACGTAATCGTCTAATTGTCATCTAAGGGTAACATCGAGAATCGTGATTGGGAGAATCGAGAGGGAAATTGAATTGAAAGAATAAAAAAAGGGAATCGATACGAGCATGCTTGCACGATCATCAATCGTGAGAAATAATAATAATAATATCGTGATTATATCATTGATCGTATTAATTCTAAGAAAGAGAAAATGTAATCCACATTTTTGGGTGGGAAGGAAAATTGAAAGAGAGGTAATCGATAAAAGGGATCTGGTCTGGTTTCGATTCGAACAAATGTCACCACACTTCGCCTTCGCCGATTGTCGTTGCTTGTCGCAAAGGAAATTCGCTCTTTTTTCTTTTTCTTTTTTCGTTCGACCCCGATAGTCTTGAAATTTAGAGAAATCCCGCGGGGGATTTCTTGAACAACGTGTCGCTACAATCGTGCCCTGAGTCAGTGTTTTTCAAACAGCTTCGATTCTCTATTTAACCGCGAATGAACGATCTCTTTGCATTCAGTACGAAGTATATAATTCTGGTGTCGAGAATGATCGAAAATAAAATCTTTTTTAATGGAAATTTTTCGTTCTCTGTCGTATTTCTTTCCCTTTTTTTCTCCCTTAAATTGTACTTCTCTCTCTTTTTTCGGATGGAAAGAATTTGAAAAACACTGGGCGAATAATAATAGAGGCATAAATTAGGCATCGTATTAGTACATGCTGTGAGACTAAGCACAATGTGCATGCACGAATGAATTTCGTGATTGAATGAAACGAAATCTCATTTAACATTTATGATATTTAATATTTCACAATTGTCCTTACTTATTTTCTCTCGACAATTTTTATCGAATTAAAACAATATCCTTCTCTAACTACTTTTATATAAAATGATAAACAATGAAAAAAAAAATAAACTTAGGATCAAAAAACGATTATTGGAGAAAGAAAATATGCATTCTGGATTTATTTAAACGTTCTACTATTTGTACATTAGGATTATTTTAAACGGAATCATTAGATAATCGATTAAATACAATGATTTTTAAAAAAATAAAGAAAAAAGATATATGAATATTCATCGTCAAAAAATAAATGTGTTTGCCGATAAACGAATTGTTCCGAACAATGAAATTCCGATTTGTTCATTCGTCACTCGGTTATCGATTACACGCCACAGATTTTTAATAATGAATAATCGAACTTTGACTCTCAGCTAAATGTTATCCAGAAGTTTTTCTTTTCTCATTTTATTATTTTTATTCATCGCGCGCAAACGAACGGGAAAAAACGATAGATAGAATCGATCGAGATCAATCGAACGAGCTCTCACTCGTTCTCGAACGAACTTTAAAACAATTTCTATTTTTATAGAATTTAACATTACGATAGTACACATGTATATAACATTTCATATTATATCGTAAATTTCAATATCACCAAATTCTTAAACTCTTCTTTACTCGATATTAAAACGTTCGTTTCACATTTCGGGCAAATATTCATTTCGCAACGCTTGAAAATCGTTTCTCGGAGATATTTTCGATATTCGAGAGATATATATTCGAGAGATAAACCGCGTGTTACAACCGCGTTTTCTCACCGATTAGCCAAGACCAGGTGCACGATCGTAATACAAGAGGATTTTAAATTGAAGAAAAAAAGAAAAAAAAAGAATGAATCAGATATGATCACGGATATGAGAGAAATGGCGAGCTGTTTGATGAGACGATGAGGATAAACGAGCAATATACTTTGTTGAAAAAAATGGGGGTTGCTTTTTGTTTCTTGTTTTTTTTTTTTTTTTTTTTTTTGCTGCCTGAGGTGACTTACCCCTGGACAGTGTCATGCCTAGAGTACGGAATCGCAAGGTAATTGTTGCTGTTTCTCCTTATTCTTTACTTGGCCCGACTTGCATGCTGTCCTATCGGTAGCGGCACAACACACAAGACATTTGTATACATACAAATATATAGATATGTGAAAAAAAAAAAAAGTAAGAGACATTTAAAATTTCACGATTTTAAAGAGTACAGCTTTAGGAAATATCGTTCGCCATCTACGTACACGCACGACCACTCATTTTGTCAACGATTAAAAAATCATTATTATTGGATATCTTTTTTAAATGACAAAAGTATCTGTAAATATCCTATCCATCGATATAAAAATAACGCGAAATATCTTATGGCTTTTTATCTACGATTAATAACAGTAATCGAACGATTGATTCTAATTGTTAATTAATTTTTTTTTTTTTTATTAATTCGTTCGTCTAATTCATTTATTTTCTCGTTTAATTTAATCGTGTCGATTAATCAAAGTGTAATAAAGTACACGAAAAATCGCCAAAAAAAAAAGGATATGGGGGATATCGCGTGGCACGTGTTCCAATTACTTTTAGTGCGAATTAATTGGAAAAAATGTGACACTCACCTGCGAAGCACCAGCGTCCGGTCGCGCGGGCAAAAATTAGTATGAAAACGATGAGGAGTAGCACCAGGGCACCGACCACGATTCCGATGATGGAACCAGCATCTAAATCGACGCCTGAAATTTCGTAGAAAGCCACATTGACGTTTTTTCTTTTTCCTTCCTTTTTTTTTTCAATTCATCGAATAAATATCGAATAAACGTAATATGAATACTCGATTATGCCCTCGATTAAATAATTCTTCGACGCGATATTTGTATAATCTTCAAATATCGCGACGAGGATATTATTTATATTTATATAAAAATATCGGAAAAAATCGAATCGAAGAGATATCGAATTAGAAATCATGCGCCATTTATATATTTATTCAATGCACGAATGCATAACTGAATATCTATCGTTCAAGATATTAAGCGTTCAGCGTTTTCAAGACACGATTTCAATCAATCTTGAATATATGTACGATGGAAATCATAGTGTCGCGGTGTCTCGTATTGATCTATGTTGAAAAAAAATCGGCAATTAATAAACACGAAGCAGAGCCATGAATGCAGAAAGTATATTTTTTAAAAAAATATACGTGTATATATATATTATATATAGTAAGAATAATGAACAAGCGGTTTTCATTTCAAACATTTAACATTGGTTGACATTAAAAAATTTTAGATTTATATTCTTTAAAACGCGTGCAAAGAAATCGGTGGCGCGAAATCCGTGTTCAATATCGAAAAAAAAAGCGTTGATTCACGTAGAGGCGATCGAGCAGAAATTTAGTCATGTTTATTCGAAAAATACAGATCTGCCATTCATGTTTGCAGTTAGCATCAATAACAAACGTCATACATACACATACACACGCATACACACACACATATGTACACATATAACACACGTGTCTCGTGGCGCGGAGAGTTCCATTTTTTGATTCTTTCGTGAATCTATCATTCGACTTTCGCGCGAATTCATGACACCGGTTTAAAAAATCTGGGGAAAAAAAACGCATCCGGTTTACGCGATTTTTTGTACGATCTTTGAACAAACAACGAGATAATACGTTTGAGACAGGTAACGTTCGAAAAATATTTGACAAAATATACGCGTCTCGATTTTTCAAACCGGTCGATATTTATTTAATTCCTTTCTTCTTTTGTTTTCTTCTATCATTAAATAAATTCGAGAAAGAAACAGTTTACCTCGCAATTTTTCAATCAAGATTTATTTATTTATTTATTTATTTATTACTCGGAACTCGACGCACGACGGACAACTACATCGACTACTTACGTATAATAATTTGAAAGAATGACATTACCTAGTGCGTGCATGTGTTCGGAGAGCTTACCATAGAAGTGACCGAACGGCCCTGCGTGAGAGCATGCGGTGAAGGTAATCGATATATGATTAGAAATACGTAGAGGATATGAGACAGACGGGGGATGAAACGCGATAGAAGAGAAAAAAAGGGGGGGCAGGAAAAGTAATAATAGTAATAGTAATAATAATAATAATAATTCTAATTCGTATAATATTCGGTGTAATCGCAATCGACGGTATGGTAGAATACGTGAAAGTGACAACGAGTATGACGTGAATCGATAGACAGGTGGTGAGTATGCTCGATCGGATGAAATGCTGGTGACGAACGCGCCAAGTGCGAAAACTAACAGGAAGATGATCGACAGCTACCAATGAATTTCAAATCGGTCTTTATCCGTTCTCGTTAATACGACGATATATTCGATCATCGTTAATATCGACGTTAATATACGAGTGTAAAAAATTAATTCTTCTTAACGTTTGTAACGTTATATCTTTATCTCACTCTTTTTTTTCTTTTGAGACGCGTGATCTGTTTTCTCGAAATTATCGCGAATGAAACGTTTCTATTCTTCTATTTCTTCTCTTTTTCTCTACTTCAACGGAATAAATAAAGTTGCTACTCTTGTGCACAGTGTGAGATCAAGCGAATTTTTACGATTATATCGAATCGTAACCCGTGGGAGAGGGGCTCTCTCGATGGCTTTACCTGCTGGTTCTGTGGCTGTCGACAAAATGATACGATATTCGTAAGCTCCTTCGCCGTTGCGGGCTTCCAGGATATATTCCTTCTCCGTGTCGGATTTTTGCACACTGTCGATCGTCAGGATTACGCTCCACGCTCCTCTCCCCTGCAAGATTAACGAAATTCCTTTATATCGTTTGAAATTCCTTATCGAAGAAACCGCACTTCTTAAAACCGATTATTATTCTTCACCGTAAAACCGTATATATAAAAATTCTCGTGAATTTCTGGATTTCAATGTGTTGTTTAAAAAAAAGAAAATAAATAAATAATAAATAAATAAATAAAAAAGAGAAGAAGAAAGAAAGAAAGAAAGAACAAGGGGAGGGGAAAAGAGTGCAAGTTTCACCGATATCAATTGCCTTTCCAATTGAAAATTGATTCGCATTCATCGATACCCAGTTCGATTGCCAGTTCCCAGATGGCCTTTTGAGGGCTGTTCATGCTATGCTGTTCGCCAAGCGGTTTCGATCAGGTCGTTTCGTCCTTTTATTGGTTTCTTCCGCAACGATGCTCATTTAGAGCCTTTCGCGGTATCGAACTTGTCGAGCATTGTTTCGAAATGTTTTCGACTTCGTTTTTCCAATGACCGGAGGTCAAGTGGTGTTCACGTTTAAGTGACACTTTGATTTCAATCTCTCGATATTCTACGTATATATATATATATATACATACAAATATATATATATATATACATTGAATTTGAACGAAATTCACGAGCCGATATTTCCACGAATTTTAATTTAATCGTGATATTTCGTTTCGCTTCCCAACGTTATTCTTCGATCCCATTATTATTGTAATTCTTTCCCCTTGGATCAAGAGATTCTTTTATTGAGAGAATTGTATTATCGATATTTTTCACGAAACTTTCTTTCTTTAAATAAAATCTAGATAGAAAGATATCAAGTAATCAACAAGAATAATTTTATTAAATATATGTTCAAACGAGAGAGGAGAAGATTTCTAATAATTCTTCCCCCACTGTTGTGCACAAAATAAGTTTCGTCCCCGATATATTATCTCGGACGATTTCACGGAACGAATTGTAGCATCTGAATCGAGTGGAATTTCATTAAAGCTGTTTGATTAGAGAGGGGAAATTTGCGAGTCACGCGAATGTGAATAAAAACCGCCTAAGTGCGCAAGGTGAAAATCGATGCTCAGGAATGTAGAATCTTTGTTCCATTACCTTCGGCTCTTTATTCTCCTTCATTTCGACTCCTCCATCGTCGATCGTTCCGTTTCTCCAATTTACTCTTTCCTTGTTTTTTACGAGAAAACTCTCTCTATCAAATTACACGTTTCAATATTTATTCCATCGTACTTTCTATCGATAATTCAACCTCTGCCTTTTCAACGAATTAATTTCTCACGTTGTTTCCTTATTTTCGTTGGCAGTTTTTAATCACCATCGATGAAATTCAATATTAATTTATCATTCGAGCAGTTCGTTTGAATCAGCTCGGAATTTTCATAGCACCAGACGATCGATCTTTCTTAACAGTAGAGGAATATATTTTATTCGTAATATTAATGGAAGGAGAAATTTTCAAGACGAGATACAATTTCTCTTAGAACTTATTTAACCGAATTTGAATCAATCATACGCGACTTGTATAAATAAGGTAAGGTTTCTCGAAAGGCAATCGATCGTTATGATAATATTTTAAATATAAAATTTAAATCGTAAGAATTAATCGAACAATTTACCAGATCCACGGCGGTCGAGGTTTCGAGCCGATTGCTCTCGTCTGGACGTCCCTCGTTGATTATCTCATTGTTCACACGCCATAAAAAACGCGGCCTAGGATTTGCGTAAACGGTCACGTTCACGATTCCCTGCCGTCCAATTACGTATCCAAATCGTTCGATCGTTGACTGAGGTTGAGGAGGATCTAATAAAAACAATTTTCTCCTTTTCATCTTTTTTTCAACAGTTCATAGGCGTGCGTAAAGAAGAAGAAGAAAAAAAAAAGAACCACCTTCGAAACTTAAAATACTCGTCACCTCTCCTTCGTCTCGAGAATTAAAAAAAAAAAAAGAAAAAAAGAAAAGAAAACAACAACTAAGAGAATCGAGAGAACGAGCGGAGAAGTTATTTGCAGAGAAAAAAGAAAATTTCCTTGAAAAATTATTTCGAATTGTATCACTTACAGTAGACCTGCAGTTGCATAGTGGTTTCTTTAGGCCGGTCGAGGGCGATGTGACCGGCCACGCATCGAAGAACTTTCCCGTTGTCGGTCCAGTCCAAGGCGCGCGATGCATTTTGCACGGCCAGTGAATTGTCGTCCACGTTCGAGTCGTAAATCGTTGGCCTTTCCTCGTTACCGATTGGCTCGTCGTCTAACGTCGTGTCGAAAACGAGCAAAAGTCACAAGTTTATATTTTTATAGAAGGGAAAAGAAAGGAAAAGTATCTGATCGAAACATTCTTAGCCGCACGAGACATAATTACCGAGGAACAAAGAAACGTTGGCCGCTGGACGCCCGCCTGGCGCGCTGCAACTCACTTCCAATTTTTCTCCCTTCCTGTATATATTCCTTCCATCCGATCCTTGACTAGTGTGAAGCTCTGGATTATTCGGCGGTTCTGTAAATCCATGAGTTCCGTGCAAAATTAATTATTCGCTTCGGTCCCGGCAACAATTCCGGAAACGTTGAATTTTCGCCGAGGGTTTAAAAAAACGCGGCCGGGATACGTCGAATCTCGTTAATCCTCTCCCCATGGAGAGGAGGAAAAAACTTGCAGATCTTTATTTAAATTCGTTTCGAAACAACTCTCTCTCTCTCTCTCTCTCTCGATCATAGCCCGTTTTCATCATTTATCTCTATCGACTTTATCTGAAAACAGTAATTTCCTTTCGCGTACCTCTCCCTTCCTCCCACTCTCGCGTAAGCAATTCTCTTAACGAAGATTAATTAGTTCTCGAATTCTCCCGCACACGTAGACAACGACGACGGTTATATTTTTCACATTCACCCCGGAAGGGATATATATATATACTTTCCCCCGGACAAGTAACGTCACGAAGTTTCACACCGATTTTCTCATTAATTTCTCGAAAAGGGAGAAACCTCGAAACGATTAATTACGAGCGAGGATTTTAATTATTAGCTCGACTCGAACCAAATTAAAAATCGATATGACGATTGTACATGCGTCTCTATTATCGATCGTGCACGAAGACGGATAACGTTATCGATACAGACTGGCAACGATGATCCTCATGGATGCCTGCTCCTCCGATCGGCTGTCGGTCGTGGTCAGGGTGCATTTGAATATTCCATCGTGGCTTTCCTTGATCTTGGCTATGCGGACACCGCACTGGCCCGCCTCCGTTCCCTCCCCGTAATACTCGATGCCGTCTTCGGGCGGTTGCCCCTTCGACAGAACTATACCACCTTCCTCGCCAGGTATCTCGACACGGCACACCCGAAGCGGTCTACCAACTCTGCACAAAATTTGCAGGCTCTCGCCCAATCGGACGGCAGTCGGTCGTTTCGGCTCGATGTCCACGACCAGGTTCGATTTCGATGCTGAAAATGATTAGAGAGAAAAGATTATCTTATAATGTTGTTATATTTGTTTTCTTATTTTTAACGAAATATGAAATTCGCAGAAGGAATTATTTTACGTGGAAATATATTCGGGGGTGGTTTTGTCGAGGTTTAATTAAGCAGAAAACAAGGAAATAGGGACGAAAGAGGAAAGGTGTTTATGGAGTCTCGTTTGAACGAGCTCGTAAGTTGTAATATGATCAAGAAGACGCAAAAGCGCGCTTTCGTCGACTTTATCGTGGAAGATTTAACGCCACTTCGAAATTTTCATTTCGCGTCTCAGAAAACGATTTTAATTTTAACTGTTCAAATTTTAGTTTAGTATAGTAAGATGATACGAACAACATTTTTCAACACTTTGAATCGTAAAAATAAAAGCAGAAAAATATTTTGTACTTTTTACGCTCTTTCTTTACAATTTCTTCCTTTATCCATCAACACCATAGAATTGATTCTTTCTACCCTATTTCTTTACATCGTTTAATTTTTTAATTTCCCTCCTCGAATTTTTCAATTTTACAATCGTTAAATTCAAAACGTTCGCCTCTCTCTCTTTCGTTCGTGATTCATATTCCTCGAATACAAAATTCTTCACTGTCTTTAGTTTTAATCCACGCTCGATTTCATACGGATCGTAAATTTCCGCGGTATCGAAACAGCGGCTAATCTCGAACGCATTGCTGGTGAATTTTAATCTGCATTCCTGCCAGGATACGTGTGGCGACACGAAGCGACAGGGAGACAATTATAGCGCTGGATTGAACGGTGTTTCAAGATTTATGAGGCAAACGGGAAAGTTGATTAAATTCTGCTCTCGAAAGAAATTTTCGAACGCCGAAAGAAAAGAAAGATGGAAAAAAGAATATACGGAAAAAAATTTCATTAGTTATACCGAAATTTATAAAAATTAAACGACGGTGAAAAAATCTTTTTTGCAAAAGCCATTTCGATAATCCGCCATTGGACGCTGAACGATAATAATTTCCAAGCGAAAACAATCCCGAAATTAAATAAAAGCTTACGCGCACCACACGAAATCGCAGCATATTCAAATTAATCGCTTCCATCCTTGTTCCACCGTTTTATCGATTTATCGACTAATCAAACAACGCAAGATTACCTTTCCCTCCCCCTTCCAATCAAATTTCCCTATATTTAGCCCACGATTCCAAGCTTCGTAGCTCGTAGATCGTTCGTCTACAACAACGAAAAAGAAAAGAAAAAAAAAGGAGAAAGTCGAGAAATTTTCTTTCTACCCCTATCGCTTTTTTACCAAACTTTCCCCGGTAATTGTGCCGAGTATGTAATGGATAACGAGAAGTAGCCGACGGTCTGGTTGTATCGTAAATGAACAAAAGTTTCCAAGCGCAAAAAGCTTGGAAAGTATCGAGCTGCAGCAACCAGTTCCGGAAGAGGAGCGAAGAGAGTTAAGGGGGAGGGGGTGAAATGGATTCCTGGTCGAAAAGTGAGAACGTGTACCACTATATTCCATTAGTAACCGTATTGTCAAATCCCGACGTTCGATATTTTCCCGTTAACAAAAGTGAGTCACGTTCGTGAAATCATTCGAATAAAAATTCTCCCATTCTTCCTCGCAATCTAATTTTTTTCTCTCTTTTCTTTTTTTCTTTATCTTTATCGTCGAATCAATCTCTCGATGGATCGATTTTAGAATATCCCTATGGGATCCGTCCAAAAAAATAATTGAAATCCTTTCTAATAAAAATGACTCGATTCTTCTCGATTTTCTGTTCGATTTTCTTCTTTTCGGTATACGAGTAAATGTAATATATATATATATATATATATATATATATATATATATTTTTGAGCGTGAAAGGGGTTGAACATTATACGCGGAAACCGAATTTCAGGTTAGTTCGTTACAGGCGTCCGCGATTACTTCGCGAGCAACGGCACGCGAAAAACGAGAAACAGGCTTACGAGCGACTGTTCTGCAACAAATTAAATTCTCGAGAAAATTGGTTCATTATCCGCGCGAACGTTGCGGGGTGTAATGCAGTTTGTTGGCAGAATCGAATGAGGAACCACCGCGTGTGGTGGGTGCTCGCGGCCTCTCGCGAATTTATTATATCGTCCCATCGAGCTCTGAATTTCGCCCCTCCTCCTCCTCCTCCTTTGTAACTCGATAAACCGTGACTCGATCCTTCGCGAAATTACATCTCGACAATTAGGGAATTGCATCCGGTTTACGTAATCATTTGTGTTCACTCCAAACAACAAAATTCCAGACAGAATTCCATTTTGAAATTTTTTCCCTCCCCATTTCTTTTCTTTTTACACTCCGCTCACGGAATAAATCTTCTCGTCGCGATATTTGAACAAAACTCTTTTTTTTTTATTCTTGAAAAAACTAGAAATAATTATTTCGTTCATTATAAAGAACGAAGAGAGGGGACAGGAAAAATTCTCATCTACTCTTCCACCGTTGTAATACATATGATTACTTAAATTTGAATTTTTACATAAAAATCGACAAATTCCTCTTCCTTCCGTCTCATTAATTCTATCAGAAGAATCAACCACGTGAAATCATCCCCGCGACACGCACCCATAAATTATCAACATCATATACATACGTATCCCGATCGTAAAGTCTAATTTATATAATTGACGTATGGATCACGGGCACAATGCGCAATACGGTTGGATGAACGAGGTCGAATTTCGTTGGAGGGCTCATAAGCCGCATCAATCTCTCGCGAGTTGGGGCCCCTCTCGGCTCTGTTATAGGTCGAACAACTCGTGGCCCGATCTCGTGCACGCTACGACGCCATTATGATAATACGGCGGCCGAGGAAATATGATAAACCGGGCGTGGCGCGAATAACGATTATCATATTTCATCTCTGCTTGACGGATCGAATAATAACTAGCCACCAATTGTATCGGCCTCTTCCTCTTCTTAAAGGGAGGTGTTGTTCGTCATCCACTTGTCGCCGGCCAGACTTTGTTTTGCCCGCGAGTCAATGCTCGTTAGTTTTTCTTCGCCCTTCATCGTATATATGAATAGTATACAAAAAGGTGAGGGAAAGGGATCGTAGATAAATAAGTGGTTTAAATTTACGCGCCATAATTTTTCTCTAAGTTTATGGCGAATATACAACGTGATGAACTTTCCAGATTAATTTTTTTTTTCAAGCATCCAATTCTTCGTTTAAATTACGTTAATAATTACGCCATTGGGGCTCCTCTTTGATTTTTGAAAGTATTCGACAAATACGCGGAAAGAAAAGAGTTGTACGCGGTACAGTTAGTTGAAACGAAGATATTCTTTTTCTTCTCCCTTCTTTTCTACAAAAGTTAAAGAAAGTGGACTTTTGTTTCCCTAGATTGATTTATTTAAAATGCTTGATTAAATCCTGTCCTCCGTATTCCTTCGCGATTGTAATCTTTCTTTCTTTTTTTTTTTTGCAAAAAAAGGCGCTTTCATTTCGTCCAACGAAGGAATTCCGATTTTCTTAAGCGAAGAACAAACCCTTCTCGAAGGTTCGTCCATTGTTCTATCCTATTACAGGGCTCGATGCTACGAATGCTTGAAAACATTTTTTCTTATAATCTCATTCACGCATCGATGTCTCGTGTTTCCTTGTTTTTACCATCGCGGTATCCTACGCGCGAGATATCCATTCTCTTATTATCTCCTCGAGGTAATCCCCCTTACTCTTTCCTCCCAACCTCTTTCCTCGTTTGAAGCGGGGGGGAGGGAAAAATAGTGGTGCGATTTCAAAAGAAATCGTCGAGCCACTCGAGACTCTTTCAGCCTTGTCCTTAGAAGAGTCGTTGTATCTTCTTTTGTCGAGAATCTTTCTTAAAACGGAGAAAGTGGCTCTTTCAATCGTGAAATCATCAATTAGAAAAGAAGAAGAAAAAGAAAAAGGAAAAACAATCTCCTTGCTATCCGCGTTAAAACAAAAATCATCTCTAATTGTAGTTTAATCTCTTCTCTTAGTAGATTCGCTCAAAGTGATTCAATAACAACGATCGTTTTATATCAATAAAATTCAAGAATTTGTTCGTCGATGCGGTTGTAAACGCGGATAGGTCTGGTTAGTTTTCGACCCATCCCATATAATGATCGAGAGCCCATAAATTCTATTTGATTTTCGCGGCCATCAATTTGTTATGGGTGACGTCGTGATCTAATTTGATACGCCTCCGCCCACCTCCATTTACACAGGAAGAGGAGGAGGAGGTGGAGGAGGAGGGCGGCGTATTTCGAAAACCGCAGCAACAGATGCGATGATTTGTGGACAGTTGCGCGCATCGGCGCCCCTCTCAGATTGATGCAACCCTCCCCAACCGATCTATGAATCAAATTCAAATTTCAAATATATCTCCTCCTAGGGAAACCTCTTCTAAATTGTCTAAATTCTTCGCTATTTTTTTTTTTTTTTTTTTTGGAAATATTAAATACGTTCAAAGGTACGTACGTGTTTTCTTTCTCAAATCTTGCAAAGAGAAATGTGTATAAAAAAAAAAGAAAGAAGGATAAGAGAAATAGAAACGGTTGAGAATCACGAGGGAGTTTCATTGTCGGAGAGGAGAGGAGCATGCCCCGAAGGTTAAGTCGCGTTCAAAGCGATCCGTTGCTTCGCGAAGGAAGAACGAACAAAGCGATACACCAATAATCATACTCGTTCCCACGAGTGTACCACTTTCTTTCAAAGCGCGGGGAGTTTTCGTCGTCGGAGGAACCACCGTGGACAAAGGCGGTAGGGAGGAACGAATGGACATTGGATGGATCGTTGCCAGGCTCGATTTGAGCGTCGATGACGAGTTTCTGCGAGAATTTTTAAAAAGAAAAAACGTGCTTTCTTCAACTTTGAATTTTTCCATTTATTCTTCGAAAGAATCATGATTCTTTTTTCCTGTTTTTTTTCCTTCTTTGGAACACGCGTGTAATCGCGAGCGGGGGATGAAAACGAGACGAGCGAAGAGGAATAAAATTAGTGTGCACGGGGGTGTAAAATTGCAAGAGGAATCAAGAGGGTCGAAAATATATACGTCGTAAAAAAAAAAAAAAAAATAACTCTCGTTGATTCGTGATTACGAATCAAAATCAAAAGATTGGCATAATTTCTCTTTCTCTGGAGAGTCTGATCAACAACTGTTTTCCTACAAATTAATTTTTTTTTAGCTCAGCGTCCCACGAAAAACAGAAAGAGAGGAAAAAGTATAAAGTAAAATTGTTATTCGACGAGGAAGAAATCGATGGAAAGTATTCAAAGATGATATTTTTACGAGAGGATCACGATCAGGATTCCGATGGAATAATTTACAACCACGATTCCCATCCAAAACTCGTAAATATTATTTAACCGAGAAATGTTTTAACATCCCTTCTTTCCCTCCTAGCTTCTTCGACCACTGTGGATCCGCCGCAAGATTTATACACCCCGCGTAAAAAAATTCATTTTCATACACCCCGCTATACGGAGGGAGGAGAGGGAGCGAGAGTGTAACGCGAAAGAAACGGTGGTGCACGTCGGTGATCCGGCCGCGACGTGAACGACGACTCTTAAATCCTACTTTCCCGGATGACATAATAACACCACGAGATAATCTCGGTTATATGAAGCCGCGATGTACACGCTTGTATATACGCAATTTCCCACTGATTTCCAATTTTCTCCGCCGTCTATTTTCGCCTCGTGTTTTCGCACACACGTGGCTGCATGTGATGTAATATTACATTAAGATACAGCGGAAAAAAAAAGAAAAGAAAAAGAAGATAAATCAGGGAAAAAGATAATATGTAAATTTCTCTCGCCGAATTAATATTCCATCTTTTGTCGGGAAATTTCGTATATATAATAAAGTTGATTCACGGCCCTGTGATCGTGTACAGGGATCGTATACATCGAGTTTTCTAATTAGCAAATTTTTTTTCAAATAATTCCATTGAAAAACTTAGATCGAAAAAAATATTCTCGCGAGACGTTTCTAAAAAAAATATTGTTCTCTTAATTATTATCCGGGACAAAAGTTTAGGCAGAAAAACAAAGAACATAAGTTGGAAGAACGCAAGAATAATAAAAGGAAAGAACAAAGTGTACAGGATATCAGAAAGGATGGTAAAATCGCTACGGTCAGCTAATGTGTGCAAGTCGGGTGGAATTAATCCTGGCTGGCACTTCTCCGGTATTAGATGATATCCCCTAACATCGCTAATTTCTCTCAGTGTGTACGAATATATATACGCGAGAGAGGCCTCCTGTATATCGCTACAGACAGAGACGTGAGAGTGGACGAAACTCGATTTTCGTCGTAATCAGAGCGAAGTGCGGCTCTCCACGTTAAAATTCAAGGCAAGGATGTGTTTAAGGGAGGAGAAGCGTGGTCGGTGGATATTAACTGGCAGTGGCGATTCGTTAGCCCGTGTTCCTCGAGGAGAGAAGGGGAGGTAGATGTAGTTTTTGAACTGCAGCTATGCGTCCTTAATTTTTATACCGGTTTAATTTATTCGCTTCTTGTTTCCCTGCCAATTTATCTTCCTTTTTTCCCTTTCCATATCAACTTTTCGCGCGTAACTTTGAAGCTAACGTTACACGAAGCTTTCCAGAATTATAGATATCTTTATACCTTCTCGAAGGGGAAAAATCTTTCGCTTCAATTTTCCACGTGAAAACAAAATTCGTAAATTCGTTCGTAAATTGTTCCTCCTCGACACCTTTCTCCATATATCTCTTCTTCATCGTCATTCTCGAATGATGATGAGTCCGCATCGAAGATCGATTCGAATTGTTGAAATGAAAATTTCCTCTCCCCAAGATCGTTTCGTCTCGATTCCTCGATAAAACGATCCTAATTCCAGGAGAAAGGTCGGCGGTCTCGGTTTCCGGTAAGCTGGGTGGAAAAGTATTACGAGCGAAACAAGAGCGCGCATGCGAAAAAAGGGGACTCGACGGAAAAAGTTTGCGCTTTGTAAGAGGGAAAACACGACTATCGAGTACTACGAGAAGAGAGCAGAGACAGAAAAGGGGGGAGGGAAGAGAGAGAGAGAGTAACTCTCTACGTTTCCAATCCCCAGAGCTTTTTTCCAGACCAACCGAGCAAGGAAAAGAGTACATCATTCAAGCCCGGGGAAAATAGAGCAATCTTGTGACACATGGGAAATCCATGCATTACCTGTACCATATTCGTGTGCGCAACTTACTCACGAATGCATTACATTTTTCCACGGTGTGCGGCGGAATCGACTCCTCCCCGCGACTTTCCTTCCCCTCCCCCTCCCCTTTCAGAAGCGATCAGAAAATGGATTCATTCGGCCATTTGTCCCCCCGTATTTGATGGCTTAATGACGGAGCGTCAGCCAAGTTAAAAGGTCGTTTCCACTATTTTTAACAATTAGCCGTTCTGGTGAAATACTGGTGAAAAGCGGCGAGGAAAAGTGGTTATTTTTCGTCGATGGGTGTTAAAAAGGAAGAATGGGGAGGGGGAGAGATTAGTTTGATCGAATTTTTATTCACGGATAATCGTTTAGCGGGGAAAATATTTTGAACGATCATTTAATAATTATCGAAGGGGTAAACATAGAAAGGAACATATATTTTACAAAAATAAATAAACCGATATATATATATTCGATATAATCCAATGGATAATTTCATATTAATCGCTCTCCATAAATCAAATAATACCCTCCCTTTTTATCTCCATCCACTCGATAAACAAATACATTTGTAAAATAAATCGTTATTTTGCCAATTATTTTACAATCAATATCTCCAATATCCATAAAAATGAAAAGTGTAACGCGATCGAGGGTATCTGAGAATATTTAATCGTTCGTTCGAAAGTTAATCACGCGTATCCTATTTATACATATATATAAAATAAACGGATCGAGTATTAAAGCAAAAGGGAGGCGCATAAATTTTTCGCGGCCCGCTCACGCGTATATCCGACCATAATTATCATCGCGTTGTAAATCGTGGCTCATGCATTAACCGCATAAATTATGTGGAGTCGGAGGTGTAGAGAAACTGCATTACATCACCGCGTGTATTCGACTAATTAGTCATTATCGAACGGCGGTGGAGGGAGGGGGTGTCATGCATAATCGTACGAATTAATGCGACCGTGAAAGGGTGGCGATTAATGCTGGCGTTTCCTTTCGAAAAACCGATAAATATTTTTCACGATTTCGTGGCGAAAATAAACGGAGACGGAGATCGATCGCGGTTCCATTGATTTTTAATTTTAATTGCCCGTAATCCTCGTCGGTGACGAAACTGCGATATACTCGAAATCCGAATGTGAATACATCGAGAGATCGCGCTCCCCTCCCTCCATCCTTTTCTCTCTTCGTTTTATTTAATCGAGGCGAAACACCTCGATTTTTTCCGTCTCCATGAATAATAAAAAATTGAAATTCGAGCGCGACTCGAACGGAGGAATGATTTTAATAAATTTTTCCAACTCGAGCGAGACACCTATCGTTCATTCTTGTTATTCTTTAATCGTTTTACAGGATCGGGCACGTTTTAACAGCGCGAAATATATCGCGCGGATAGAGTCGTGAATGCAATGATACAAATAAAATAATTAATTTCCCCGTCTCGTTTCGAAGCATGGATTTAAATGGTACGTGTCTACTCTCCTCTCTCTCTCTCTTTTTTTTACAATCGGTGATTACACGTTTGCTCCCAAAGATCGGGGAGGGGTGGCGAGCGTCAGTTTGAAAAACGATTTTTAATTGAGGAAATTTCAACGATTTTTCGTTACGTTGAAAAATGGAAAACACGATACGATAATTAAATAAATTAATCTTCACTTCGGTATTATTCGATTCGCGTGTTAATCGGATTTAAAAAAAAAGAAGGAAGAAAAAAGGTAAAAAAGCGGAAAGATAAACTTTTTCCAGCTTTATTAAAAATCGATCCAACGAGACTAAACTCGATTTTTTCATGATCATTCTTTCAAACTTTGAACAGTTCTTCGAGTTCTTTTGAAAATGATAGAAACATCTCGTCGAGGCGTGCCTTTAAATTGTTCGAATCGAATCTCAACCACCATCCGAGAACGAGATTTTACGAGGCATTCGAGAAGGGATACGAAGGGAAAAAAACTTGGATTTCTCGAAGATTTCTCGAAGAGACGATCGCTCAGATCTACTTGGAGGAGCAATTTCGGGGGAAACGGCCACAAATCTCGGAGATTAAGGTCGGTTTACGCGACGGTAAATCAACTCATCATCGCTCGTCCGGTCGGAGCCTCCTCCTCCTCCTCCTCCTCCTCCTCCTCCTCCTCCTCCTCCTTCTCCTCTTCCTCCTCCTCGTCGTCAGCCCTCGATTCACCCTTTTTTCCAGTGGTGGTTCGCGAACCAAGGTGGCCGACCTCGAACACGACACGATACCTCCATCTCCTCGTCTCTCCACTGAAACTTGGCAAATCGGTTTTGCCCGGCCGATGATGGCGTTGGAATCGAGTTATGCAAAATAGATTTCGCGTTAAATAACCGTCGCGCTACTTCGCGTCGGACATCACGTCGATTCACTATCCCGTCGATACTTTGATATTTTCTCCTCGATTATTGTCGACAAATATCTCTCTCTCTCTATCTCTCCGACAACAACATCTTTCATCCACCGATCGTTTAACCATTAGAGCGTGTAAATAAGATTAAAAAGAAAAAAACTCCATATTTTAAAAAGATCGACTTGGTATCACTGCGCGAAACCGAGCAATTTCACAGAGGATCTCTGTGAAATTTGACGAATCGAAACAGGAAGGAGGGAAATAGGAGGAAGGGAGGGAGGCGTTCCGAATTCGTTTGGCGGCAGTAGTTTGTTTAATTAGATTTTACGCCAGCCTCGTGTTCGAGTAAGACGCAAAAAGATGAAAATTTAGTTTCAATGTGATCCATCCTTGGAACTTTCGCTTTGCCCGTATTTTTTTTCTCTTTTTTTGCAAGAACCGATCCAGGGATTAAGGTTGTGAAAAAGATATAATATTTTCTAAATTAGTGAAATCTACTCGAATAAAATACTGCTAATCGAGTCGAGTTGAAAAATAATCTGGGCAAAGTATATTCGAAATTATATTCGAAAATTTATTTATTTTCGATATCGAGTTCGTGTACGTGCTCTCGGCAAACGGCGCGACCTTTTGCGGAGTTTATTTCCAAACCGATCGTCGAGGCGTACGGATCGAAATTCTACGCATTCTAATAACGCGGTAATAATTTCTCATTTTTATCCTTACAATATTCTTTCTTCCATCTTAACGTTATATACTCGATAACGATATTAATTAATTATTTATTAACATTATTTTTATTTGTCGTTATTTAAAGAGTAATTTAAGAATCTCATCTATATCGTCACCTGTTATTTGATGATATTTCGAGACAGTTGCCATAAAAAGGTGTATCGATCGGTAAAAATAGGTTGGAACACGTTTCGATGCTGGAAAGTTGGCCGGTTAAACTGTTATTACTTCTGAAAAGATGATGTCGATCCAGTTATCGCGAATCTGTTATCCCCTTTACAATGGCAATCCTCTCTACCCCCTGTCTCTTCTCCCCCTCCCCCTCCTCCTCCTCCTCCTTCCCTGTTTCCAACAGTTTCCTTCCACTTATTCGCCAAGTTCGTCGACTTCCACGTAGTCGTTGGCAGCCGACATCGCGTATTTCTGTTGCAAAAGCAACGGCGGTGCACGGTTCGTTAAACCGTAACAATTAAACGTAGGGGGAGGGAGCGGGATCTTCGGGGCTTTCTGTTCCTGATTATTAACGATCCCGCGCGAAAAGGCCTCTTCTCCCCTCTTTTCCTCCCCTGGACGACAACAGAATTTTCAATTTACTCTAATATTTGCTCCCCTTGTTTCCTGTAAATGGAACGCTTTCGGATAGGGGAGGGGAGGGAAAGGCGTGTGAATTTCGCGCAATGAAATTCGATCGAAGGAAAACTCGCTTCTCCTAGATATTTCCCTTCACCTTCGATCGATGAGACTCGAAGATTTCGTTAAACCGAGTCGAGATGTCGGTGAATCATTCGAATCAGGCAGAGTTTCGAATCGAGATGTAGAACGATGATGGTTGAATCAAATCAGAATGGAAGAAAAGGAGGGGAATAGAAATTTTATTTATATTATTCTTTTCAATCGAAAATAAATAACTTTTCACCGCGATTCACGAAGATTATTTTTAATTGTAATTGGACTAAAGCGGGAGGATAAATTTCATACCACGATTTCGCGATTAATAGATAGCGATTTCGAGTTAAAGGCGGATTTAACTAGAATCCGCTTCACCGCTAAATCAATAAACTCGATTGGACATTAATCGGAGCGACGTTTAGAGCACTAATCTCTGTTTAACCAAACGAAAATCAGATTGATCCGAGAGCAATCATTTTAAGTTTTTTCTAATCTCATTTAGGGATTTTTTAACGATACCTATCGATATCATTTTTGTCAATATTGCAAATACAAATTTTTAAGTTCCTTCTAATTTCATTTAGGGACGTTAAAAATTTCGTAAATTAAATTAATGTCGAAAGGTAATTATTTCGTCGAAACACACGCTTTTCTACGTTTTTGGTATTTTTATTTTTTACGATAAAAAATCTTTGTCAACATTGCAAATACAAATTTTTAAGTTCCTTCTAATCTCATTTAAGGACGTTAAAAATTTCGCAAATTAATATCGAAAGATTATATTAATTATTTCGTCGAAACACACGCTTTTCTACGTTTTTGTTATTTTTATTTTTTATAACGAAAAATGATTAACGATACTTATCGTTATCGATACCATCTTTGTCAATATTGCAAATACAAATTTTTAAATTCCTTCTAATCTCATTTAGGGTCGTTAAAAATGTTGAAAGATAATTATTTCGTCGAAACGTACGCTTTTCTACGTTTTTGTTATTTTTATTTTTTACGACAAAAAATGATTAACGATACTTATCGTTATCGATACCATCTTTGTCAATATTGCAAATACAAATTTTTAAGTTCTAATCTCATTTAGGGACATTAAAAATGTCGAAAGGTAATTATTTCGTTGAAACGCACGCTTTTCTACGTTTTTGTTATTTTTATTTTTTACGACAGAAAAATGATTAACGATACCTATCGTTATCGATATCATCTTTGTCAATATTGCAAATACAAATTTCGCTCACGTCTAATTGACGTAGGATCTTGTTTATACATTTTTTTTTTGTTTTCGAACAAAACGAATCGCGAACGAACATCGGTTATAAATTAAATTTTCCCGGACGGAAGAATAACATTTGTCCGAGCAGACGTATGCGCGTGTAATTATGTGTTACGCGTTGAACGTATTTTGTATACTTGCGCGATTTATCGACGCGAGATGAGATTTCGGAAAATTTTCGACGAAAATCTGAATTAATACCGTGTAATTATTATTATTATTACGCGTCAGGGATATTTTATTTTATATATTTTATATATATATATATATATATATATATATATATATATATATAACTATAGATGTTTCCCCAATTAATTGTTTCAAAGCTTGTTTGTATCATTGACAGGTAACACGTCAAAAAACACGTTGTTAAAGCGAGGTTCGAAAATTCGAAAATTTTTTTCCATCCATGTATATACATATATATATATATTTTTTTTAACTCGAAATAGACCGGTTTTATTGGCGCGTGTGTTTCGTTAAAAATAATTTATAACGATGAAGTTTAAAATATTCAACGTGAAATCAATCAAATGAAAAGTCCCTTTAGAAAAATGGGGAAAAAAGAGAGAGAGAGAAAGAGAGAAAAATACAGCGCGTAAAATATATATATATATATATATACATAATCTGACAAAAACGAAATTTCACAAGAGGACAAGAAAATTGAATTTCATTAACGTCGATTTATCTCGTTACGAGTCGATACATCGAGATAATGGCGGGACAGGAAAAAGAATTCGTGTAGCACGCGAATTAAACGGCGTTCCAATTGTCGATTGTTCGCGTTTCGAAACGACAGAGGCGATTTCATTTTCGTTCGCGAGGCAACGTCGTTAACGCGGAGAAAATTGGACGGAGTGGAATTAGCGGATCGCGGAATTAGCGCGTGAACATTAAACCGCGCACAAAAGGCGCGTGGTATAATCAAGAGTTGCAAACGGCGAGATCCACAACCTCGTCGCGGTGGATCCATGGTGTATTACCATTCTGACGAGGGAAATTGGCCGGCCTCGTACGTTTGTTCCAAAACTTTTTTAATAAAGAATTTGTTGCGGGGAAATGAGGCCTCCCTTTCACCATGGAATAACAAAAGCTCCGCAGGTTATATTACACGCCGGTGATAAATTGCCACGGGGGTGGCCTAATACAAAGACAGTGAATGGATTCTAGAAAAACAATGGCCTATCCTCGTATTTGCATCGGATATTGGGCTTGGGTGTTCGCTGATTGAAGCCCAAGGTAAACACCGGGACTGATCTTTACACCACGTGTTTCCACGTGGGTGGAACAAAGTGGGCATCGAACAAAAAACGTCTCTTTCCAATTTGTACAATTTTCATAAAATATTGGGTTTGCAACTAATTGCGGATTTCACTCATAGATGGCTTCAGTTGAATTTTTAGATTTGCTGGCGTAGTCTGAATGTAAAACACATTTTGTTATTTGATAATTGGCAATTCATCAGTAAAAAAAGTTTTTTGATCGGTTGCGTAGTTTTCGTTGAAAAATGGAAAATCAAAAGGAACATTATCGTCATATTTTGCTTTTTTATTTTCGCAAAGGGAAAAACGCATCGCAAGCTCGCAAAAAGTTATGTGCTGTTTATGGCGACGAAGCCTTAGAACGGCAGTGTCAAAATTGGTTTGACAAATTTCGTTCTGATTTTTCACTCAAAGACGAAAAACGCTCTGATCGTCCAGTTGAAGTTGATGACGATCTAATCAAAGCGATAATCGATTCGAATCGTCACAGTACAACTCGTGAGATTGCAGAGAAGTTTCATGTATCGCATACATGCATTGAAAACCACTTAAAACAACTTGGCTATGTTCAAAAACTCGATACATGGATTCCTCACGAACTGAAAGAAAAGCATTTAACGCAACGCGTTAACAGCTGCGATTTGCTAAAGAAACGTAATGAAAATGATCCATTTTTAAAACGACTGATAACTGGCGATGAAAAATGGGTTGTTTACAACAATATCAAGCGGAAAAGATGATGGAGCATGCCACGTGAACCAGCTCGAACAACATCAAAAGCTGGTATTCATCGAAAGAAGGGTTTGTTATCAGTTTGGTGGAATTACAAAGGAATTATCTATTTCGAACTCTTATCACCCAACCGAACCATCAATTCTGTTGTCTACATCGAACAACTAACGAAATTAAACAATGCGGTTGAAGAAAAGCGGCCCGAATTGACAAATCGAAAAGGTGTTGTATTCCATCGTGATGATGCGAGGCCACACACATCTTTGGTCACTCGACAAAAATTATTGGAGCTTGGTTGAGATGTTTTGCCACATCCACCATATAGTCCTGACCTTGCACCATCTGATTACTTTTTGTTTCGATCTTTACAAAACTCCTTGAATGGTAAAAATTTCAATAACGATGATGATATCAAATCATATCTGATTCAGTTTTTTGCTAATAAAAACCACAAGTTTTACGAACGTGGGATTATGATGCTGTTTGAAAGATGGCAAAAGGTCATTGATCAAAATGGGTAACACATTACAGAATAAAGTTATTTAGTTTCATGAAAAAATTGCCTTTGATTTTCTAAAAAAAATCCGCAATTACTTAGTTGCCAATCCAATAGTTGCAGCTTGGAGAAAAATGAATCGATCCAATTTCTCGTGATCAGTATAGATCGTGGTTACTCTCGATTTCAAGCGCTCTCCAATCTTTCCCTCGCAGTATCGAATACCACCCTGCCTTCGTAATAGTTCGTTTTGCACAAGAACGGTTGCGACCATTAAGAGTCATTAATTTCCAGCGTGGCTAACAATTCTTCGATTATATTTCCCTCGATTGACAGAGAAATGTATCGGTGTAGAATACAAGGGCACGTGACCCGGGACGGTACTTCGATTTCCGAAGAAAACTCCACTCGAGGAGTCGGAAGTCGATGAAGAGGAGAAAAAAGAAAGGAAAGGAAAGGAGAGGGTAATAATCTGACTGCGATTTTTTTTCCTCTCCCTCCGATATTCTTTCGTTTTAATGGATGGCCCTTACACCGGGAAGGGGTTCACGAGTGTACTTGCTTCGAGTATCTCGGTGGCCAGGGGATGAAAAAAATCATTGAAGGACGGAGGAGGAGGAGGAGGAGGACGAAGAAGAAGAAGAGGCGAGAAGGGTGCTGCGTCGAACGAAAAACCAAGGTAGGTTAACGAATAAGACAAAAGTAACCCTCTTTCTCCTTCTTCTTCCTCCTCCACCTCCTCTTCTTCGACGATGAATTACACAATCCCTTCTCCCGTCAAGTGCGAACACTTTGGGCTTTTCGAAATTTCGCAGCCCCTCGTCGACAGTTCAAAGAAGAAGAGTTCCAAGTTCGAAATTGAAGAATGTATATTATTTCTCGTCTCGAGGAATGGAATTGGAATGGATTTAGAAGAATATAATTTTCATCGGTTAATCAAGACCATCCACGTGCCACGATATGACTTGGAAATGACTCGAGCTTGCCAACTTACCCTCCATAAACCTTCCCAAGAGGGTTGGGAAAGTACCAGAGCTTTAATCCCCCCCCTCTCTCTCCCCTAGTTTTGAAAGCTCGTAAAACAAGATACAAAGCGTAGCTTGGAAATCCAAATCTTGTCCCTACCCTTTCCCTTACGAACATCTCTCTTTCCTTTCCTATCTCCTCAATTTTGAAATTCAAGCAATGACCAATCGTTGAACGAAAACGAAAAGTTTGGCTCGCGATATCGAGAAGATTTCCAAGGAAGAATATTGGACGATGAAACTCGTGGAGAGACGCGCGAGCTCGAATAGTTGGAAACTGTGTGGCGCGATTACGGAGAATCATCGAGGAACGAGAGAACACGCTCCCTTCGGGTTAAAAGGAGGGGAGAGCGGGTGTGCATAGCCTGTGCAAGACATTCGTAATCCGCGGAAACGGCGCGGATTACGAAGCAGGATTTTCCGAAAACGCGGCTCTGCCTCGGTTGTTGATAATCAGATATAGCGGCTTGCTTGTTGAAACGGCGTCGAATTTCATCCTGGTGGCTGCTCTCCCGGTGCTTGCAATCCTCGAAAGGGTTTTAATAAACGAACATTCGTAATTCGTCGAATAGATTTGTCCTCCTCGTGAAAATCTTTTCTTTCGATAAAGAAAAATAATTATTTGTTCTGAACTTGAAAAAATGAATTTCTGTAATTTTCAACGAAATTTCGCAAGATAGAGATAGAGATCGGTTAAATGAGAGCAGAGGGCATTCGATCGCGGATCAATCGAATGATGATTCATTCAAAATTATAGAACTAATTAAAAACGCTAACGATATATATATACATATAGGGATGGGATATTGGATTCCTATGAGAATGTCAGCGGAGATGGTTAAAACCGCACGAAGCCGTGTTCTCACAGGAGGTGCCGCATCCGTCGGTTCGCCAGAAAGCCGAGCCACGCCTTCCTAAAGCCGCTGCCAACGCCAAAGCCCTAAAGATCGCGCATCCAAAAACATCGATTCAATAGTTTCGAGAGTTTTCGAGAGAAACTGGCCGCAATTTTTACCCTCGAAAACCGGACTTTCTTTTAAATTTTAATCTCAAAGGAACATCCCTCATCGTTAAAACTTACTACTGCTAAAAGGTGTCTCTTCGAAAAGATTTTTTTCGAATTTCGGATTATGATTTATCGTACGATCCCGTGCTTAATTCTTCCGCGATGACATCGCGTCGCGTCGTTGACTATGCACGAGCGCGACGCAAACGAACGAATATTTATACGTTTGCAACCGCGACGCGGAAAACTGTCACAAATTACCGGGCTCAATGGCCGCGCGACTAACAACTGGCCGCGAGGAAAACGTTATATTAATTAATAGATACGAGGCGGACGACGTACGTAGACGCGTAAAATGAATCGTTCTCGAAAATATCCTTGAAAATCCCGCTCCACACAGTTGAACACCGTCGAAACACGTGCGCCAACGAATGTTAATTAAATCACCGCCAGAAGCGAACGATCCGTCTATATATTCTTCACCCTCTCTCCAATTCGTTCCTCGCAATTCCTCGTTTTTTCCACCAACTATCAGCTAGTTCGAATCCGCGTAAATTCTCTCCGTGAAAGAGAAAGAGAGAGAGAGAGAAAAGCTGTGAATTAAATTAGAACCATTAGAAACTGTTTCGAGATACTGAGTGTTTTGGATACAGGAGGAAAGTGTGTGTACGAATGCAAGGCAGGTAGAGGCATCTCTACACTTTGTTTCCTGTTTTTCTTTTTCTCCTTTCATCGTATTTCTTTCTCTCTTTCTTTCTTTCCCTTCCCATCCATTTCGTTCAAAGTATCTATCCACTTTCGTATTCCGTTTGTAACGCGTTAAGATGGAGGATTGGGAAATCAAACTGTCAAATCGATCTCGCCTGCTCGCGTGAGTTGTCAAAGAATTATAATTGGTACCTCGAGCGAGGGTGAACGAACGATTGTTCGAATTGGACGTGTATATATATATATGTATAATAACGGATAGGATGAAGGATGAGAACGTTTTAAGAAATAAGAAATCTCATTCCCTTTTTCTTCTGCTTCCCTGGACAGCAACGTTGATATAAATGAAATATCGGTATTTCAGAAATAATCCCCGAGCTTACGATAAACTTTCTCCCCGAGCGGAAAGAGAAAAGGATTCGTCCCCTTTCTTTCTCTCTTTCTCTGTTCAACAATTCGATAAAGCGACATCAGTCTCGGCGTCAAAAGGGATCGAAAGGGATTACTGGACGGTTGATTGGATCACCGGCCTTCTCTCGCGGATTTCCTTCCTTCCTTCCTTCGAGTGCAAGGCTCGCCGCATAAATTTCCGCGTTGGTCGTCGATTTTACTCGTACGAGAAATTACCAGAGGGAGGAGGAAAGAAAAGGAAAGGAAGAGGAGGAAAAACTTGTGCCGTTGTCGAGCATCCGTGCTCCTCCTTCGTTCTCCATCCCTTTCTTTCCCACGGAATCTCCTCAAAGAGGGGGGAGAGGGAGAGGGAAAATTCATCCCCCGTTAAAAAGAGTATATATATATACTACCCACCTACTCGCCTCTATTTGCAAATCGAATCTACTTTCATTCAATCATCGCCTCCTCGATGGAAGCGGAAGCGTCAAAGGGTGGGCAAGAGCGGCTCCGTTCTTACGATCGATCGGATTAAATCTCTTTCTTCTCGCCGCGCCCCGCTAAATTTACATGAACCATCGATATCGACCGACGAGAAGCCGTGGTCGAACGAGAAGAGGAGGAAGAGGAAGATCGGGCATAACCGTAGACGTGGGAGAAGAAATGGTGAAGATCGGGAAGATGAATCGGTGGGATATGAATCGAGAGGTCAGAAGAGGGAGGGAATGGGAAGCATCCCCGAAGAAAGGACGAGAGAGACCTCAAAAATCTCGACGTACGCCATTACCGGTGTTGGATCCCATTTGAACGCACCACCTCTTCCAGTCTGCTCTCTCTTCTAATGAGGCCGGCTTTTTCTTTTTTCCCTTCCCTTCCTCCCTCCTGGCCCTGGCACTCGTTTCTTTTTTTTTTTCTTTTTTTGATCATTTTTCCTTCCCTCCCTCCCTCCCCCCTCCACTCTTTCTTTTTTTTTTTAAATTCCCCTCGCGCATCGTTTGAATGAGGAGGAGAGAAGGTGGCACGAGTGGAGGAGTCCCGGAGTGAATGTTATCATCGCACCGCCAGATGCAGTTTGAAATGGCAACGAGGAGAGGATACGCCGGCATAATTAAAACTTGTACCAGTCTCGACGAGCGTCTCGAAGGTTAGAAAATACGCGTCCTTTGTCACCGAGTGTGTGTGTGTGTATTATGTACACGGGATACACGGTTACTATAATTATTTCTATGTTTTTGCGCCGGGTATTATCGTTCGTGTATTATTCGCAGCGAGAGAGTCGGTTTAAAGGTTGATTTAAAGCGGCGCTACTCACCGCTTGCCCGACCCCGATACGCAAAGTATCTAATCTAATAACACCGACAAGTGCTCGTCATGTGTAAAATTTTGATCAAACTCGAGGTTGGATTGGAATTGATATCCATTGAAAATTTGATAATCTAAAGTAAAAAATTTTAATTCATCCTCTCTCTTTCTTTCTCTCTTTTTTTCTGTTTCTCTCTCCATTGCGTGTAATAATAATCGATGCGTGATCGTTATAATCGTAATATCGTAGGTCGGTTTTTTCCATCGTTTTCCGCTGGAAGCTGGAAATCAAACTCGTCTGTATCGCGATGCTCCGGAGAAATATTCGAAAAATTGGCCGATTTCTATCGACGCGCATTGGAATTTATCGCGTGATTTTGCGTGTTAAAAATCGTTCCTCGTTATTTCTCGATATCGCGTCGAGTATATTTTTCTCTTTTTTCCTCCCCCTCCTCCCTTTCTTTTTTTCGTTTCAATATCGAGCCTCGGTTTTATAATCGCAACGTTTTTCCAACGAGAAGGGGGAGGGGGGAAGCTTTGGACAGAAGTGACGCCGCGTGATTGACGTACACGCCATCGATGGATCGCTAAATTATAGATGAAAATAATATGCTCGAAGCAGCGTGAAAATATTCAAAGGTAACGCGGTGTGTGTGTGTGTGTCACTGTAGCGCGATTTCGACGAATCGACACATCCGTCTGAAAAAAAAAAAAAAAAAAGGAAGAACATCAAACCGTGAAATATTCATTTAAAAGCGACGCATTCTGTTCATTTTCGGGGCACAATTTTCGATTCGCAAGGTTCGATTTTGTCCAACCTTTTGTTCATTTGTCGCGATGACAATTTATTAATCAGCGAACCGAGCGATTCTTAAATTGGATCGATATTCGTACGCGAATACTTTTAATCCATTCCTCCCACGATTTGGATCAATATTTTTTCTCGATTAAATTCTCTATTTCGATTTGATCCTAATGAATCGATGTTTCGTGATTGCTTTATTTGAATTGATTCTCGACGATAAATTAATCGAGGTGATTCATGAAATCATACGTTTTATTCATCGTTGTTTAACCTACTTTGCATATCCATTAAATTATATAAAATCTTCAAAGTGTGAAAAAAGTGAAAAGAAGAAAAAAATGATTCGATATCTTTCTTGTACGAAAAAGAGATTTCAAGATATTTCCTACAAGCAATTTGCAATGATAATTTGGAAAATGGAATACCACGACGTTCCAGTTGAAACTGTAAATTCGACAAACGCGTACTTACGCATAATTGCCATCCAATTAAGGCTGTTTCCATGTTTGTTTTCGCGGAAACGCAGGATGTTAGAACAATAAACTATCGACCGACTTTCACCGCCATTCGATGCCGTACAAGTAAGCAGTTTCCCTAATCTTAATAAAGTTTATACGAAGCGGAGTGGTTTGTAGTTGCCAGCCAGCTACTTAAGCAAGACAAGTGGCGTGTTAAACAGAAACGTTCCCCCATGGTGCAAGTTTCGAGCGAGAAGAGGAAGAGGAATTGTCTCCTTTCGCTTTCGAAAAAGTTCGAAAAATTCTGATTTGAAATCACGTATGGATCGTTTTTCCTACTCTCCACGTACGAACCAATCAATCACCCTATCGAACAATATTTATTCATCCGTGTTACGAAACTAACACGTTTGAACAAGAAAACTGTATGCGTTACTATCGATAAATCTCGCGATAAAAACTTTCCTAAAACTTTATCGTTAAAATACGAAATTTAGATCGAAGAAGTTTCCAAACGCTTTTACGCGCATCGTTCATTCGATATATTCTTTTAAACATTCGTTGGATTCGTTGTATCTCGATCTAAAACGATTAAATATCATCGATCAAAAAAGAGATTTTTTTGTTGCACCAATTTGGACAATGGTACCTTTTATTTTTTTTTTTTTTTTTAAATTGATATCTACTTGCTCATCGGTACGTTTTCTGGGTCATCGACGAGCAAACACATTTATCAACGGCACGTCATATCGCGCGTTCGCCCTGTTTTTAGCATGGAAAATTAGCGTATGTACGGATTCTTCTCTTTTCGAGTCGAAAATGTAATTAACTTCCTTTCCCCATATTCTCTTTATATAACGTATCTCGTTGCTCAAACAACACGCTTTCTTAGAGCGTCAGTTTCATCACACAAAGCTCTTTAAAGCTGTAGCAAATAAAGGCACTTAACGTAATAGAAGGAAAGAGAAGGAATTAATAAATGATAAAATAAATATCTCCTCTTAAATTTCAGAAAGAAATTTCGATCCCTATTCATATTTCGAATTCCCGTATTTGGATGATGGGTCCATTGTAGCATGAATGGCCACGACAGCGCGAATATCGATTCTCCCCATTCGTTCCCCGCAGACTTTCTTCTTCGCGCTTTCGAACTCGATCGAATCCCTGAGCTTCGTTTCCGCGACAATCACGTTTCCACGATTGCGTCGAATGCGCCGTGGCGGGGAGGCAAAAGTCTGTAATGTCGACGGATGTCATTGCACCTTCGCCTTCTCTTTTTTCTACTCGCAAAACAGATCGGAGCTTATTTCAATACGAATCGAAAACGGATTGCGGATATCAACGTCAGGAGGCTGAATGAGATTACCATAATAAAGGTCTGCGACCGGGTAGAGACGATGGTATCTGGACGACAGCCTCCGCCAGGATTCGGAAGGTAAATGAATTATCGTATCAAACGCAGAAAATCGCTTATCGATCCCTCGTACCTCGAGTTTCCCTTCGATTTTCCGACCGATACACGAATCGGACCGAGATGAAACGATCCAATTACTCGTTCCTCTTACGTTTATTTTATGCGGGAGAAATAAGAAAATTGTAAAATATTTTATCTATATTTCGAAACTCGTGGATCACTTTGTTTTCTCATTATTCCATCTGTATTTATCGCCCGTATTTTTACCATAAAACTCGATTAAACTTTATTAAAATTGGAACAAAATTTAAACCACTGTAATGATTTTCGATTAACGAATGAGTTAACATTACAAACGTTCAACTTTCCGTATTAAAACGCTCTTCGATTTATCTCGATGCGACTTTCGGTTCCCGAAATATCATCGCGCGAAGAAAAGGATGATTTTCGTAATCGTTTGAATCTATTAAAATTGTGAAAAATTTAAACCGCTATAATTCCGAAGATAGTGATTTCCGGTTAACCAGTAAACGATCGTCAGAAGCATCGAACTTTTCTCTTTGAAACGCACTTTGATTTACCTCGGAACGATTTCCGATTTCCGAGATATCGTCGTGTAAAGAGAGAGGTAATTTTTTTTAACTTCTCGCTCGCTCACTTTGTCTCATCTCTAGGATGAGCTATCTCAAGTATCCAAACGTATCGCAGACACGGATTCCTGGAAAAACGCATAAAAAGAAAAAGATCGAGGAAAAAAACAAGTCCCCGCGCTCATTTATAAACTCCATCCGCTATCTTAAGCGCTATGCTCACTTTAAATCCTTGTATCTCGGTTGAGATATCGGGACGGGGCGAAAAATGACTTCGGTGGCATGGTTTCCTCTATCTTTTTTTTTGCGTGAATTTCGGTGAAAAAAATCGATAATTCCAAGTTTCGTTCGCGATTCGAGAATAAGTGATTAAGAAGTTGCGTCAGAAGTTATTACGTTAAATTCTCGAAACGTTTGTACATACATTCACTGAACTGTGAACGATGAAATACTGTCACCCAGCATTTTGCGTGTACTCTAAATTTATACCGTTAATTCGAGTACAAAGATAATAGTGGAATGTAATGAAAATCCCGATGAAATATCGTGTATAAAATACGAGAGATAAACGGAGGTACCGTGGTTTCTTGCCTGTTCGATTTACCTTCGTCAAAGTAATCTGCTTATACCTACTTCAAACGGATTCCACTTGTAGAATATCTTATTATGTCACTTTATATCGAAATTCATATATCTTTGCTCGAAGACTTATACAAATATAAGTACATATATATATATATATATTATTTGGTGAAACGAATAAACGTTGCTCGAAATTAATTTTCTGAATTCTGAAATGGGAAAATAGAAGATAGCGTCGAAAAAGAGGCTACCATAAATATATAAAAAGATATATGTACATCGTTTAATTAAATATCTTTCCCATTTCTACGAGACTTTAAATTATCGGATAGAATTAAACATTCCGTTAAACATTTATGAATATATAAATCACATTAAAAAAATAATAGTTATATAGGATATATTAAGAGATGATAAAAATTTAATATCCGATATCATAAATTATTATTCTGTGTTATCTTTTTACAGTGTTCAAATCTGATAAATGTATCGGACGAACGCCGTTCGAAGTATAATATTAACGTCTGAATAATAACATCGTGGAAATTTTAGGATGGATAAAGACCTTTTTTAATATGATTTAAGACAGGTGATCTATCATACAAGGGAATAATCTCCAGAGGGGAGATTGAAGGGAAATGTTATCGATTAGTTTCAAATGAAATTGAAAACTCGGAGAAAAGAGAAGCCATTCGATCCACGATACCTCAAACGTTCAATTCTTCCATCAATCCCCAAATATCATTCCTAAATATCGCCTGTCGAACGCTGCCAACACTTTGTCGCGCCAAACGTGTCGCAAAAAAAAAAAACGCCAGTCAATGATCGCGCCACAAAGAAACTCTAACCGCTCTAGCGCGAGATACGTCGATTATCGGGAAAATTTGATATTTTTTTCTCTTCCAACGATACTCTCCTCAGCCAGAATTAATCCCCCTTTTTTTTTTTTGGAGGAACGGAACCATCCGGCCGTGAAGAGTAACAGGAAGCGGAGGGCGGCGTGTGACAAGGTTGGCGATGCCGGCGGGAAAAGGGGCGCGCTTTCTGCTTCTCTCAAAGCGATCCCCCGCGTTGCACGGGCGAAACAATACCGCCTGTGAGCTCGTTCGAGCATGGAGACGGAATGGAACGGAACCTGTTGCAGCCTCCGCGTCCACCCACGACGCCATCCACGGGAAATTGGATTTTTTTTTAGAGTGGTCCGCCTCCCTGAGCCGGCAGCCACGCTCGATGCGTTTCTCGTGTTTGTCGACGCGTCTCCAATCTGGATACTCACAGGGATACTTCACCCTCACGATACGCAAACGAGATACGCGACCGGCCAACCTTGTCCATCATCTCGAGGGACGAGGAGGACAATGGACGGGTTATGGGATGGTAAAGCACGGTCGTGGATACGTGTCTGGCCTCTGGGTTACGTTTTAATGAGCTTTAAGCTCGTTTTTTTCGACGGACAATGCTACCTCGCTGGGGGCTGCTTTTCGCACACGATGGGGAGAGCGTTGCGGAGGGTGCGGAAATTGCGTTAGATCGTCGAGGGAGTAGCTCTGGAAATTGGGATGCTTGGGATTATCGGCAGTTCCAAGAATTAATTTCATTTCTTCAGACGATATTTCGTCGGTGCAACAAGGATGGAGCAATTGCAATTCGTAATTTTACGACGGCGTAATTATTAAACAAACGTTCGAACACCTTTGAGGGTTCGATTAAAATTTCCGACGCGATCCTCGGTGCGTAAAAATTTTCCCAATTAAATTTTTCAGTCGAGACAACAACATTGATCTCCAAAATAATCCTTCGAAGATATATATTATTTTCTCCCCACAATTACTATTCCACTTCTCAATCTTATTCTTCATCATTTCCAGAAGAACTGACCGATATTTCCGAATCTTGCAACAGTTCCAAATCCTCGCGACGATATTTAATAGGGGGAGGTAAGGGAAACAAGGCGATACGCGAGAGATAATTAATGCCCCCTCGAAATGATTAATATCCGCGAAACAGACGGAGAAGCGAACCGACACAATCATTTCGGTAATGTATAATTCCAGCACCAGTAACTGCAATTATAGTTCGCGGCGTAATCTTCCTGTCTACGTTCCGCCCCCTCTCCACCTCCTCCTTCTCCTGTCTCAACGATCGGCGTCACCCGACGCTACGCCGCGTATCTGCGTCCCAGAACCGACCTAATCTCACCGACACGGCTAATAACACCGACCCCCACAGATACTGTGACGCGTGCACATCAACAGATATTAGAGCGAGCGTAACGTAACGTAACTCGGTGGCAAACACCCTTATCGGGTTTCCGTCTTGACGACCGTTCTCTCGCGACAGGAGAAACGGAACGGGAGAACCGTGTGTATACACCTGTTTCCATCCAGGGAGACTTTCGACTCTCCAACTCTTCCGGATTTCTAGCGCGCGAAAAAGTTGGAGGGAATGGAAGTTGGGTATCCCGTTGGGTGATGCATCGCGATACCGCGATTTTACGTAGAAAAAAAGAAAAAGCTGGATGGAAAAAACTTTCGAAACCTTCTTCTTCTTCTTCTTCTTCTTCTTCTCGAAAGGAGGTCCGCTTTTCCGTCTCCATAAGTGAGTACGTGGATATGTAACTTCGTCGAGTATCGAACGAGGGGAAGTTTCGAAAGTGATCGCGGTGTATCTGAATGGGAAACTAGTTTTGGGAGATAAGGAAAAACGCGTGTTTTGGTCAACCCTTTTACGGGGACGAGTTTTAGCGATTTTTCGATATCGAAATTTTATTTCCGTTTTTTTTTTCTTTTTAGATAAGCTCGTCGAAATTGTAATGCGCTCACGAATAAAAATATCGAATATTTTGGAATATATCTCTCGATCACCGGATAAGTAGAGCATTTTCCTAAACGACGTGCATCGCTCTAAGTAATAACACGTGGCTGGCTTCTCGACGCGTGCACTGAAAAAGCGATTCGAGATCCACATCCACGAGCAGACAATTTCGGATCCGTGACGTGCCCTGGTGTCAAGATGCAAACCAGGCGGATGTGCGCGAACGTTGGGAACGAAAATGCAATTGAAGTCGCGAAACTTGTTGGAACAGGCGAGAGAGAGAGAGAGGTACGCTCGTAACTCGTCGACCTAATATAAGTAATACAGTAGTACCGAGCAACATCGTTATTGCGGTTGGTGCACGTAATTCTATCACGTGGGCGGGAAGGGAAGGGAAGGGAAGCGTTGCGAGCGGAATGTGCACACGATGTGGAATAATACGGAGGGAAACCTTTTATATGCGCGGCGACGCTTTGCGGATGCTATCAGGTACACCGATCGCATCGTCCACGTTTCTGGAAACGTGCGAACGATGAGCTTTTTCATCATCCACTTTCGATCCTTTCGACCCTGCAACCCTCTCGATACCGTCGAGCTTCATATAAATAACGTCTCGAAGCTTCTGAAATTTTTTTTTACATATATGCTTTTGTAATCATTGGTATTGTTATTATATTTGAAATTAGTTTTTAAAAGAGAGAGAAAAAAAAAGATCGACCTTGCAACTCTCGATACCGTCGAGTTTCATATAAATAATGTCTCGAAGCTTCTGAAATTTTTTTTTATATATACTTTTACATATATACTTTTGTAATCATTGGTATTGTTATTATATTTGAAATTAGTTTTTAAGAGGGGAGAAAAAAAAAAGATCGATCCTGCAACTCTCGATATCATCGAGTTTCATATAAATAACGTCTCAAAGGTTTTGCAATTTTTTTTTTACATATATATATATATACCCTTTTTATAATCATTGGTATTGTTATTATATTTAATTTAGAAATTAGTTTTTAAGAGGGGGAGAAAAAAAAAAGATCGACCCTCTCGATACTGTCGAGTTTCATATAAATAACATTTCGAAGCTTTTGCAATTTTTTTTTACCTATTTTTTTTTTTACCCTTTTTGTAATCATTGGTATTATTATTATAATTAAAATTAGTTTAGAGGGGGAGAAAAAAAAAAGATCGACCCTGCAACTCTCGATATCATATAAATAACGTCTCAAAGGTTTTGCAATTTTTTTTTACATATATACCCTTTTTATAATCATTAGTATTGTTATTATATTTAATTTAGAAATTAGTTTTTAAGAGGGGGAGAAAAAAAAAAGATCGACCCTCTCGATACTGTCGAGTTTCATATAAATAACATTTCGAAGCTTTTGCAATTTTTTTTTACCTATGCACTCTTTTTGTAATCATTGGTATTGTTATTATATTTGAAATTAGTTTTTAAGAGCGAAAAAAAAAAAGAAAAAGATCATAGGAAAGATATCCGATTCGTGAACGCGACACGCGATGAATTCAGAGATTTTATTCGGCCAGATTCGTGTCAAAACTCTTCTCTTTTGTTTATTAGGTATCGGTTTTTACGTTATTCGCGTGGAAACGAGATGCATTCATCTAGCGCCGCGCGCACCACGACGAAATGATCGGCTTTGACGCGGACATTGTTGTTTGCTTTCCGACGAATGTTTTTGGATATTTTGCCCAAGGTGTATAACGCGCATTGTTGGACGTCGTTGATTCAACGGGACTGTCCCGTCACGCGTTGTGAAAACAGGGGAAAGTAGCGTGAAATTATTTCACGAAACTTATATGTTTATTTTATATACACGGATCTTTAAATTGACTTATTTCTCCGATATATATTCAATTTTCCGATTTTTATTTATTGTTTTATTTTATATATATAATTATTCGGCATCGATTAACTCGATACGTCTACATGTTTACGTTTAATCAAGTTTCCAAACGTTGCGATATAACATTGTAATTTGTCGATAGATTTTATTATCGTTCCAATAAATTCCGATTTCTTATGTAATCGAGTGAGTAAACAGGAGTATATATGCGTGTAGCGAAAAGAGTATACGCGTATGTATGAAATTTCGTAAATACAATCGTTAATTAATGAGGAGGAAATGTCAGACAGTTTGCCGTTCGTAATCGGATCGAACGAATGCCCAAGGCAAATTCCACTAGCTCCGTTAATTGCCGTGCTGATATCACGGCAAATTTGGAATTCGGTTTGACGAAAAGCCGAGTAATTAGCCGTTGAATGTCGCGAGGCGGTTCCGCGGGATGCGAGATGCACCTTGTTTGCTCGCACGGGCTCAGTATTGCACTTTGACAACCCGCTGCTCTCTGCCGCTCGAAACGTGCCGTGTTTTACCCCTCGTTCCTCCCCCCGAGGAACTTTTTGCCGTTGCGTTTCGCTTGAAGAGCGTTCTCGCAAAAAAAAGAAAAAGAAAAAAACAGAGAGAGAGAGAGATCGTTTGAAATTAATTTGACTAAATTTTTCGACGTGGACTCCGGGGAATTAGCTGGAAATTAAAATTTGTAAAAATTCGTAAGAAAATTTGGTCGTTCGATCGTAAAGTTATAATTGAAATGGAATCGAGTTAGATTGTTCGAGCCGAGCAAATCGATACGAAAAAAAAAAGAAAGAAAAATAAATGTCGCGATTAAAATTCGTTTTTTTTTTTTTTTTTTGAACGAGAGTTAGGGAGAATGTAGGAAACGGGAGGAAAGGATGGAGAAAAAAGCTGGATGCGAGAAAATTCAACGACGATATAACGAGGATTCCTGGTGAATTAAACCGAGTGGCAAGCAGCGGGCTAGCTTTTATTCCGACAAAGACGATCGTAGGAAATTAAACATCGATCGGGTTTCATGCAGGGGGGGAGGAGGGGGATGGCCTGCCGGCTATGGCCGGGCCTCGTCGCTTCTGCATTAAATTCGAAGACGTTACGCTCTCAAGTCGTATAATTCTCCACCGTATAATCCATATATCCACTGCCTATCTATTCTCGGATTGTTATTCCCCGACTCAGCCACCCCAGACTTCCCAACCTCTAGTAACAGTACTAAAATCGAGATATTGCGCCTTGTAAACCGGCTATATCCACCGGACGGATTATGTGCTAACTCAAGAAGCTTACGTGCTGACTTAATAATCCTTCTTGTAAATCAACTAAGGCTCTCTCTCTCTCACTCTCTCTCTCTCTGTTCCCCAACGATTCATCGATATCGTTTCGTATTTTATCGCCCACTTTCGTTATTATACGCCTTCGTCCGTGGAACATTCGTTTGTACAACTCGAGCTGTCTGTGGAACTACGTGAATTTTATTCAAAACGAGTCGTGTGTCCGATCCATCCAGGATATTACCACCGTTCGTCCCTCTTGTTGCGTTGAAATATTTGTTACAATTTATGCTAAGTTTTTGAATTTTGTTGTTGTTATTATTATTGAATTTTTTTCGGAAACGTATTCGATTTTTCTTTATTAATCAAATATCGAGTTAGTGGAAAAGCCGTGTTTTCTTTCTTTTTTTTTTTTTATTGAAACTTTAAACACACGTGTTTATCAAACAGTAAAATCATTATTATTGATTACATTATATTCTTTCTCCCCAGTTTGATCGCGTTGTTTACGGCTAGATTTTTTATTTAAATGCAAAAATAATAAAATATTTTGAAATTGTCAATTCGTGTACTGCGCGAAAATATAAAAGAACATTTTTTATAAATTCATTTTCAATATTTTACATTTATTTATTTATTTATTTATTTATCGAACTCGGAATAAAAGTACGCGCGTGAAATATAGGAATAAATCTTCAATTAACTATTGCGAAAAATATGGCGCAAAATTCGCGTTTACAATTATACCAATTATAAATTCATTATATTATATTTATCCGTCCCGAAAAGTGATACGGGCACAAACAGTAAAAAAATCAAACGATAAAATCCGATTAAAGATAAAAAGTTGATCAAAAGAACGAAGAAGAAAAACAAGAATTTTAATCAAACAACAGGATTTAGAAACTTTCATTCTTTCCTTTTTTTCCTTTTCTTTTCTTTTTCACGGAAACGATCTAATAAAAATCCGACATTTGTGTAACGCAAAGAAAACACATCGTCTCTCCTCTCCCCGATAAAGGCCAAGATTACAGCGCGTCTTGAAATTACACGTCACTCCCGTCTGTTTTTAAAGAGGGAGGGGGAAAGAGAGAGGAGGCCGGAAAAATTAAATATGGAGAACGGTGCATCAAACGCGGCTACGGAATATTTCACAACATCCGACGACGACGACGACGACGACGACGACGACGACATTTCTTGCGGTAAAATATTTACACGCGCGTGTAACCGGTACCATCGACTCGAAATTATCATGCAACCGCGTGTCGTTCGTCTTTCCATCTTTTCTCGTTCCACTTCCCTTGCTCCTTCCTCTTTTTTTTTCTCTCTTTCTTCCCCTTCTTTCCTCTTCCATTCCTCTTTCCCCTCCTCTGGCCGCCGTGCCGTCCCGGTTTTCCATGGATTTGCATAAGTCCACGAAAGCGTCAAATACCTTATACCGACAGGAATATCTTATCAGGCAGAGAGAACCTTCCCCCTCGTCACTGATACAAAACACGCTGATGGTTTTTCTCTCTCTCTCTCTCTCGTCTCTCGAGAATCCATCGATCCCCGAGTGAAATTTTAATCGCAAATTTTAATCGTAAATTATCGTCCAAGTTGTTCCACGCATAATTGAATTAAAAAAAAAAAAAAAAGAACGCGACAAGATTAAAAATATCGTTCTCTCTCTTTTCGAAGTTTCTCCCTCCTCTTTATTCCTGCGCTATTATCGTGTGCATATGATTAGTCATGATCAAAGGGAGGGGGATGGAAAGCGATCCAAGAGCGATAAACAAGGGTAGCGTGCCAGCGATGCTAATAATGATTTCACGTCGCATTAAAATTTAATTTCTTATCTTGTCGGTTCGGTTGGTAAACGTCGGTTTGCTATTCTTCCACCGGATTACCTCGTACGAGGCTGCTCCTTCAAATTATTGTAATATTTTCTAATCTATTATTTAAAAAAAAAAAAAAAATAATGCCCTTAATCGGATGAAAATTTCAAAGGGGGGCAGCAGCAGTAACAGGATTACGAGAATGGAATTGCAACAACGATCTGATATTTGTTTATCGAAACGACACGAAACGCGTTTATTGTACATAAATACGGTATATTTTATATAGTACGTCCCCATTGTTCCTAGTTGGCATTTGCGTTAGGCGGCGTTGTGTTAGGGATCAAAATGAAACGCGAATGCCGTGCTAATTCCCCGTTTCTTTTGTCGATCCATTCGACCCAATCTCGTTAATTCGAACAATTTATTTTTCAAATCGTATAATAGCTCCCGCCTGTATTTAATCACGAAATGTAATAATTACGCGGGAATTAAATACGCGGAGTTAAAACGCTAGAACGGAACAGAATTTCTACCATTGTTCTCATTCGGTTATTATTCAATATCTAAAATTTATGCATTCAATAAATAATTTCAATACGATTTCCAATTTACGATTTTCGATTAATCTTTTTCTTTCTTTTTTTAATCTCAAAATCAAAATCGCGAATGAGACATAATAACAGAAAAGTGAAACAGATATATATCATTGGGTCAGAGAGAACGCTCCTCTTATCGTAGTCCACGATCGTGGACGTGGATGTCACGTGAGCGTAATGAGCACGAGTTGTTTTTCCTATCTTTCTGTGACATAACGCTCTCTAACACGCTTCCGTTTCCTAACCCCTTCCGGAAAATTAGATAGAAGAATAAACACGTGCTTCTGCACCGTGACAAAGTTTATCTTTCACAGGGGAAATTCGAAGATCAAACAACCGTTTTACGTTACGAACGAATAAAGCGAGATAAAGGGGGGATAAAATAATACGAAAAAATTAAACAAAAAATTTTAAATTTAAAATTTCCCTCTGGTCGATTAATTTCTTCATTAACCGACGAAATTTCTCACGTTTGCATCGCGTAAATAAAATAATATTTCGGTCGATTCAATCGATTCACGATCATCACGGGGGAGTTAATGCGAGCAATCTTTCCTCCCCGCAAGATCAACCAACGTCTATCCGTCCCCTTTTGCTTCTCTTTCGAAATCTCTGAGACCTCTTCCATTCTGGATTTGCATAATCCATCCGGCGAGAAACTCGAAGAACAAATATCCGTGCCGCGTCACGAATATCTTATTAGGTCAGAAAGTTTTGATTTCGCGGATCTTTGGCGCGATAGTGGCGAAAGAGAGGGAGTGGGGGGGGGGAAAAAGGAGCCACGCGCCTCTTAAAACCGATCCTTGCTGAATATAATTATTCGGCGGGCGGAGAGAGAAGGCGGGGAGAAAGATAAATGGATTCCAGCGGCAGATCGAACCGGTGGGCGACAGATGTTTGATCTGTTGGAAAGTTCAAGTTGGTACGGTGTTCCTTACTCACGGCCGCGTTGTTCGACCCGAAACGTGAAACGCCTCGCCAATACTTTCGACCGTATTCTCCGCCGCGCGCCACCTGCGTTTCACGCCTTTCTTCTCCAACTCGTTCTCTGAGCAGAGTAGACTAAGATTTCACCAGTATATGAAAACTTTTCGAATAAAAGTTCTCGAAAGTGTTGGAATGCGGGGGGGAGAACCTCGAGGAGATTATTTTTAAAACAATTTTGTTTCTTTTTTTCTTCACGAATGATAACCGATTGAACAAAAAGGTTCGAGTAAATTTTAACAGAAGGGGATGATGGAAGCACAACGATAAATTATAGAATCCTATTTTGTAATTTGATTGAGTTTTATTAGGAAACGTCCCTTCGAATAATTAGCAAATTATTAGCTACATCGAGGTTTGATTAAACACAGCTTACAATATAACAGATCTTCGAATTTTGAGCATCGAGTGCTTTTAATCGATCCTAGATACGTTTGTAGATCGGTTTGTTAAGCATACGCCATGGGATATATTGGATCGATTCTATTTACCTTGAAAGCTATCTAATATTGAGCGCTGGTAATGGCCAGGGCATTTCTATTCGCGCCGCATTGATCCTACGTACGATTCGCGTTAAATTCTCCGCTAAATTTAATTCGTACCTCACAGTAAACCCATATCTACGAAGAAATTATTGCGAAAATAGAAAAAAAAAAAAATCTTCGACATTCGTAATTTCAATTATCAGTTCTCCTGGAGGACGAGGAATTAAAGCGAAATCCCCGATCGCGAAAGTTTGGAGAAGCGCCGTCGCAAAATCCAGCTCGCAGGAGCTGTAAAGTCGAACAGTGATGAAGTTCGGCCGTCCTCGATAAGTTTCGTTTTCAATAAAGCCAGAGGATCAGGTTTACCTTCCACCAGGGGGAGCCGGCTCGCATTATTAATACGCAGGTAAAACAACGATCCTTTTCCACGAAACGAAACGTTTTTCGATTCGAGAGATTCCTTACGTCTTGGTTGATTTAAGATCATCCGTGATGTTGGAACATTAACATCCGTTCACCATTATAAATTATCGCGGTAGACGCGAATTGTAAAAATTTTATCGTAGAGTAGAACTGATGGGGGATTAGGAAACTGGAAAATGTTACGATGGTAGGAATTGAAAATTTTGCGACAGAGGATGACCGATATTGGAAATGCAGAGCGTTGGAGAAATTTTACGATCCAATTGGATGGAAATTGGAAATTTTATGATAGAAATTCTGCGAAATTGAAAGTACGAGACGTTGGAATTTTTATGGTAGAATTTGTGATTACGCGTGAAAAAATGATGAGGGAGGAAAAAAAAAAAAAAAAAATATCGGATTCCGCGATACACTTTAAAATTTCAAATATTTTCACGATAATTGAATAACCGGGAATACCGGAGGAATTGAAGGATTCCATATTATCCCCGTATTATTAAATTTTTCACAACAGTATAATTTTTGTTGATTGTAAAAGCAATCTAATTACGTTGTAAAAAAAAAGGTTTTCCCTGCCGCAATGCGTGTAAGATAGGATAAAGCTCGCGTGTACGACTTTCCAGCTTTATCATAAACCCGGAACACGATGGAGTTACGAGTGCTTGAAAATATAGTTGAATGATCCACTTTATGCCGCGTGTCACGTAAACGAAATATATATATATATATATATATATCACTCTTTCAACGGTTATACTATACATCATCGCTGTTACGATGCAAACCCCCACGAATTCACGACAGGTGTTCTTGTTTTAAATTCACTTACGTCATTCATGCGCGCCCCTGTCCCTCGATACGCCTAACTCCTCGTTTCATGTTTAGGCAAACAAACTCAATTACCTGAAACAACAGGAATAACAATTATTAATTAGTAAAGTAAACAATTCAACCGCTCTCTATCCCGATTAATATTATAGAACAGACGTAATATCGCGATGCTAAAATATCTTCTGCATATCTCGTTACGAAAAAAAAAAAAAGAAAACGAAATTTCACGAAAAATTCGATAAGAAAGAGAGAGATATTTCTCGAAATTATAAAATTTTTCTGATTAATTCAGATTAATCGTTCCAAGGCCACGTAACGAATGATTTTATTCGCTCTGGTTGGGAAAAAGTTTCGAATGCGGTCGCAGAACTCGTCAATCGTTCGTTAAGAAGTTAGGCGAGAATAATTAAAAGATTGAACAGGGGGCACGGGGGGAAAAGTACGGTACGGCGCAACTTCGGGATGTTTGTTAAATATTCATAAGCTTTTTTCTCCGGTTCACGTTTCAACATCGCCAACGACTTGCCGCTTTTTGCAATTGAAACTTTATCACCCTTGTGAGCCACGAGATCCTCGTAAAAATATCGCGAACCGCAATAATTCTCTTTCGCGAATTTACAAGCTACCATCTATCGCGTGAGATCTCTCTCTTTTTTCCTCCCCTTCACCAGCTCCGCGCCAACTTTCCTATTGTTCTTCCCCTTCCGATACCATCTTTCATTCCCCCTCTCCATTCCTCGCCGTTCGTTCCATCTTATCGATTATTCGTTAAATTTTAATTTTCAGATCCGTTCCAAAGAATTATTCCGCGCTTTATTATTATTACCACCACCTTTATTATTATCCGTTCCGCGTCACGATATACGCGACGTTAAAACGGAGTTAAAAACTTTATCACTCAACTTCAGCACTCCAAATGTTTCATTCACCAACATTTATTTATAATTTCGAAATATCAAACCGTTCCTAAAGGGAAATGCGACCCCTTCGTAATCTCTCACACTGGAGGAAGAGCTCGAAATCGAAATAATCGCTTCGTAATACTCCAAACCATGTTTCGAGACTAGCTTGTATTTCGTGTTCGATTCAACCCTCGCATCGATCGATATCGAGTTATCGTGATTCACCGTGTCCCTCCGTTTGCGCGTAGAAAATACGAGGCCTCCTTTGCTGTGAAAATCGACGTCAACCCAGTTATCAACCGTGTTAAACTACGTAAATTCCGCGCCAGCCGCATAAACTTAATGCCGTATATACACCGTGTTCTCTCTCCCTCTCTCTCTCACTTTCGGTGCACTCGTAAGCTAGGAAAGGGTAGAAGCACGCGTGTATCCCCATACGGTTGGCACAATCGGAGCGAACAGGGTGGATAATCGGTTAACTTCTCGTGGGAAATTGTGGAGAGGCGAGGAGAAAACCTCGTTTGTAAACGTTGCAGACGTTGGTCTCGAGTATTTGGAGAGTAAATAAGGGAGGGAAGTTTTTGGGTTACATTCGAGGGGATATGAATTTTAATCGATCGCGCTTTTAATCGCGACAATTATGCAGGAGATCATCGATCCAGTAATTAATGGGTCGCATTACTGCAGAGAGTATATTGTTTTTCCCTTGGATAAACTGGTCGGATTTTCACGTGGCCAGCATATAGAAATATACGCACGCTCCCGAGGGAAATTTTCACCGTCGTTGTAAACTGTCTGCCTAGCATCCCCTTTCGGTCAAAGTTAGGTGAAAAATTAACATTCAGGAGAATCGAGCGAAGGAAGGGAAGGAGGGAAAATAGAAGGGATTAACGATCGAAGTGATGGCGCGCTGATACGGCGAGAGGCACGAAACCGAGGCGACCCACGTTTAACGAGCCACGATCTCCACGTTTACTACGGCTTAATTAACGTCACCTCGATGCTTGCAATTGGAATGGAAGCGAGTGGCAAGAGTGGTGGAGAATGGCGAGTTTAAGTTTTCGCCCCCCCGAGGACCGATGCCTCCTTCCTTCGTGAAACGTGACGACGATTCAGGGATCCGGTAGCCGACGATGCGTAAGCTGCACGCCCGGGTAATCCAATAAAGCAACGCTTCCGCTCCATTATTCTCCACGTTCCAGCTTGCACCTCGCCGAGGAAATCGTTCACCTATCTATCCAATCGTTATAAATCGGGCCTGCGCCAGTCCTAGCAAGCCTTCGCCTCCGCCACAACCCTCGCACCTTATCCAACCATCATTCCGTGTAACACGAGCGCGTGATTAATTCATGGATGAATTATCATGGAGATCTTACATGGGATTAAAAAATATCGTTTTAGGCAAATACGCGTGTTAAATTGAATTTTAATACGTGGTGGCAGAGAAGTTTTCGAATTTTCATTCGGAATCGTGTTCGTTTTAAAAAATTCCTCCTTACTTCTTCAGAAGAGAAAAAACTAACAATGAAGTTTCTCCATATTCTTTTTCCTCCTCCATCGAATTCACGAAGGAAAAGGGTTTCGAAGAGGAGGATTACGAAAATTCTGCGCGAGTAAGATCGTCGATATCAGGCAGACAGTAGCCCTGGCTTACTTAAGCATCGTTAACAGGGTACGCAAGGATTCAAGTTACCGCCATAACTTCGTCATTATCCGACTTGCCAACTTTCAGTCGTTCGTCTCTTTATTTTTCAAGTATCTACATCCCGAGTTTTTCATATTTCCCCTCTCTCTTTCTTTCTCTCTCTCCATTCGAGACTACGTATACTCGTTCATCGAAATATTTTCTTCTTTTTCTTCTTCTTCTTTTAGCGTTTTTTTTTTATTTTCTTAGGTTGTCCAACCTATTCATTCCTTCGCCTACCAAGAAGTCCATCGGTTGGACTTCTTGGTCCTAGTGCACTTCACTTTGTCTGTTCTAACTTTTCGTTTGCTTTCCACCAACCGCGAACACAAGGATGTAACAATGCGGGGGTGGGGGATAAATATTGGTTGAAAGAGGGAGAGGCAGGAAACGAGGGTAGAAGCCGCTGCTTCGGGGCTTGTTTGGACTGTGCGTGAGAGAAGAACGATATGACAGATTGCTTTCGATGGGCGCGCGATGTTTAACCAGGATTCGAACCGGCAGGAAAGCACCGAGTAGAAGATAAACGTTGCGAAAGCAACGGGGAATCGATCAATTTTCCACGTGTAATAATATTGTGCTTTAACTTGATACGCCTCGAACTTGTTATTCTAATCCTTGTTGATCTATTATTATATCGGCGAAAATGCGCGAAAAGTGATCGTCTTATCTAAACGTCTAATTCCGTCATTTAATCGACGATTATTTAAAATGTATTTTAAATCAATCCTCTTCTTTCTCAAATACAAAGAACAGCAATTCAAAACGGTTGTGCAAAAGTTCTAATTCCACTTGTTTTTTTTTACGAAATAAAAAATTCGCATTGTTCACAAGTTTCGTTTCCATTTCCACGAATCCACGTACGACTCGAGGCCACGCGCATTCCCAATAAGAATCTTCACGGAGCGACAAAGTTTGGGGAAGAATTGAAGAAGGCGGGATTCTTGGAAAGTTCCGCGAGGAGGAAGAAATTCGCGCGACAGGCCGTATAACACCGCGGTTAATTGAAGGGGCGAGAGCGCGAAAGAGAGATCTCGATAAGGGTGAAGTCGCAAAACAGTGGCGCGAAGTGGTGGGAAATGGGCGATAAGCGGGACGTTCCTCGTGGCTTCGTTATCGGCCGAGACGTCAACGAAACTTGGCCTTATCGCGAGAGATTCGCGGACTCCCTCCCCCTTCTCGTGGGAGGAGAAGGCAGCTCGTTACGGGGGGTGATCTCGAGTCCTTCGGGAAGAAGTGGAAAACGTTGGACGCTCGTTCGAGAAAGATGAGATCTCGTGGAAATAGCGGGGAAGAATTAAGTGGATTTGAAACGAGACCGAACGGTGGCCGGATGTGGTGGGCCGAGAAAGTTTGCGGGTTGGTATCCTGAAAACTGCAGATCCCCACTTATCCCTAATGAACGTGGTTAGTACGAGGTATTCAATCGACGTTCGATATTGGAATCGAAATTTTTCTTTCTTTTTTTTTTTTTTTTTTTTTTACAATTTAAAATTATAATGAACGAGTTACGTACACGTTCGAATACTGTATAATAATTGGTCAACCTTCCGCGTGAACTCGTTTCCCCGATAAATTTCGAATATCCCGATACACAATTTCAATTCCTACGGAATTAAATTAAACAGTGGTAGGGAGACAATAACGGGAGAGGCGTGGAACGGGAACAACTTATTCATTAACGGCCCCCCTTTTTCTTGCAATTACAATCAACGGGAGGAAACTCGGCCGGGACAATTACCGTTTTATCGCCGAATTAATTCCTTCGCTTCGAATTAACCTCCCCCCTTCTGGCTACCAATTTCGACCCGTGCAAAATGCGGAGGAATAAGAACCGAATTTTCGCTCGAAATCCCCCGTCGAAAATGGATTTACAATTTTTTATTTCTATCCTTCCCTCTCTTCCAAAAAAAAAAAAAAAAAAGAATCGAAACGGCGAAACTTTCTCTCGCGAACGATTCAAAAATTAAATAATAGCCTTTCGAGCGGACTGAAGCGGGAATTAAAAAGAATTCCTACGGGTCTCTCAATTTGTCGTGGAAATGGTGGAAACGGTTTGGGGGGAGGGGGGAGAGGCGAGGTGAGACGAGGCGAGGGAAAGCTTCTTCTCGGGGGAACGCAGCTCCGTTTTATTATTAATTTCCAGCAGGCAACAGATCTCACGGGAACGCGGTTAAGGCAGGAAAGGTGATCATCGAATTAAACCGGATTTTATCGCGCACGCGAAATTCCTTTGAATTCGCAATCCGCAATCCTCAGCATCCCTGCCGAACGTTCAGGAAACGTTACAACGAAAATTTGCACGGGGAGTAAAAACTAATTAACAATTTGATTCAATGTAAACGAATTCTTGTCGGAAAGGGAAGATCCGATCTTCTTCTCAAAGAGGATTTCTTTTTTTTTTATCCCTCAACGCGTTACGCGTGTTTGATTGCACGAAATAAAGGCGAGGAATTTTTGCGAGGGAATCGAAATAATCGAATCTCGTCGAGGAATTAATTAGGAAATCTTCCTCCACTTTTTTTCTTTTTTTTTTTGGAATAACTTTTGTAAATCTTTTCTCTCGCGATAAAGAGAAAGAGGGGAGGTGAATGGTAAAAAATATGAACGTTGAAGCTTATTCACAAGAGGAAACATGGAAGGGAATGTGCGAATAATTTGTTTGAAAGGGATCTGTGAATGTACGTTTTTATTCGAGGGACCGATTACAATCGAAATTATTCCCTTTTTCCCCTTTTTTCTTTTTCAGGACTTTCATCCTAAATATTCACCGGTGAGAAAAGGTGAAAACCGGCGAGAAGAAGAAGAGCAAAGAAGCAAAATCCGTCAAAGGACGAAGCGTTATTATCCCTTTAAATCGTGATCACCCGGCGTGTTATTACACGCGCCTATGTTTAGGAGACGTGGAATGGAAACACGCAGGGCGACAACTACCCCCTCGACTGCTACCCCTTTTTTCCCCCGATTCTTGGACCGTGGATAACGAGTCGGATGTCGCGGAAACGAACGCCGCGAATAAAATTTCACACTGACATAGTTGCAAGCGCGAGCACACGAATAACATCCCTCTCCCACCCCCTGTGACGCGACGATCGCATTAATCTCGCGCGTGGCCACGCACGGGGCGAGGTATCGATGAAAGCAAAAGGCCCTCCCTCCCTCGAGCGAATTGAAATTCGCTTCTTTTCATCGGTTAAGAAAAGATACTGATAGAGAACCGCGCGGAAATGCCTCGATGAATGCCGCCAACCCCTCCACGCGTTTTCGTTCGGGCTCGCGAAAGCGACATCCCAACCATCCACCACGTTTCCTTGATTATACTTTGCCCCGTCATTAGTACGAAAATAATTTTTTTTTCTTCTTTTTCCTCTCTTTCTTCCTTCCTTTCCTTTCTCCCCTCTCCTTTCATTCTCTCCTCTCTTTTCCTTTTAATTACATTATGCGCGTAAAGTGGATGGGGCCGAGTGTTTCCAGCGAGCTACGGGGAATAGAAGAGTCGGTGAGAGATTTTTGAGATTTGAAGTGAGTCATTTCGCGTTTTATCCTTTTTCGAGTGGTCACTTTTCTCTCTCTTTCTCTTTCTCTTTTTTTCTAGGGGGGTAAAAGAGAAAATATTGACGGAGAGATTTCAAGTAAAAATTTTGTGTGTAATTTGCGCGCGAGCTTTATATCGCTAAGCGTAGATTTTTACTTCAGAATTTTTTAGCGATAACGATTTTTAAAAATATTCCCTCCGCTTTTTCACTTTTTTTCTTTTTCAAAGGGCGTTTGATCAATTTTCGAAGGGGGGAGAAAATGAATTGATATTGAAATTGAAGCAACACTTCAATAATTCGTATATTTCATCCTCTAGATATCTTTTTTTTTTTTTTTTTTTTTTAACGCGAATATTTTTGAAAATATTCCTTTTAATGTATACACATATAAAAATTTTTATCCGATTCCATCTGTTTTATGCAATCCTTGTACGGTCACTTTCCGAGTGAAAAATCAATATCGAAATTGAAAGCAATCATTTTATACATATATTTCGTAACCTAGAATTTATCTTTGATTCGTTTTCTTTTAACCCTACATTTTTTAAAAAATATCTTTTCCCTATATTTATAAAAATCTAAAGTGTAAACTTTTTTTTTTAATATTTGTTAAATCTATATACGATTAAATGCTACACGACCATTTTTATTTAGAAATAATAAAAAGAAGAAATTGACATCGTAATTGAAATCAGAGGAGCAGCAAATTGTAGATTTGATTGCTTTCCTTTTCAATAAATATTTAATAAATATTTCAAAAAAAAGAAGTTCCTTTTTCGTATCAATAAAACTTGTATATGATTTTATTATTACTTTTTTTTTTTTTTACTTTTGTAAATAGTTCCTTTTCGGAAAAAAACAAATAACGAAGTAGAAGAGCAACAACGACGCAACAATTCATTTTATCCCGAAAAGCGTAAACTTTTTACGTTTTTCGTTTTTCGCTTTACGTTTTCTTTTTCGATTGTACGAAATATTTCAAAAAAACTGAAATGGATGAAAAAAAAAAACAGAGCTCGTTTTCGAGAAAAATTAAAAATAATTACTGGACGATCCAACGGATTTTGCACGCGTCACGCGTTAAACTGGCGGCCAACCGGTTCATCGACTAACCGGACGATTTCGGCGCAGCGAAAACGAATCGCGAATACGCCGAAACGAGGTAACGTAGGACGAGATACGGATTTCGCGGATGCAACGGTGCCGGTCCACATAATTTATTAATCACGTTGAAACCCGGGACAAATTTGCCCGGGCGAAATTAGCGCTAGTCAAATTCGAGATACGACGAACGTAGCGTATGCAGAGAATGGGGGCGCTGCTAGCTCAAACAACGGTCGAGGTATGATTGAACGCGCGACTCGAATGTTAAGTTGAAATTTACCAAGGTGGGGAGACGAAATCGTCGTTCTAATGCAAAACCGTTCCCTTTTTTTTTTTTTTTTTTTTTTAAATCTGGCCACCAAACGTTCTCTCCTCCGGCCACCGTTCGATCGGCGTTTTCGTCGAATTTGAAATTTATGCGTAAGGGTGAAACGTTTTGTGGAAGCCACGATTGCACGATGTTAAATGTAATTATTACTTGGAATAAATTTGAATTACTTATTAATATGTAGGTAATAGATTTCGTCGATTTTCGTCGGGATTGGGAATTTATCGAGTCCTGTTTCAACGGGATGTAAATTTTGATTTAAGTATAAAATTACGGGGCGCGCGAGTTTTAGTATTGAATTCTGGGACGAGAGAATATTTATATTAATCACTTCGGCACACCGGTTTCTACCGGTAAAATTCGATTAAAATTCGTATGAATAATAATTTGAAAAATATACTTTTGACAAATACACGTATTATGAAATATAACTGTATAAGGAACATGTTATATATATTCGTGTAAAGAGATTCATGGACGAGAATAAATAAATATATATTTGAAAATAAATTTTATAACATTAATATATATCAATGAAATAAGAGAGGAAATATTAATAATATTTAATATTAACGTTCAGTGATATTAGTTTTAATCTCATCATCATCCCCCTTTCGGTCAAGTCGTTTGCTTTGCCGTTTCATTTCAACGAAATCGAAACTTGCTTTCAAACCGTGCACGCTTGGGTCATCTTAAAAATCTCCTCCGATTACAGAATCATTTGCTTTCAAACATAACTTCGCTCCGCTCTCCCTCTCTCTTTCTCACGATGCGAAATTATTAATTAACAGGAAATAGATACGAAATTATTAATTGACATTTTAACAGGTTTCTCAAAATGATTACGAAATAAAACCTCACAAATTGATCAATCGACGAAGGAAATGAATTAAAAACTGATCCAGCTCTCAATTATCGATATTGTAATTATCAGGAAAATGATACGAATCAGGACATCAAACGGGAACCAATGAGGAACGGATAAAATCGAATCAACTCAAAAAAAACAAAAAAATTGCAATAACAAACGATAACAACCCGTATCTTCTTCCTCGATGATTCGATTCGTCGTATCTGCGATCAGTGAAAGAAAAAAAAAAGTCGACGCTCGATCGATCAGATCGATTTCATTTAATATTTTTACAAAACTTGTCGAATCTCTGCACGTGGTTGCCACAATTAAATTACGAGAAGAGTGAAAAATATAGAATAGAAAAAAGAAAAATTTCGCGGAAAGAAAGAAAGAGAAGAAGGAGAGAGGAGGGGGATGGGATCGTGATTTGTTTACGGGTGGAAAAAACAACGATAACAACCCGTATCTTCTTCCTCGATGATTCGATTCGTCGTATCTGCAATCAGTGAAAGAAAAAAAAAAAAAATGGACGCTAGATCGATCAGATCGATTTCATTTAATATTTTTACAAAACTTGTCCCTTATCGAATCTCTGCACGTGATCGCCACAATTAAATTACGAGAAGAATGAAAAATATAGAATAGAAAAAAGAAAAATTTCGCAGAAAGAAAGAAAGAGAAGAAGGAAAAGGGAAGAGGAGAAGGGGAATGGAATCGTGATTTGTTTACGGGTGGAAAAACCGCGGCGCGGCGACGACGAGAAGGAGAAGAATAAAAGCACGGTCGAAAACACACGGGGGAGGGGGGGAACACCGATTTTTTCCCGCGGAAAGTGCAGATTTCAAGGCTGGCCTGGAATGAATCCCGACAATGGCGTTCGAACGAATCGTTGGTGCGCGCCTCCTCCCTGGAATTTTTCAAAACTCCCGATGAATACCGAGCCGGAATCGCGTAAAAACAGTTGGTTTCCCCGTGAAAGAACCGTTGCCATCGATCGATCCTTCGCAAAATTTTCTCGCGTGCCTCGATCACGGCCAAAAAAAGAAAAGAAAAGAAAAGGAAAGAGATGACAATATTATAATTAATTAATTACAATCGCGTTATTTTTATACGATCTTTTTGCCATTTTCAGAGTTTCAAGATATGTTTGAGGGATGAAGAATATCAGTGAAGGGGTGGGTAAGTACACAAATGCTTACACGCGTGGAAAAATCGTATGCTTTGGAACGTATGGAAAGAAAATTCTATATATATATCCAAGGAACTCTGGAGACTCTCTATTCTCGCCATTGTGTCCAAGGGATGTCCAAGTTTGTACGATTTCTTCCGTGGCGCATAACTGTATTTTTACGTGAATCAAGGCTCCGTAATGCGATGGAATCGCGAAGGAATCCATCCGATTTAATCCGAGAGTGGAAAATGGAAATTGGATTTGAAAGTGCGTTTGATTATTGGAAATCCTGTTTAAGGGATTGCGTCGATCGAAAAATCGATGTAGGGAAGATGTATAGAGAGAGAGAGATTTTAAATAAAATTGTACAAACGATGAATTAAAATGGTAAAATGGTAAAGAGTCTCTTTTAAAGCTAGGAGAAAGAAAGAATCGAAAATTTGAGAACCACCGTTGGTTACAAGTTCGATTAAATCGTATCTGGAATAATTTATTATTGAACGCGACAATACGATTGAAATATCCGCGACAATAGAGGGCGATCGATTGCGCCCACTTGCACAAAAGACAGTTAATTTAACAAAACGATAGGAGGGTTTTCAAATTTTCGAAACAGGGGATCTCAACTCCGATGTTTTGCGCACCCATTCCGTTTAAACTTTAACCATTTTTCCGTGGAGTAATTAAGTTGGATTGGATCGTTAATAAAGAATGATCGAGGTATGTAATTATAAGTGTGGAGTTTACAAGAATAATCAGTGTCGCGGTATAAAATACGGTAAACGAATTGACTCTGTAGTTATTTTCGAGGGAATTATTTGCTCAATAATGAAGCGAAATCCATATTTTTTCTTGTTGGATTTATCAAATTTTTGTTATTTCAAGAGCCCCGTTTTTTAAGAGTCATTTATGTATTTTTCCTCATTTTTGTTCGACTCGTGAAAAATCCAATATTTTGTAAATTTTTTAAAAGTATTTTTATCGTACAATTATCATGTAACTAATGATTCATGATAATGATTCGGTTATGCGATGGAATATATATTTAATGACAGAGGCAGACGCGACAAGAAAATGATTATTTGATGGAGGAAAATATTTTAATCTTTTAATGTATCTAGTCGTCGAGGGATTGTATCGTATAAAATTCATCCACCGAGTGAATAAATTAAATTCACAAATTTAATTTGTCTCCACGAAAATTGGAGAAATCTATAACTCATGTGAAATGTGTAAGTTTAATATAACTGATCATGGATAATCCATGTTTCATTGGATTACCTTATCCCTTACTTTATCCTTCTCAGTATTAATTAATACGTTATAAAGCCTCGACACGCTTCACTCACTGTTCACCATGGAATTACAATTGTTGGGGCCAAGTTCCTTGCAAACTTTCTCGATTCGATACATCTTCTCTACATTTACGTGCTATATATATGACACTAGTACACTGACAATGTACACTGACGATGAATCGATAAATATAACTTACATATTTCAGAAATTATTCAAAATTTGTTATCTTTAAAATTAGAAAAAAAAAGAAAAGAAAAACGTATATCGACATTACACGTTTCATCACTGATACACGAAAAAAAAAATCGTTGATTCACTTGATGCACCTTCTTCGACACCAATTGCAGCGATTTATTCGCAAAAGGGACCGCCATAACCATAAAGTTTTAGCTTTTCCACGCGTGGTACCCCAATCTGCTTTTTTTATATTTTTTTTCTTTTTTTTTTTTTCATTTTACGGTTGTATACGCGCCTTTGCATAGCCGGGATCGTTATGTACGGCGCGCGTTAACGCCAGCCGACCTCTCTTGAAAAACGATGGAGGTTTATTGCGGGGTGGCGCGGATTGAAATTGGGGAAACTGCGGGTCGTAGAGCGGCTGGCCGGCTACCGATACAGATTCATCAGCTGTCGTCGCGTAAATGGCAGGAAAACCACCGATACCGATATAGGCGTCCGTGTATTCAGAGATGAGGGCGTTGATCGCGAGAAAATTGGGGAAACGTATGAAGGAATTGATTTTTGGACGATGGATAACATGAAACGAATTGTATTGAATAGGATATAATGCTGTATTACGAGCATTATACTCGGAGGAGGAAGAAGAAAGCATTGACTTGCACTACTTGGAAAGGATGTACCAAGTAAATAATTTCTATTACTGTCCATGTCGCGACGATATCAGTTTTTGATATTTCAATAAACGCGCAATCCGCACTATTCGTCGTTATACAGTTTCGTCCCAATATTTTTCGATTCAACGCTAACAAATTCCCACGTGTAACGAAGAGTCGAGGTTCGATAGTTTAGAACTGCGAATTTGTCTGTTCAAAATGTCTCGTTTCGACGTAGAATCTTTTGTAGGAATGATCGTTTGTTGTTTAGCTGCGTTAGACTGTGAGGATTGAGTTGAATGACTTTTTAGGAGGAAGTTTGTAAGCTACAATGGATTAACGCGGTTGGTTCTTTTGTAAGTGAAATAAAAAAATAACTACCGAGTGATATAAAATTTAGGAATTTTTATTTTCATGTTTAAATATACAAACATACGAAAAGTATACAGAAAATAAAATTGAACATTAATCCGTAATTTTTAATATAGGATCATTCGTGTATCTTTAATTATACTTATACTTCTATTATAAAATACATTTAACCGGTAAGTTAGGTCACGATTAAAAAATTTTGATCAACGCCATCTCGCGTTTGGATCACCGAAGCTTCGACTTGTTACTCGTATAACATAATATGCAAGGAGGTTTGCGAAGTCAAAGACAAGGAAAGCAATATTGTGCGAGAAGGACAGAAAGCATTTTCCAATACATTGAAGATAACATATAGAAAATTTGTTAATTATTTGTTTTTACACAATTTTTTGACACTTTCAGGATCACATGTTAAAATTGGAACCTCAGACAAGTTTCTTGTATCAATTTTAATGTAATATTTCTTTTCGTTAATGATTTATTAATGATTTTAATATCTATTAATGTAATATCTCTTAATCTAATATATCATTGAAAATTATTATTTTCAAATCAATATTTCTACATTGTTAGTTTGTGTCTTGATATTAAAATTAGACAAGTTTCTCTTTTTTATATTATAGTCAATTTTAACTTGAAATCAATTCCCATTCATTAATTGTGATAGATCAAATACAACATGTTAAAAATTAACTAATTATTCATTTTCTAGTGAAGTTTTGGAATTTCTTCACATCTTGAAATTAAAACTTCAAATCTCAATGTCAATTTAAACCTGAAATTTATTTCCATTAATTATTTATTAACAATTAAAGTATTTCATAAAAATTATTATATTTGCAATACATTGAAGATATTATATTGAAAATTTATTAATTACTAGTTTTTTAAATTTTTACATTTTCTTGTATATCTTGAAATTAGAGTTTCAGGTAAATCTTTTTACATCAATTTTACTAAATTTACAAATTCGTTTCAATCATTTGTTTATTAATGATTAAATTATTATATATCATTGATATCCACTTCAGATTATAAAATGGTTTATTTTATATTTTATATTTGAATCCTTTAGAATTAAGAAAATTGTTGAAAAAAAACATTCAATATCATAATAAAACCTATAAAAAAGTAAGAAAAAGATAAATATATAAAAATTTTTTTTCTTTAAAATATTAGAAAAATTTAGCATGCCATTTTTACTTGTATTATATTCACTTGATACAAATTAATAGGATTTAATCAGAATTCATAAATTTTATTCAAAATTTCAAGAAAATTTTGTATATTACTAAATTTTGTATTTACCTCTTTTAAGATTATGTTCTTCTATAATATATAATCCACAAGAATATAAAATCCAAAAATTAAAAACAAAGACATGTATAAAGATATCGTATTCTTCTTGTTTTATCCATGAACCAAATTATTGATATCTGCAAAAATTTATTATTAAAATAATACTTTGACATATTGAAATAAATAAAATTTTTCTTTGTCTTATATTTTTTATACAGAAATAAAATAATTAATGTTATATTATACCTACATAACAGCATTATAAAAATTCGAATAATTGTTGCAATTTTTACTTACATGTATTCAATTAATATCTTTGATGATATACATGAGTTATTTCATTCCATTATTTTCTTTATTTCTTATATCAATATGCGCTTTATTTCTTATTTTTTCACAGCGTAAATTCAAATGAAAAAAACTTAACAATAAATAAATAATTATTATAAAAATATATATTATTTACTTATAATAAATTATATTATAACAAATTGTAATATGTTCATAACCTAAACTAACAAAATTTTATAATTATTATATATTTACTTACATATGTAATATATTTCTGAAATATATCTATTTCTCACAGAATATTTTCTCCTTCTTATTTTTTTTCTACGTCACACAATCTTCTTTAAATATTATTAATTTTTAAATTATAATTTATATTTACGTACGTATATTACCTTTCCTTTATTAATCCGACAAACAACTAAATATATAAATTTTATCGATAAGTTAGATAACGATCGAAAAATTTTGATCAACGCCATCTCGCGTTTGGATCACCGAAGCTCCGACTCGTTAATAGCATAACATGATGTGCAAGGAGGTATGCGAACTCAAAGACAAGGAAAGCAACATTGTGCGAGAAGGACAGAAAGCATCTCCCACTATTTCATGAACGCCAAAGAGAAAATTCGTTAATTATTCTTTTTCTACGCAAAAATTATGAACTTTTAAGATCACATCTCAAAGTTAGAATCTTAGGCAAGTTTCTCGTATCAATTTTAATATAAATTTCTATTTAATTAATTAATTATTAACGATTAATATATCGTGCGTTCGATACATTAACGACGCCATATTAAAAATTTATTAATTATTCTTTTTCTACGCAAAATTTTTGCACTTTCAAGATCACATCTTAAAGCTAGAACTTCAGACAACTTTCTCGTATCAATTTTAACATAAATTTGTTTTTAGTTAATTAATTATTGTTGATTAATGCGTCGTGCGTTCGATATAATAATGTCAATATCTGATATATATATATATTAATTGTTAATAATTAATTAACTAAGAATAAATTTATGTTAAAATTGATAAGAGAAAGTTGTCTGAAGTTCTAGCTTTAAGATGTGATCTTGAAAGTGCAAAAATTTTGCATAGAAAAAGAATAATTAATGAATTTCAAATATGGCGTCGTTAATATATCGAACGCACGACGCATTAATCAACAATAATCGATAATAATTAATTAATTAAGAAGAATTTTACATTAAAATTGATAGAAGAAATTTGTCTGAGGTTCTGATCTTATGATGTGATCTTAAAAGTATAGAAATTTTGCCTAGAAAACGAATAATTAATGAATTTCAAATATGGCGTCGTTAATATATCGAACGCACGTCGCATTAATCGATAATAATTAATTAATTAAGAAGAATTTTATATTAAAATTGATACGAGAGATTTTCCTAAGGTTCTAACTTTGAGATGTGATCTTAAAAGTTCATAATTTTTGCGTAGAAAAAGAGTAATTAACGAATTTTCTCTGTGGCGTTCACGAAATGGTGGGAGATGCTTTCTGTCCTTCTCGCACAATGTTGCTTTCCTTGTCTTTGAGTTCGCATACCTCCTTGCATATCATGTTATGCTAGTAACAAGTCGGAGCTTCGGTGATCCAAACGCGAGATGGCGTTGATCAAAATTTTTCAATCGTTATCTAACTTATCGATAAAATTTATATATTTAGAGGTTTGTCGGATTAACAAAGGAAAAGTAATGCGTAAATATAAATTATAATTTAAAAATTAATAATATTTAAAGAAGATTGTGTGACGTAGAAGAAAAATAAGAAGGAGAAAATATTCTGTGAGAAGTAGATACATTTGAGAAATATATTACATATGTAAGTAAATATATCATAATTATAAAATTATGTTAGTTTAGGTTATGAATATAATACTACAATTTTTAACTATATGCAAATCATATATAATTTTTTAATATTTATTCATTTATTGTTATTTTAAAATGCTTTTTGCTATGAAATGAGATGTTATAGGAACTAGAAAAAGTGATAGTGGAATGAAATAACTTATTATGTAGAATATCATTAATAATTGAAATAGAATATGTGTAAATAAAAATTGAAAGTTGTTTTATATTTTGAATATAATACAAATAGTAAAGGTATGTACTTTAAATGTAATTTAATTGTAATTTAATTGTTTCAATATTATGTAAAAATAAAAACTAGAAGAAAAATCATATTTACTTGAAAATATGAAAACATTTTAATATTTAATATTTACAGGTATCATTTATAGTACGTGATACATGGATAGAATTAAAACAGGAAGACTTTTTTTTATATCTATCATGTTTTATATTTAATTTTTGGGTTTTATATATATATATATACAAAATTATAAGAAAATATAATTTTAAAAGAAATAATATTTTCTTAAAATTTTGAATAAAATTTGTGGATTTGAGTAAAAAATTCGACCAAATCTTACAGATGTGTATCAAGAGGATATTATTCATAAAAAAGTGGTAAAATTTTTCTCATAATAGAAAAATTTTTTTTATCAATTTTTATATGATTATTTAATAGTTCCTTTTTTTTTATTTATGTTACATAGAACTGCTCTTTGTGATACTGAATGTTTTTAACGATTGATAATTTGTTAATTCTAAAAAATTTTAAAATATTTAGGATAAAACAAATAATTTTATAAACCTTTGTTAATTTGAATCTGATAAATGAACTTTATCAAATATGTCAGATTATTCATATTTTCATAAAATTAATCAGATAAATAAAAAAATGTAAATACAATGTCTCAAGTAAAAATATCTCATATTGCAAATATATTAGATATAACAAATGCACTAAACACAATATGGCAAGTAAGTTGGTGTATCTCTATTATAATTACAGCAGGTAAATTAAAAATTTATTAAATATATATTAAATGAATTGATTACTACAACTAAAAACAATTATTAAATATATTAGTTATAGGAAATACATTCTGATATACATATATAATTATATTTAATACATCATCATAAATTTAATATATCAAATATAATAATATAAATTCATTAAATGTATTAAATGTATTAGAATATATTATAATATAATAACATAAATAATATATATGCATTATAATATGCATTATAATTTCTTTTTCAGAAATAAAGGAAATATCGAAAGCAAGACATTTTGATGACATTAATGACATCAATAACACGACAGCAGTTCTATTTTATAAAAATATTTTTAAAATAGAAGAGTGGAAATTATATTTGCACATATTTGCAGTTCATAACTTTTCAAGAAGATTATTTCATGTTGTAATTTTACCACAAATTCACCAACTTTATTGTCAAACCTCGTAGTACATATTGTCGCTCACATCACCGATACGGATTCATCAAGCACCGTCGCGCAAATGATCCGAAAACCGCGGATACCTCGGTGTATCGTGTATCCGAGCACTCGCCATCGAGTTTTCCGCTTCATCCGATTCAGCACGCGATAGGTAGCGGTTGGCGTGTAGACTGCATCGTGCTGCGCCACTGATATTCCCATGAGTGTGTACATGCACCCTCTCAGTCTTTGCTTGTCCCTTTCTCTCCACTACTAGCTATATATCGCTTTTTCGCAATTTCTCTGTATCTCTGTAGAAGCTAAATCAAATCGTTTGAAACGTTTGACTGGAATTAGTCGCTTCTAATTCAAAATTTTTAGGTGGATTTCCAGCTTTTGTCACAGGACTCTTTGAAACTTGATATTGTATCGAACGATTACTACAGATTATTTTAATCTTGCATTTTTTAAAAGTTTAAAATACAGAAATCTTTTTGTCAATTAAAAGATTTTATTGTTAAATATCTTTATTCTATAACATCAATTTTCTTCACTTTTATTTAGTTTTGATGCAATTTTTTAAATCGATCAAAAATTTTAAATCATATAATAGAATAATATGAAAAAATACATTGTTAGAATATTTAAGCTGCATCATGGATGAACGATTTTTACAAGCGTTTCAATCAATTTGACCAACAGACCATCACGAGATTTTGTTTAATCTATCCTTTGTTTCCTATTTACTTTTTCATCGATAAATTTACGTTTTTTTCTTTTATTTTTATTTTTATTTTTATTTTTTATCCGGCCAAGCAATAACGAATAGCGCGTTTTTCCTCGTTCAACGTATCGGTTAAATTTGACAAGAATGAAATTTCGAAGAGTGTGTTGGAGAAATATACGGATTTGGTTGGAAACTTGTTGGAATAATAGAGTTTCCGTTACATAGGAATAACGCGGATAGGAAGGCGAATCCTCCGGGTGAAATAAAACATTTTTTCCCCTCCCTCCCTCCCTGCTATTCTCCATTCTCCGTTCGAACGTTTTTTAGTCATTAAACGTACACACGCTCTCCGCAAACTCTAATTTCTCAGTGACGAAATCGAATTAATCCTCTCCGCGGAGCGGTGGTGAATTAAAAATTGATCGTATCCGTTTCTACTTCGCCCCATCGAATCAAAATGAATAGCGGATGTATCGCGTCAAAACGCGAGAAAAATTGTTGTCCATGGTAATCATTAATATTGGAATAATCGATTTGCGTCTTTTATGGAATATAATTTTTGAAAATATTTGAAAATATGAACGTCAATATTTATTCAATATCGTTACGCGAGACAAAAATTAAATGATTTTAATTAGTTTCGTTCAGATCGTGTGCTGTATAATTTTTACAGATTGATATTTTTTCGTGCGAAATAATATTTTTCACGGGTATGCAAAAAAAAAAAAATTGTTTTTGATATTTCAATTAAAAAAATAAATGGTAAAATAAACTTTTAATCATTATGTCAATAATTTCACGTTTATTTTAATCGAAAAGAACGAACGTATCATGATCAAATTTTTAAATATTTTTCAGAGAACATCTTTACCCACGTATCACTGATCCTCGGACAGAAGAAAACTTCGACAAACCACGAATCGAGATTTACGGCGAACCCGTGGATAGAAATAATTTGGAAGAAGAGCGAGAATTGCGTGGGAATAGTTTCGTTCGAGGATTTCGAGGCGTTCGAGTTCTTTCTTTGCCGGCTGTTGGCAGTCGGTCCAGGGAAACGATGAATGTATTCCTTTCCCTCCTCTCTCCCCCCTCTTTTTTCTTTTCTATTTTTTCGCGAGCTCGAAGGAGAAAGAGAAAGAAGCGAGAGGGGAGAAATAGGTCTGAAAACGACGACCCTGCCGGCCCATAGAACGTTTTCATGCGAGCCTCGTTGCAGCCAAGATGAGCCAGGCCGCGCTCGGCTATAGTTTGTTACGCGCGTATTGTGGATTTCCTTTTTTCCTCCCCGTTTCATTCCCCTGACGTTCCTTCACCGACCTCTCCTCCTTCCAAACCCCTCGTCACCTCTTCTTTTCGGTCGAGGGAACGGGGACGACGGCGCCGTCGCTCCGAGCGTTCATTTCCTTCCCATAAATCTAGCTGCGCGGCTCGGTAATGGCCGACACGCAGACGATCGCGATTCTTCGTGGCGTAATTTGTCGCCACGCCACCCCCTCCGGTATCGAGTGTCGTAACAGGCAATCGAACTTCCGCCGACTACGTTTTCTCGCGGTGATCACGTTAACGGGATGAGGCGTTCCAGGTGAGTTAATTCATCGGATTTTATAAAGGAAATTTTTCATTGGAACGTGGAAACGAAGATATTGTAATTTTTCGAATCCGCAGGGATTAATTATCGAGATAAAAAAAGAAAGAATTAAGTTGCAGTTAAGTTCGGATCGAAACAAGGGAAGATTTCAATTTTTTCGGGAGGATTTGTTCATAAAGGGATCGGGAATTATCCTTACTCTGTGCATTTGGTGGAATTTTTTTGCGCGATCCTTCTCTCTCGTAAAAAGAGAGCTTCACGTTTTCATGAAACTATTCTTCTCCCTCTCCTCCTTTTTTTTTTTGCCCGCAACAGAAGCAGAGAAAAAAACTTCTCAAACTCGTACTACAAAAACGAAAGAATATTACGGTCTACTGTGCGCGAGCGTTACTCGTTCTTTTTGCGCAACGGTGCAACTATTATACGGGTTATAATTCAAAATTAACATCATTCCTTTCTATCCTCGTGCTAAACGAAAAATAAATAATTCAACATCAAGCTCGGGTAATTACTTCTTTTCTCAGCGTGAATATCGTCGTAAACCTCTTAAAATCACCAAAGTGAGGCAATTCGTCAAAGCAACACGATACGAAACGTAAAAAGCTGAAAAAAAAAGGACGGGAGAACGGAATAAAAACGTCGGATCGAGTCTGACGTAAACAAGAGTCTCCACCCACTCCCCTTCGCATCTGCTTGGATTTAATCTGCTTAAAGAATAAACAATCTTCTCTCGAAAGAATAAACGCAACACACGTACCGATTACTTCCGACTAATTCATAATTTACTTTCCAACAAATTTTCGATCGATCGTCGAATAAATAAGTTGGAAAAAAAAAAAGAAAAAAAGGAAAAAAAAAAGAAAAGAAACGGGGAAGAAAAATGTTGGAAGGCAGGAAAAAACGAAGCGAGAGAAGGTAGAGAAGGAAGGTGGTGCGGGTTTACCGCAATGCATATGCGGTAAATCAGCGCAGATGAGCAGATATACGCGCGCACGGACGTCCAGTGGCCATCGGGCATCGTTGGGGTGGAAAAGGACGGGAGGGGGTGGGGGGTGGGCAGGTTGACCGATAGTAGGATGGAGGAGGGTAGACGGGATGCAACAACGTAGCGTACACAGATTATATACGCGTTTGCATACATGAAACTCATGTACAGGGGTCCCGATGGTCCGGCCGGCCTGCGCCTGGCTTATATCACTGTTACCGTTCGATGCGCCGGACCTAGCGCCGGCCTACACTACTGCCGCTCGACAGGCCGAAACGTTTCCACGAGCTTTGAATATGTACGAGCGGCCCATCACTGCTCCACATTGAAAATCTATCGAATAATTTGCTCCCTTCGTTAATGCACGTTCTACTTATCTCTCTCTCTCTCTCAAAAGACACGTTTAGATGGGCAAAATTTTAACGATCGAAGTTAAGAATGAAATTAAAGTTGTTTTAAGTTAGTTCAATTTAGATGTTACACGATTATCGAATATGGTATACAGATACGAATAAATATTATTTAAGCAATTTAAAGAAAGTTATTACTTAGAGTAAAATTTGTTCGTAAGAATTAATGATCAACTGTTGTAGAACGTTTATCTAAAGGATAGGTATCCTTCCCTGGCATACGTGATTTTGATTTTGATTGATGTAAATCGCACACGGAGATACCTCTCGCGTAAATTCCTTTACATTCGTTTTAATCTTTGTCATTAATCGAACTAATCAACACTGTCAAAGTTCATAAAGTTTTCCCATTCGAACTCTCTCTCTAGATACGAATAAATATTATTTAAGCAATTTAAAGAAAGTTATTACTTAGAGTAAAATTTGTTCGTAAGAATTAATGATCAACTATTGTAGAACGTTTATCTAAAGGATAGGTATCCTTCCCTGGCATACGTGATTTTGATTTTGATTGATGTAAATCGCACACGGAGATATCTCTCGCGTAAATTCCTTTACATTCGTTTTAATCTTTGTCATTAATCGAACTAATCAACACTGTCAAAGTTCATAAAGTTTTCCCATTCGAACTCTCTCTCTAGATACGAATAAATATTATTTAAGCAATTTAAAGAAAGTTATTACTTAGAGTAAAATTTGTTCGTAAGAATTAATGATCAACTATTGTAGAACGTTTATCTAAAGGATAGGTATCCTTCCCTGGCATACGTGATTTTGATTTTGATTGATGTAAATCGCACACGGAGATATCTCTCGCGTAAATTCCTTTACATTCGTTTTAATCTTTGTCATTAATCGAACTAATCAACACTGTCAAAGTTCATAAAGTTTTCCCATTCGAACTCTCTCTCTGCAGGGGGGGAATAATCATTGTCCTTTCTCCCCATTCTTCGCGTAATCTCTTCCCCCACCGCTCTCTCGTCCCCGTTCCATCGTCGACAATACGTCGGTGGGAGCCGTGAGAGGGCATAAAATTAATACGGTAGAAGTCGGTAATTCGACGAATTACAGCGATAACAAGGGCTCGGCCGTGGTATTTATGTCAGAACGCACGCAGACGTCGTGGGCGTAGAATTAATAGTGCGTGTACACACCGAGACATGCGCGCAAGGGCGCGGGCCAAGCGGCTATAAACTAAGTTGCTCCATAAACCGGGCCGCGAATATGCATGAGGAAGGTGTGGCTCGCGTTGTTGTTGCACCCGGCAGGGTTGATTTCGGAAACGTTATAAGTCGGCCGTGAGTGCATCATGCACGTTGCATCCCATTTGCAAAGCAAAGCACACACAGACGCGTTTCCACCTGTCCCGGCTAGATTAGCCGCTACTTTGTTGTATCCGTTTTAAGGAACGCTTGTGTTCCCAGGGGGGGAGGGAGTTGGAGGAATTGGATATAATGCTTCTCGAGAAGTTTCATGAAGGCTTTTCATCAGGGATTGAAAAAACGAGTTTGAAAATATTTTTTTTATAAACACGAGAGAAGAACGAAGACGAGAATAATTTAAGAATTTAAGTATGAAAATTATCAATTCACGTTTCTCGTGAATTTGATAGACAAATTTTGCATGGAATCTGAAAATATTGTACGCGTTTGGGGCATGATACATGAGTGAGGATACTTTGACGATAAATTATACGATACGAAAAGTTTAGAATATATTTCAATTTATATCGATGGGAATTCGTATTGAGAATGGAATAAGGAAATATAATTTTGGGAATATTAATTCTTGAACAGTGGAGCGAATAACTGCTTTTATACGAGACACAATGACGATCCTTGAATGTTTCAGCATTAATTCTTGGAAGAAAGTTTTGCAGGAACGGAACAACAGCTTTACGAATGCGATATCCAATGGTACTTGAATACAACTGAAATGTAAATTTTAAATCGGTCCCAGGGAGGAGAGCGAAGGTTATTTAGGTGGAAACGCGGAGAAGCATCGGGAAACAGAATGGTAAACTACGTGGAAAGATAACGGTTGTTCTGGATACAACTTCCGCGTTTTCTTGAGTGATTAAAGAAATTCGCTTGGAACGATCCTCAAGTTATTGAAGTTGTCCCTGCTCTCATAATTTATCCCTTCGATTCCGATAAATTTATCGCTTGCACCGCGTTTACGTTCAAGTTTTCGAACTCCAAATATCAATTTATACTACTTCTCTTACTATTAAACTCTTATTAACTTAAAATGATCGAACAATTTACACACAAGAAAAAAACAAACAAAAAATTTCAAGAATAAAAGAGAAAATCATAGTCATTTTTTTCTTCTTAAATATATACAGGAAGAAAAAGTAAAAAAAGCCAAGTTCCCAGTCGACGAATCGACGTCCCTCAGTCGAAAACGTGACGCAATTTGTTTAGGTTAAGGGTTGACGAGATTCCTTAATGAATATAAAGTCGGGAAGGGAGCTGGATTCGAGAAGCCTGGGAAATTGGAAGAAAGAAATATTTACCCCGAAATTGGTACATCAGCCGGCTAGTTTCCAGACCGTTCGCCCAAAGCCAGCTAGCCTCCCCCTCCCCCCCTGTTTCAGCCGGGATAATATCTCAAAGACACTTTAACCGGGATTTGGCTGGGTTCCTCCCGCTCGAATTAGCCGAGGAAGCTCGCACGATCCTCCTGAGGGGAAAAAGACACCGTGTCTTCCGTCGTGGCAGATGCAACCGGTTAATATGGAAAGGAAAAAGGAGGGCGACCTCGTTATCGCTTCCCAATCTTCTCCCCCGAATTTATTCCTTAGTCCGTTCTACTGTTTCGTCTTTTGTCTTCTTTCTTACGCCATTTTATATACGAGATTTCTAGAGTTGCAAACGATTCTTAGAGTTTTTTCCTTAAGTTAGGTTTCCTAGATTGCAAAAATTTTTCCTCCGATTCTATATCGTTTGAATGAGAAGCGTATTTTCGATCGAAATACCTTGTTTCTCGTGATCGAAGAAAAATGTTAGAAACATTTTCAATTTTTCTCGAGCGGAAAATTCAAAATTCTCGGCAATTACATTCCATTGGCGGATGTCGTTCGACATAATAAATCCGAGGGAGCAAGAACAACAGTAAGGGTAAACAGAGTACAATAGATAGAGAAGGTTGGGAAAACGAGGGCTCGGGGAGGCTTTATTCGCCGAATTACTCACAGTCTCTTGCATCGGTATCGGTGAAACGAACAGAATGCTCGATCGATAAGAAAGGAGAGGGTCTTCTTTCCTCGCAAGAAACCCGGAAACATCTTCTTCGACAACCTTGTGCCATCCGCGGATGGCGGAGATGATGGAACGTCAATGTCGCGTGGCCGTTTCGTTCGTTCGAGGGAAAATTCAGAGGCAGAAAAAGGAAGATAGAGAGAGAGAGAGGGAAAAAAAGAAGAAGGGGAGGAAGCCATCGTTCTGGTACACGCGCCAGAGCTTCTGAATAAGCAATACCAATTCGAAACGAGAGACGTCTTCTCTTCGTTAAATGCATTATTGTTCCCTTCTCCTTCGATCCTCGATTCTCTATCCCGTTTCCAGGATTCAAAGACCAAGGTTTTCCAGATTATACGTTCGAAATGATAACGATCGTTCATTATTCTGGAATATTAACGCTTTCATTTGGGGATTGATTTGTAATTTATGACACGGATGGGGGCGAAAGTCAGATATGTACGTGGAATATTCGAAATAAAATATTCGAAAATTAGAAGAGAAGCGGGTTAATCAAAGGGTTAATGGAAACACTGGTAACCCGTGAAATAGCGAAGATCAACGAGCAATTATTATATACGAATCGAAATTTATAGAGAAATGGAATATTCGTGGCATTTTCCCGTCCCGACCCCCCGGGAATATAATACAGATCGGAGAATGGGAAGCAGGAGAGGGGGAGGGGGGCAGGATTTGTATAATTCATTCATATTGTGCGCCGAATTTGTATATAATTCGCGACAATAATAGTCGTAATAATGCGTGAAAATAATTATTCGATCGGTAATCGCGTAATCTGGGCCTGTACTCGTTACGAGAAATTACGGGGGACGTTTTAAAAAATCGATTCACGATATCCCTTTATCCGATATCCCTTCGTTGCTCCCTTTGCCGGCGAATTCGCCGACCAAAATATAATTCGCGGTTTCATCCAGAATAAATAATCCGTGCAATTTTATTAAAAGCAATCCGTTAATTTCGTCACGAATTGAAACGAAATTGAAACGACGATATCACACGTTTAACAATAATCGGGGGGAAATAAAGAAGAATTTGGAATCGGTTCGTTCCCTTAAATTTCGTTAAAAAAAAGAGAGAGAGAAAAAATTAAATTCTATCAGAATAACGAGAGCGAAATAACCGTATCAAAGATTCGATCTACGAGCAATCCTGTTAAAAGTTGGGATCCATCCATCGATTCGTAAATATTCCGACTCGACTGCAGAAAAATTCAGTTTAAGACAGAAGGAAACGAAACAGTTCAATTAATTACTCGTTTCTCGGTGATATCGATGTTAATTTATTTATCGAAGCCTGGAAAACGATCGGAAACTTTTTCGAACATTTCATGTTCATCGATCGAAGGAGTAATTAGCGAAAGACAAACACAGGACGGGGAAGGGAATTGGAATATTTTTATAGTTTCCTTCTTCTTTCCCCTTTCCCTTTCCCCGATGAACAAGAAAGAAACGGAGGGGTGGGAGGGAAGAAGGACTTTTAAACGGCGCAAAGGAGCGCCTTAAGTGCGATGCAATCGCGGGTGCAATTCGTTTTCCGTTGAGAACGGACGATGTTTCAGGTGGCCAGATCAAAGTCGTTCGTGCGGAAAGATGAAGGATACTCGAAAACGGCCACGCCTACCCTAATTCCGTTCCACCACTATCGACGATTCCCTTTGAAACGATTTTCATCGACTGACACCAACCTTTTCCGCTCACGACTCCGCTCTCAGACAGGTTTTTGTCCCTTCCTTCTTTTCCTTCCTCGTCTAATTTCATTCGGTCCACTTTCGCGGCTGCCGCTGAACGAGCAGACAATTTTCCATCAAGGAGTTTTCTTACACCCTGTTTCCTCCTCCTCTTCTTCTTCTTTCTTTCTTTTTTTTTTTTTTTTTTTTTAGATCGTTCGTATTCGGAAATATTCTTGAAATATTATCCAGGAATTTTCAAATATTTATTTCCCGTATCCGTGGCAATTTGGAGGAGCAACGTTTCCGATACAATTTTGATTAATATAAACGCGTTGTTTATATAATAATTGCTAAAATTATGTAACAATTGTATTATTACATCAAATTCAATCGCTGATAATAATTTCAACGATAGCGTGCGAATATTATTAATTGTTCATGCAGCGCAACAAGCATATATAATAAATCACGTTATTAATTCAAGTTAATTTAAACATTCTCATTATTCATACGATATACACGTATATAACAAATATGATTTATAAAATCATCACCATCTTTCCAATTGATCCGATCAAACAAACCCTCGAAGGAATCTTCGAATCGATCAAAATCTTACATCCTCTTAGAATAAAAATATCGAATAAGAAGCAACGCTGAATTGAATTATCAAGAAGAAGAAGAAGAAGAAGAAGAAATTGAATTGAAGTGAATTATCGGTTGAATATATATATTTTTTTTTTTTATCGAAGCGAGGGAGAAAAAAGCACGAATGAAATTAAAATATACGGAGCTCGATCTTTTATCGGATATATCGAAACGCGACGATGGCTCGTCCCCTTTAAATTTCGCTTTCCCATGGGTCACCTACCGACCACGCTTCAATTGACTTTGGAAATTGATCGGAACGAGGTAATGCTGTAACGAACCACCCCCTTTTTTCCCGGTACACCGTCGCGAGCAGTCGCATGAATATAAATATCGTCGATCGAATCCCCCTCCTTTTTTCCTTCTTTCACTTCTCACCCTCTCTCGTTTTCGTCTCGTTTTCCTTTTTTTCTTCCTTTTTTTTTTTTTTTTGCCCCTCCCCGCAATTTGCATACGCGCGACCCGATATCGTCGACTCCCTTTCGACCTTGGAAAGAAATGGGGGAGGGGGACAAAAAATCCCATCTTTTCGCGGTGATAATACTCGCTAGGCTGGAAAATTCGAGCGATCGAGCGAATTTTCTTTCGAGGATTTCTACAGCGAGAGAAAATAGAAATTTTAAAACGAGGATAAAAATATTTTGTGTAATATTTTTTTCCTCTTTCTTCTCATTGGAGAAGAGTTAATTTTTTTTCGAATGATTTTAAGAATTTTCTTTTTTTTTTCCTCTTCGTACGATTTTTATTCGAAGTTAAAATCGTCGGAATATATTTTAACGCGAACGATCGAAAGGAGTTTAGGCTCTTGGCTGGAAGAATTCATAATGGGTAAAGTTTGCGTTACACGGGGAAATAATATTATGCAAATTGTTGAAAACGATTTATAATCGTGCTTGTCCCCTTTTCGTTTAATCGTTACAACTGAATTAATTTAACAGTTCAATTTATTACTCGTTAAGCGGACAGCAACAAATTAAAATTTATCACTTACGTCAAATAATTACGGTAATAATTAGATAGAATCAGAAATTTCCACGAGTTTTTTAATTCTTCCAATTTCCCCGTTTTAAACGAATTTCTATTTTATTCGTTCCTCAAAGGGAGGTCGATTCCTTGAAAAAAATAAATTGGCCAGAAACTTTAATAAAAATCCTTAAAATATTAAACCATCCGCTTAACCATCCGCCAAGGATCCATAAAGAAAGAGAGTACGGAGTACAAGGCAAATATAAATTATCTACTAAAATTAAAAACTCCGCTTGGCCAAGTTCATCGTCCAACTTTACAAACTCGAAACAAAGGCGATGGATTAAAAAGGGTAAACTAAAAAAATAAAAATAAAAAAACGCCCCTCGAGAAACGTGGCCACAAGCCACGTTATCCAGGGTGCGGAAGAAAGTGTTATCTCTATTACACGTTCCCTCCATCTCTCCCTGGGGATAATCAAACAGTTGGCGCGAGAGAGAAATTCCCGCCTCCTCCCTCCGCGGAGGACGCGTGCTGGAACGTGCAAGGATAATAACGGCGGCGGATCCGTCGCGTGAGGAAGAAGAAGGGGAAGCGAGAGGAGGAAATCCCCGAGGAACGCGCGTGGACCGGCAAGTTCTCTGTCATGGCTCGGATAGCTCGAAGCTGTCACTCCTTGACCGCACGATCGTTTGTCTGGATCACTCCCGTTTTGCGGCCCCCGAGATCCTCGTTACGACCGGTCCGCTTCGATTTTATCCCCCGTAGGGTTGAATCGTGTAGTCACCAAGTCGAGTCTGGAATTCCTGATAAGACGTATCCCGTGACTCGACGAATTTTTGGAACTTGGCCCTTTCGACAATGGATGGGATGGATATCCAACGTTCCCCAATTTTCTTTCGGAATTTCCAATCTTTTCATTTTTTTTTTTCCCTCGAAACTTGACTGATTCCTCCGAAAGAAGAATAATCGACGTATAATTTAATTCGCTCCGTTACACCGTTTACAAAAGAGAAAATTTTCGAATCGATTCGAGTGTCCGGAAAGGGAAGCAGGAAATTCAAGGAACTCGGTAACTCGAGACGATTTTTTCGCGGGGAAATTTTCAATGAAATCTTCCAATCGGGTGGAACAACTGTGACAGGAATCGTTCGTGTTCGTGTTTCGATATTCGACCAGCCACGGGGGCCGAAGGAGGAGGGCCGGGGGAGGAGGGCCGAATTCAAGCGCAATACGTATGCACGGGCGACGCGAGACGATTTCCAGAACACACGGAGGGGGTCGCGGCGTAAAAAGTCGGTGGTGGCACACCAGCTTTCTGAAGTAGGCATTCAAATAAACCACCTAGGCGCTGCCTTCCACTTTCTGTTATCCACCGGCGTGGAAGCAACCCTCTTAGAATACTTCCGACGCGAGCAGTAAATTCCATCGAGGCACCGACGTTTCCACTCATCCCGTTTCTTCCTTATTTTCCCGCCTTCTGCCACCACCTGCAACCACCCCTACGGGGTTATAGACTGCCCCTTCTTCTTCGAACTCCATCCCCACCATTTATTTTCCTCTATTCTTCTTCCATTTTTTGTTTTCAATCGACAAGATGTCCTCCCTTCGTGTCGCCTCGTCGCTAAAATTCGAATCGTTATCCTCTTATTTTTTTTTGTGTTCGTTTCCTCTCTCTCTCTCTCTCTCCTTCGCCACAATTTCCTTCTCCCCTTTGTTACCTTTGTTCCCTTTGGTTGATTCGAGCGAGCGTCGCCATAGTAACTTTCAGTTTGGCTTCGTTTTATTCGGTGAATTAAACCGTTCCTACTGCGATTCCCTCGTCGTTTTATTTTGCTAAATTAAGTCGGCTCGCTCTAAGAGCACAGCTGCTACGCGATCCACTTGCATCGGTACGTGAGCTACGTCAGGGTAGCTATCTATTCCGTATCTCTTTCCCCCTCCTTCCTTCCTCTTCATCTGTTTCTTTTTCATTCCCGTGGAATGAGATTTCTCTTCTCGCGGTAAAATTAAAACACCATGCTTTAATATCGTTAACTTTAGAATTTTTATCGCGTCGTATCGTAGATTAGAGATATTCTCATGTGCAATTTCTGCGCGTATAATTCAATTAGGAACGCGCGCGAGTTATTAATTTCGAATTTAATTTACATTTTGCATTTCTGAACAGGAAGGGGTCGAAGGAGTAAAGATAGTTGGAAAAAAAGGTTTGAGGTTTACGTTATTCGATGTTTTTGCAACCGAATTTTACTACGAATTCGTTCCTCGAGTAAATTCATTGCAGTTTCTTGTTACGCGAAGACAAATAATTTACCCGAGAATTTAATTCAATTTTACACAACTCGAAATAGGGATGCTCGAGTGCGAGTTTCATGTTACACGTGTTAACTTTGGAAGGGAAGAACTTCTTAGGAAAAATCGCTTCTCTTTCCGATAAAATACACTTTGAAATAACCGAGATCTAGGAACATTGTTTGAAAGTCAATTCTTATCGAATTAAAATTCTTCAAAACTTGAAAAGTAAACGAATATCGTGCACGACATGGAAATTAAAAATTGAGAGCGAAGAGAGATACTAGAGAGTGGAAAGCCAATTGTCTTCATCCTTATCGAAAGATTTTGAAATTTTTTAAAAATTTCGTTTCCTTTTACTTTGATATAAATATAAAATTTTATTTCAATGTTCTCCACTCGACATTTCAATAAAAACTTCATAGGGAAAAGGAATATTAATTAAAAAGTCAATCACATTTTGGCCTTTATTGGTTAAAATTTTGAAAAATCGAGTAATTTCGATTTTATAAAATGAATAAAAATAAAAATCTTAAAATTGTATGATTTCGAAAATCAATTTGATGTTTAAAAAAAAAAATATGGTAAAAAGAAATGTCAATTGAAATTTTAAATTTTAAAATAATTCTATTTTTAAAAAATTGTAAATTATAGATGGAAATAAAATAAATAGAATGAGAATTAAATATTTTTACGCGTTATCGCGACGAGAAAATTAGTGATTTTAATACGGAGTGTCTTGGTAACTTTTTACACCGCAAAATGGAACATCGACTTGTCAGCCGACGCCTTTTCTACGTCTTTCGATAGAATTCAATAATGACCTAATAGCACGGTGTCGTAAATTAATGGCGAACGTGCGAGCTGGCAATACCCATTGGATTTATTGTTGGCGATCGATAAAAACCTTCCACCTACGATATTGCCGATTTGTTTTGGCCGACTATCGAGAAAAAAAATTACATTACATCGACTTTAACTTTCGAAATTTCGTTCGCGCGTATATTAAATTATTGCATTAATATGCAAGTGTCGAAATGTTGATTTTTTTGATTAATTCATTTTTCTGGAAAATCCTTTAAAATTTTTTTCAATTCAATTTGTTGTCAAAAGATAAATTCAGAATTTTTATACAATCGTATCGATAAAACGAATTATATTGAATATACTATATATACTAATATTTACATAAAAGAAAATAGAAAAAAGAGATACCAAAAGTAATTTTTGATAAAATTTTAGCAAAATTCAATTGCACAGTGGATACACAAATTTTAATATCGTCACAAAATGTATTTTCGCGATGCACGCGATGTAAAATGCGATCGTGAAAAAATATAATAAACAGTTATACATTAAAAGTTAATAAATGTCAATTATTTACAATGCTCGTTCGAATATTATCTTTTTATCGGTTAGAGATACTGTCGGGAATAATATATTTCGTTTAAAAGTCTGATTTGCCCGATTACATCCAGAACCGTTTATCTACACGATCGTGTACTAACGCAATATTGCATTGCGCGTATCGATGCAACAATTATTAATAGTAGCTTAACGTTTACTATGCAGTGGTCACGAAGCCGGTTCGATTAAATTGAGCTCCCTATCGATACAATATTGACGGCTGGTATTTGTGCCGTGATGTTAAATTGCTCACGTTATAACGTTATCTTAACAGCATTGAAATGCCTGTGATTAGAAATCTGTCAATATTTTAATATACGTTTCATAATTAATCTCGAGGAATTTTTAAAATTTAAAATATAAAAACGAACGTATTCTCTATCGCGTTAAAATATCGCAGAGTACTTACTTTAGGCAAATTGGCATTTGTAGACATACGTTTCATTGGTTATTTGCGGGGCGAAACAATGGATATACATACCTGAAATCAAAAAGTTTACTCTATTAATTGAAATGTAACATCGACGAATGATTTTAATAGATAACCATTTAAACGATGTTATTCGGGATCGTAAATTTATAACAAACCACGAATATTATCAATTGATTTGCCCATTATGGGAAAATACAATTTTCCATAACGCTATATTTCCGACAATTGTTACGATTGTTATTATCTGAAAATTTAAAACAGTATAACTAACAGTATATAACCATTAATTGATGAAATAATTTTCTTCAAAATGATATTCAAACGTATATTCAAACGAAAATAAATAAAAAAATAGATAAAATTATCTAAATTATCAGAAGAAGAAAAATAATAGAACTTTCAAGTTCGGTTATCAAGTCAGTTTGTCATCTTCGAAATTTTTCGCCGGTTCGCGACAAAACTTTCCCGTCGACGTGTGCAAAAAGATGATCAGGTCTGGCTCAGGAGCACAGCGTCCCATATGAGAACCGTATCTTATCCGAATGCGGACGGTGCAAGTGTGACAAAGTGCCGTCCGGCTTCAGGAACCTGTCCGCTTCCACTTGACGTACGAGGACGCGTACATGCACGCTCACCTAGGTGATTCTCGATGCTGGACGACAGAAGTTATGACCACGGGGACGAAATTACTTTGAATACGAGCTAGCGCTTGCCTGATAAAGTCGCCTCGGACCGATGTTATTTCCATCGTATATTTTCCTTGTTCACAGGAACGATCAACGTCTCTTTATTTGCGTCGAGTAATTCACGCGATAACGTATGCGATAATCTCTATACCCTTGAAATGCGTCTGTGACGTGGATTGATTGGACGAGAAGGGAAATTTTGTGAAACGCGTGAAAAAGCGCGAGAGTAAAGTAGAAATTATTTTCATGGAGAAACTTCGGTTAGAAAAAAGTAGAGAAAACTATGCCTGTTTCAAGTCACTTTTTGTTTCATTCCGATATCTTGATCGGTTGCTGAGATACAAGGGTTCGAAGTTTTCGATAAGCGCGTAAGACAGTCGATGAATGGGCCCTACTGACCCATATTCTTTTCCAGGAATCGCGTCAGTCGCGTCGTCTGGGCCTTGAGATTGATTGATGCGAGCGAGAGATCCGAGTAAACGAGAAAGATGGAGATATTGAACGATTAAAAAATTACCCTTCTCTTTACATTACAATATCTCCGGAACTAAAAGTGGTATCGATATAAATGAAAATGCGTTTCAAAGGAGAAGATTCCACTTTTTTAATGATCGTTCACTCGTTGTCCGAAAGTTATTATTTTTGAAGTTATAACGATTGAAAGTTTTCCTAATTTTAATGGGATTTTCTTTTCTTTACGCAATGATATCTCGAGACTTTAAAGAAGAAGATTCAATGTTTCTAACGATCGTTAATTCATTAATTGGAAATTACTATTTACAGAGTTAATGGTTTAAAGTTTTTCTAATTTTAATAAGATTTAATCGAATTTTAAAGGAAGAAACGTTGAAGACAGATAAAAGAAGATTCAGAGATAAAATCGGGAGATAAAAGAAAATGCATTAAGCTACTGAAAAAGGGATTCCAGAAACAAAAAGCAATACAAAGGTAGAAGAAAAGGGATTCTAGTAACTAAGAGAAAGCAATTTAAGGACAAAAGGGAGAAAGTTCAGAAATAAAAAGGAACGTAAAAAAAAAAAAAAAAAAACAGCGAAAGTATATCAACGAAGAATAATAAAAAAAAAGAAAGAGAACGAAAAAAAGAACAGTAAAATTTAGTATATAAAAGAAGAAGAAAAGGAGATTCTCGTTTATAAGAAAAAGATTCGAAAGATTTCAAGATATTCACGGTATATCGATGTAATCGTCTGTGGAAATATCATCTTTTATGACTCGATATTATAAACTCTATTACATCTTACAATTTTTTACAAAACTTTCAAAACGATTGACTTTTTTTTTTTTTTTTAAAAAACTTCCATCCAAAAAGAAACTTACAATCTCGTGCAACTGTGTTGTGAATTTTGCATGAAGTTTTCGTGTAGCCGACTGGTAAATAAAACATAAAGGAATCTCGAATAACTTCGACAGAAGTTTCATCTTTTTTTTATAGCCAATCCTTTATAACGTTTCACAGCGTTACGTTCAAGAGAGTGCACAACATTTTATAAAACGGGTCAGGTGTCACATCGGGTCCGATTAAGTTTCATAGCGGACCGGACAGCGGCATAAATATTGCACGGTTAACTCCATAAGTATTATGTTATATGTAAAACATACCGCTATAAATATCGCCGACATATCTCTGATTATATGAAATATGCAACGTTATTTCCTCTCGTATCATCTGTGCGTCGGATACAAATATTATTACTCGAAATCCTATTAGTTAATGTTAACGATAATAGACGATCGCGTTTCAATTTTCCAATTCATGAACTCGTTGAAAATTTAACCTTTCTTTCGTAATTAAATTTATCAATTGTACTTTCAACGATTCATCAACAACGATCAAATATTATATACGTATAAATATTACACATCCGACAATATGTAAGAGTTTTTCAAACGAAATTGAAATTATACAGAAATTACACTTACGGACAGACAATAAAATCAATAGAGAATCGTCTTACAACTCTATTGTTCGAGCGAAGAAGATTGAAAATTTTCAAAACTTTTTTCACCTTTATATACGTGTTAACATCATCCACGTGTTCGAGTCATTGTGGAGACATTCTTTCTTCGCTTCCTCTCACGCATCTCTCCGACATCCAAAACTCATCCACTCGGTATAAACGTTCACACCGAATTCCCATTTACACAAATATGGTACAAGGGAGCGTGTTCTGGGTGCATTGGTGCACAAGTTCTCGCGGGACCGTGTCTGCACGTCTTTGCACGCACACGTTCGCGTCTCCAGCTGGGTACACAGACTGTAATTAATCCAAGGTGTTAAATCAAGACCCGTGAATGCCTCTCTCCCTCGTCTGCAGCCGTGACGCCTTCTCTAGCCGAGTGGCTCGCCCCTCGAGACCACCTGCCACGTCTTACAAGCTCGAGTGGACGCCCGAATTCCTCTTCTACGTCAAGAATTCGCAGATCGATCCATTGTGTGAAATTTAATTCTCGATCGTTTATTACACTCGAGAAAAGTGGTGTTAATTATTTCTCATCGAAGAACGATAAATAAATTACATTGAACGAGATAGATATTGGTTTTGGAACAAATTAATCGTTGCGATGTTATTTCCTCGTCGCCGGTATTTTGCACTCGAATTTGACTTGGCCGTTTTAGCAGCTCTTGGCTTTTGTTCCTTAGCCGCCATTCTTGGAGTTGGCCGCGTGATTCTGAACTTGGAACGTAGGACGATTCAAGAGTAGTTGTGGCTGGATGAGCTGGTTTTAGCGAGGAGTGGTTGGCTACGTTCAAACTTTGAATTTATGTTCTGTGGTCGGTATTTGAGGAGTTACCAAAAGATGAAGTTGCGTCACATCAAATGTTCCATTTCGAGGAATATCCAATTCTTTCCTCGTGGACTAATACGTAATATTAAAATAGTTTGAAAATAAATCTGAAGGAGAAAGAAAGAGAGAGAGAGAAAGAAAGAGACGAGATAAAGAATAAAGAGGAAAGATAAATCAGAGAAAGTGGAAATAACGAGTCGAATTTGTTACAGAGATAACTGGACAAAGAGCGCGAAATTGCCAAAAAAAAAAGAAAAAGAAGAAAAAAAAAAGAAAGAAAGGAAATCTTTCATCCGCGAAACACTTAATTCAGGAAAACCGCGTGGGCGGTCTGTAAAAACACGTGCTTAAGTTGAGTATTTAATGGAGGTTCGTGACTGGAGGCGTTCCATAAAGCCGGCCGTCACGTTCAAATTAGTTTCGAAGGGATCATAATCGGGAGGACTACAAAATCCACGTATTAAGTCGGCCATAAAAATGCTAATGCGGGAACGATCGAGCGGTTTTATACGCCGCGACCGTATTACCCATTTTCTGGAATTATATACGCCGTAAGGTTAGCGTAAATGAGTTTTTAATTTATGAAAATCTTCTTCTTCTCCGCCGCCACGTCGTTAAAACCGATTCGTTCATTGGTAGAGGAACCGTTAACTAAGAAATTTCTTCCCGCGAAGAAGAAGATAAAGATATAAGGAAATAGAGACAAAGAAGGAAGTACTGGAGGAAGATTACCGTATAATTAATTCATCGAGTTCCGTTTAATGAAGAAAAAAAAAAAAATAAAATAAAATAAAATAAAATTCCGCTACGAAATTTATCTTCTTCTGAAAAAATACAAATTTATTCGCGGTTGAGCTTTCTCCATTGATTGCTTCGATAGATTTTTCTTCTCCTTCAAGTTTCATATCACGTTCTTTATAAATTTAAAGAGGCAAATATCAGTAGTTTTTTTTTTTTTTAAATAACTTATCGAGATCCACCGTGATCTTCTGAATAACAGTTTCTATATTATCGAGACGAGAAGCGGAGAGACACGTTGGATCGACTAAAATGATAGGCAGGAACCTAAACATTTTCCCACCGGCCCTGTTACTCGACATCGCACTTAGCTTCATTTTTCACGTTAGAAAGGATCCCCCGGTAAGCTCGGAAAAAAGCGCGATGGCCGGCCGGTGGCCAGTACGTTCGACGTCGAGAGAGACGAGGCGAAAAAGGAAACCGACTTTCATTCTTGTGTTTACTGCTCCGTAACACGTTCCGTCCATTTTTCAATTCCGTCACGACGATTCCCTTCCAACCTTTGCGACTTTTTGTATTCTCTCTCTCGCTCGGATAAACGACAACATTTACATTTTATCGCGATAATTTTACGATTCGATTTCATCCTCGATATTGAACGAAGATTGAATTTTTTGACAATTTTTTCCCAATTAAAGGGGCCCATTTAACGTGTTTTTAATTAGGAAAACAATTGGCAGAATATTCGTTCACGAATATGAATACAATTTTGTATTGAAAATATCGATCGATCGTGTAAGATAATCAAGGGAAGCAAATCGTCCCGCATCGTCGTCCCATCTTCCATAAAGTGAGATAATGGCGCTAATGACGCTTAACGCTTAAGTCAAGTGCATCCACGCCGCAGTTTATGGAGAACCCTGTAATGGGTTGTCGATACGACGGGCCTTTGCCAAAGCTCATCTTCGCGGGTTTTTGATACGAGAGAGGTGGACGATTTATCACGATACCTTTATCCCCCCCGTGAGCAAAGAACAACGCATCCTCGATGGAACAAAGAGTATCCTTGGGATACTTAACGGAGAGCGGAAAGAATATAATGGGATTATTCAAACATTGTCGAGTGATTGAAACGGATCGATATCACTGGTATCAAACCGTTCTATCCATGTTATTTTATCCATAATCTCATTATGAATCATTTGTATCATTGCTTAGGATATATTCGCTGTAATATTATTCAAAATCAATTAATTCTACACGGGCTCCACCATTTCGAGGATTGCTATTAATCAATTTCATTATTTATCTAATTTGGTAACTGGATATTTAACTAATTATAATGCTTCATCGAAACAAATAATATATATTATTGTTATTAATAATTATTATTGTTATAAGCAATAACACGATTTCAGGAAAATCATTATCGTCTATTATGCTATAATAATATTTATACGTCGAGTATCTGACCTATAATTTATTCGTAAATTCGGAAAGGAATTATTTCTTCTTCATCGTTTCGATGGGTAAAAGAATTATTTCCATCCTCCATTTTCCTTTTGTCTTCGGAAAATTCGCTCGCCCAACTATCATACACCATCCCCTCAGGATCCACAATGACGCAGCAGAGCAAACATCCGGCGTATTATGCACATTTCGCCAGTTCATCGCGCCACGCATTTCGATATCCTCAAACAGCCGGCGTCCCATTGTCAATTAAACGTGCAAACGTTTGTCCGCCATTCCCGCCGAATTAAACCGAACGTTTGCCCGCAACAAAGGCGCCGCTCTCGATTGTCGATCGAATCACGCGAATTTTGCTGTTCGAGTTTGCCACTCTCTCAAGGAATTGCTCATCGATCGTTCAAGATTGAATCGAAACGAAAAGTCGAGGATAATTTTAAATCCTCCCTCCCTTTTTTTCTCGTTCGATCTTTTCTTATTCACGAATAATGCACGATGTTGGCGGCCCGTGACGCGACTATTTTTCATCTTTATGGATTCGTGAACTCTGTCTTCAAATAGCGTGCTTGTTAGTACAGTTTCACGAGGAAAGAAACGAGAGGTTGGCTTTGCTCGTTTTTTTTTTTTTTTTGCTACTGGTGCAAAGATTGATTTAAGGGCAGATTTAGGGAGTATGATAAAAGAGAGATCGGTTGACAGGTTTATTGCGAAGGATTATTTTTTTTTTCTCTTTGTTAAGTTGAACAATTTCGCATCCCACGGTTCGAGTTCGACTTTCATATTACAATGGAACATTAGACAATTTGGGGAACATTTTCAACCCGAAAATGAAATAAGATAATCACGAGGGACTAATGAGGGAGGGTGCTTTTGGAATTTTCATGTAGAATATAACGCATAATTAAAACGTTTCTTGTTAATGCATCATAACGTAGAAATTTATCCAATTAAAGCTCGTTTCATCGAGTTTACGATGCGTTATTAGGAGATGAATAGGCAGAAGTAATTAATTAAATCTCTACGTTAAATATAATTCAATTATTGCTAACGATGAGAAACGATAGTTATGGAGAACTTTATCTTCGAGTTAGTTGTTGGATATTTTAAAAAAAAATATATATATACACGGGTCAAAAATATCATCCTTGGAGAATTCTCGTTTCGTTTTTCCGAAAAAGAAGAAAAAAAAAAAAAAAAAAAGGCAAATCCATCCGCCACGAGTGTAAACGCCATTTCTATCTTTCTGCAGTATTCATTTTGTATCCGCGGTGCTCACTTTTACTCGTCGGATTACATCAATATTTCAACCGAATAATGAATACAGGGAACGTACGCGCGTTGTGCATAGACGAAACCACCATCAAGACCGCTGCAACGCTATCCCAGCTATTAAATATAAATTTTCGCCGGAACTGTTTTTAAGCGGCAAATTCAATATTTAACGAAATGTCGCCCCCCCCCTCCCTCGTTGTTGCCCTAACCGTGCCCTGTATAAATAATTGACAAACCCGCACCCGGGGGTTTCATTGATATTTAATTGAAACACGGTACAATTAATACGAATCCCTCGTTTATCCTGTTTCCTGTATCACGAAAAGGATTCATCGTTTTACAACCGGCCAACCGGGTTGAAAACAATTTATTTCGAAACTGCACGCTCGCCGATAAGCCATAATATATTCCTATGTAAATTCCTATGTAAAATGTAAAATTAATATTCGTAGCGACGGATTCGTTCGAACGGTTCACGAAGAATCGAGAATCCCAGTGGTAGAGGCCAGTTGTTCGGTCAGTCGCGCGAGAAATAAAAACAAAACAAAAAAATAAAATTAACTTATCATCGTAGAAACTCACGAGAAGATCACGAAGAAATGAAATATCAAGGAGAGATTAAGATTAAGAAATAAAATTGGCCATTCGAAACGATTCGGTTTTCATAGTAGCTTATCTCTTTCAAAAGCTTCATTCATTCAAAAATATGAAAAACGAAATGATCTTTGTTTAATGATAAAAATTTATGTAGAAATTAACTTTATATAAAGATGAAATAAAGTTGGATAATCAACGATCAAGGAAAAAGAAGATAAAGATCGCGAAGTAGGTATTCGAGGAACGGCATCTCCTCGAGTAAGTTCAGTGGCGAGGCCGCTCTTTGATCAGTCGTTCATTCACAAGTCGTATTATAAAGGGTTCCCTTAGAAAACTGAGAACTCTCGGGGAGCGTGGCGCGACGCGTAAAGATATGAAACATTGGATAATTAGGCGAATCGCGTGGCAGCAGACGTGTCACATTTTCCGCGTTGAAACTGGTGAAACTCGTAGCAGCGGGGGACAAGCGTCGGAGGCTTAATACACGTCTTTCGCAACATGCAAAAGATAGGGCTGCTAATGGACGACGAGACTCGACTTTAAACTGGCTGCCGTCTAATGTCCTCGTAAGTGCTAATGAACGCCGCTTGTATCCGGCCGACATTTATCCTTTGAGTCGAGAGTCGCGGTTACGTGAAAGGCGGCTCTGATACACGGAGGCCTCGCGTGTGCTGCTCGCGTTGCTTTGAAAAACCAAGGACCAGGAAACCGTGCACCCGCCCGCCATAGTTTAAGTGGTGAAATTAGATTTCGCGTCAACGCGAAAATGGCGCAAAAGGTTGAGCTGGAAATCCCGTTGAAAGTGTTTTTTGTACTGTATTCGGAAGAATATTATAAGAAATCGATCGATGGAACGAGTATTATTTATTACGATTAATTTTTACGATTATCGCGATAATTTTTTATTTTTTTCGACGTTGAAAATAATTTGGAAAGTTGATTAAACGAAAGACGAAAGGAAAACGACGAAAGAATTTCCGTTCAATAAACGGCGCGTTCAATCTCGCTTTATATTTTATTAAAATATAAGGTTTCGGAAACCTGTCAAGAAGCAATTCCCTACACATCGATCGCTATCGTCGAGGTTTCAGAAAAGTTCTATCCCTCTCCGTACGAAACTGTTTGAATTTAAATATGAAAAACGAAATTGCATCGTGTAACAAAGATATACACAACTACGATTTTTCGCCAAAGAAATTTCCTTTCCCTTTTTTGACTTTACAAAATTATTTTAAATTTTCGACGCGAACAAACTCGTAATTTAATTTAATTTATTTAAACTCTTCGTCGAAAAAATCGATTCTTTAACATATCGGTAACATACGATTGAAAATCGTACGATCCAAGCATCGTAAGCACCTCGTCGACTACGAGATACGAGGTTATAAATGTAATCGGTTGGCCACGTTGCCAAGTCGAGAATTATCGACGAGCACCGTCCAGGCATTCGAACAACGATCACGCACTCAGACTGATCGCGCTAATTAAAACCGGTTGAGCCCTCATCCCCTCCTGCTCTCCCACACACCGTGGAATTTATCACTGAAACCGGCCACCCTCACGCTCAACTTCGCGCAGGTAAGTAGCTACTCGACTGAAATTACCGAAACAACCTCGAAATAGTAATGGCTTTCGACCCGTGTAACGCGCGAGGAATTAGTTTCGAAACTACGCAGGAACACGGCACATACGGATTGAATTTTAACGAAAAGAAAAAGAAAACGCTTCTTTCATGCTTTGCGTTGTTTTCGTCCCTCGAAACGAAACTTTTGTATCTTTCATTTCTTGCACAGGAGAAACACAATATTCTGATAAATAGATTTCAAGAAGATTTAAATTTGGACATTGTTTTATTATTATTATTATTATTATTTGATAAAAATAAAAAGCAAAGAAGGTGTTTCAGTTTAAAATTAAAAAAAAAGATAACAAGCACAAAGGAATATTTTTCAATAAAAAATTCATTCATTCAGATCCTATGGAATCTATAATTCGTCGAATTTATTCAAAATTCGATCGTGAAAAGGAATTAGACATAAACCGATTCAATTTATAGAAACGATTCGGGAAAAAACGCGAGTGTTGTAAAAATGTTCACAAAAAAGAAAAAATATGCTGACTGTGGAACGATAAAATAAAATGAATTTTTATTTTACGTCTCTGTGAAAAATCAAATCTATATACTCATCCCATCTTTATCTATATTCAATTAATGCTGTTAAAAATCGTAATCTCCTCGATCGAGTAATCAAACGATAAAAAACCGACACTCGTCTGTAATATTATCCCTAATTATTCTTGTTTTTTACACCATCTTAAAAATTAATCCCTTTTCCCCAACGTTATGGAAAATCGATCTGCAATTCTCCCGATGTTTTACGATATTTCCGGGTATATTAATCGCGGGAGAAGAGTGGACAAAGTGTGAGAATAGTAAAAGAGTTGAAGAAGAAAAAAGAAAAAGAAGGAAAGATACGAGGGGAGGAGGAATGGCCCGATGGCCCATTAGAATTCGCATGATGTAAGCGGAAATACGAAGGCGGAATGAAGGTGGTAGCGGGCCACGGCATAAAACTCGACCGCAGCGGGGCGTAGAACAGGAACAAATCGCTTTAAAATTTTATGAGCGGTAACGTTTCTGCCTCTCCTTTAAAAGCTTTTTCTTAAACTGGCCATTAAGCTTCCTGCAGATCTAGCCTGGATGTTATGCTAATGTTCTTATCCACTTATTTCGCCATCACTAAGGATACGAACACCGGAGTCCGACAGACGCCGAGGGAACAACGCGGACTCTTTGGCTTTTTAACGCACCAATCCTTTCGTTTCCTCGAGTTTCATACGATCGAGAAATGGGAAATTTTCTTTCTTTTTATTTCTACGCAGCGAAAGAGAGAGAGAGAGAGAGATTAAATCTTGATATATTGTATTCGGATTATCAATATTTATTGCGAACAGAGGGATTTTATTTTGATTTTCGATCGCTGCGAACAGTTAAAAGTAAATATTAACGACGGAACGAGGTTAAACGCGCAAATTTACGACGGTAAATAAATTTATAAACATAAGAGTGCGAATTACGCAGTCGGTCTCGAACGCTCGAAGCGGATTCTCGCCTCTTCCGTCTACGTTCCTCTTAATAATTAATATTCGTTTCTTAATTTCCAGACAAATTCTCTTACTTGAAGCTCATACGTACTTTTTCCTTCGAAATTCATATCATATCACCGTTCCTCTACGAACAACCATAAGCAAGAGGAAACGTCCACAAGATCGTAAAAGGAAACGCGCGTTCATTCGCACGCACAGCCACGGGGAAACGACAACAATTCTCTCGGAATCGTCGAAGTGGTCGCTCGTGGAGAAAGAGGGAGAAAGAAATGTGAAAACGAAAAGAAAAATGGAGGAGAGGGAGAGGGAGAGAGAGAGAGAGCATTTCCTTTATGAGGAAGCACGGCTCTTTACCGGTGCGGGCACAAAGTGGAAGATGCTAGATAGTACTCGCAGCGAGCGAGTACTAACAGCCCGCGTCTAGTTGGGAAACGTTCTTTGCGTTGGAGCCGGAAGTCGTTGCTCTGTCTTCGTCAAGTCGACCAGCCGCGGAGGAGTGAGTCCGTGTTTTCTTGCCGATTCGAGCGATTCCGCGAGGGGAGGGGAGAAGAGGGAATGAAAGAATTCCTCGGGGCTCTTAGTTTTATCTTTGACAGTTTCGTCTCATTTGCGTCGTTGCACCGCGATAAGGCGGATAAGGGAAATCTGTTTCGCGAGGGAGGGAAGTTATTGTTGGTCGATGTCCTTTTTTTCCTCTTCTTCTTCTTCTTCTCTCGTTGTTTCGTCGGTAGTTTAAGAAACTGCTGAGTTTACTTTTCTTATTTTTATTTTTATTATTAAGAAGCGGTGGCAAGATATCGGACGAATACACACAAACTTTCTGCCAATATTCTCACGAATCGAATAGTAAAAGAATCCTTCGAATACTTCCCACTAATTGCTGTACCTTCTCAACCCTTTTTTGCCAATGAGTTAAGAGAATCGAGAGGAGGAGAGGTAAAGGCTAAAACGAAGAAACGCAGAAACAAACGGGGTGAAAGTATAGAATCGATAGAAGTAACTCGATTTATCCTCTCTCCATTTTCCTTTATTACCGTCTCAAAGCGATCTTGTCGCAGGACAGGGAACACTTCGTTCTCCTTCGTTTCTCTGCTTTTTCTTTTCTTTTCTCTTTTTCTTTTTTTACGCGGCGAAACAAGCGACGCGAGAAGGGATGAAAACGGGGAATTAAAAGTCGTAAGACCGTCCACGTTACGATCGAACTTTGGATTATACGAGATACTCGTAGTCGTTAAATCAGCACACATGGCGAAAGTTGGTGCGTTGCGGCGGGCCACACGCCCGTTACACAGCCACTTAAATTCTGAACCACTCCACGGAGGAGAAGTGGATGGAGGGATGGAAGAAGCTTGACTACCCGCTGCGAACGGCTGCACCACCGCCCGCGAATAATTACATCGTTCAACGAGCTTTTTGTTGCCCGTCTCCTCTCCCTTCCAGCTGGTAACAGATTGTACTCGTTGAATATTTTAAGAACCAATTTGCTGGACGAACGTGTATAAAATCGACCACTTGACCAAGGAATCTCGGTCGTTGTTTAACGTCCGAGACGCGACGTTCGTTCCATTCACGTTTGCATGGATGAAATTCGTGAAATTTATTCGCCTACCATTTCTTTCGCGAATATCAAACATATGTTTCAATTTTTCCACGTATATAAACGTATCGAAATTTCTTCTTCCTTTTTATCCGATTACATCATATAACGTTCGCATAATATTTATTCGCAAAATACATCCCTTGGCCATCATGGTTTTCGATACGTCACGCCCGATGGTCGTCCGAGTTGCAAAATTTTCCCGGGCGGCGTCCATTATTCCGTGTAACGGTCCCGTGATTCAATAGTGGCGCCTCCCTCCTCCTCCTCTCCCTCCTCTTCACCGCTCCCTCCCCTTCTCCTCCCGCCTGCACGCCATAACTCGATTATCAACCATTATCGCGAACGATATTATTCCGCGTAATTTACGGCGGAAAGCTTAGAATCGGATATCGCGTAATTGGACAATCGACTTCCATGGAGACGTCGCCGACTTCCGCGATGATAGCCACCTATTACCACAATTCCGTATTTAGAGCTCTCCGCGAGACAGCTGCTTACTTACGCGGATTCAATAGTTTCGCGCTTGATTTTCTGTTTTCTGGGATAAGAGGAAAGAATTTATGGATTTTCGATTACGATTTTTGTGTACGATTTTGGCTAAAAGTAGAATTTCGATGAAAGGAAAATTTAATGGAATTTGATGGAACGAATTCGGTGGTGATTAGAGGCTATTGTTTTGAACGATATCGATATTTCTCTCGTTTGAAAAATTCTATTGTTGTAAGTGATGGAATAGAATTTCTATTACGTTTTTTAGAGATGGTGAAGCTTAGCTTAGAAAGTCGTTAAATATTTTTTTTTTCTTTCAGTTTTTAACGGTCTCAGTAACAGTAACAGTTGTTACAGTGCGAGGTACTTTGAAGTTTTCGACTTCGGCTGAATTACAATCGACTTGGAAACGATAAATATTTTTTCTTCCCACTTTTTTTTTAACGTTTCGATACAGTGGTAACAACAGTTGGGATACACAAACTCTAAAAACTTCTCCCTTCGGTTGAAACAGCAATCGATTTGGAACGATAAGTTTTCTCTTCGCTTTTACATTTTTCCGATATTATACAACATAAATTGTAATACTTCTATAAAGCGGATTTTTAACCCCCTTGTTACGACTCGCTTTCCATCCTTTGACTCTCTTCTCTTTTTCAGTAACAGGAGGTACAATACGATAAATTTTCCAACTTTTCGTACCTTGCTCAGAGGTTTTATTATTTATACATATATATATATAAAAGTAGCAGAAGGAATACGTAAATAGAATTTAAGCATTATTCGATGAGTCGTTTTCACGGTTTTCAGAAACTGCATCTCGAATTTCCTCCGGTTTCCCATTCACGGTGCTCTTTCGACCGTTCCTTTGTGCAAATGCATACTCTTGTATACCCCAAGCATATATACATTTTCACGTATAAAGGATCCTTTAATGTAACATGAAATTAAACTTACTTATATTTTATAGTGAAATATTTTACTCTAAATTAAAACTAAAGGTTTAACGTTAACGTTTCCACGCGAAATATATATTCCTCTTTATAAAAGTTGGTTTCTTTCCTATTCTAGATGGATATTGTTCGTACATTAAAATTCGTTTAATATTATCTATCGATATCTTTCGTTCGAAAGAAGAAGAAGAAGAAAAAAAAAGAATGAAAATTATAACACGCAAAATCAAAGATTATTTTGTCCTAGCTACAAGTGAAAATTATTAGGATGAATTTCATTTTACCAACTGTATTTTAGAGAGATACAAATTGCGTAAAAGTGATACATGAAAACAAGGATGGATAGAATTAATGCGAAGACCGAATTTACAAAGGATAATGAATTTCCACCGAAAATTCGTATTTTGCATTAAAAATTGTGCGCGCTTCCTAAAAAAAAAAAAAAAAAAAAAAAAAGGAAAAAAAGAAAAAAAAAATGTCATTCCGCTGAATTTCAGTCACTAACCGGATATAGGTACGAATTGAATGAGAATGCAAAGTGGGATGATTTTACGTGAAATTGTAAAAAAAAATCTACCGCGATTTTGCGTTCCACTGTTTCGTTGGAAATTTCTGTACTAAAATGGTTACTAATTTTTTCGTCGATGGTTAAAAATAAATAAATACGCGAAATAACGACAAAAATAAAGAAGAATCAACAATCAACTCGAAATCGATAGGGTTCGAACAAAGGGGATCGAGTTACAAGCCATCGACGAGCCATCGACTTCTCATCAAACAATTAAAATTTTAAATACCACCCGTTTAAAAACCAATTTCTCTCCGATACTTCGTTTCAACTTCGGTCGGGGAGAAAAAGTTTTCCAAGCCACTCGACGTCGACTCTGTTTCCACATCGTTTCACCAGCTTTATAAATCTATTTCACTTCGACGAGAGAGAGAAAAGAAAAACAAAAAAAAGAAGGCAGGAAACCGAAGACACGGCAATTAATAACTTCCCTTTGCAAGAAAAAAAGGAAATCGATTGCCCCGAGTAACACATCCGAGATACGCAAACACGTAGACGGAAACAAGCACGTCCGGGCGGAAGTTGAAGCTCGATGGACCGTCAATTTTAAACCTACGATCTCTTTTCACAGTGTACACACTGTCGATCGAACGTGTGTCCTCGAGAAGAGAGTGCAAAAAGCGAACAACGTTGGCTAAGGAAAAAAAGAGGGAAAAAGGGGGAAAAGAAAAAACCGCGAAAAGAAGATGCAACGATATGTGGGTGGGACGGGAAAAAAGGAGAGAAGGAAGGGGGAAAAAAAGGAGGAAAATCAATAATTGCAAACCTTTCTAATTTCCCAAGTGTACGAGAAACTGAGGCAATCTCGCGCCAGCCATTCGTATCGGCGCAAAATAAAAATACCGGTTGATCCGAAACGACGTGCAAACCGATGGAGAGTAACAATCAGAAAGAAAGATCAAGAGGAACGAAAGAGTAATTTCGGATGGAAAAAAAAAATTGGGGAGGAAAAAAAAAAAAGGAGCGAGAGATCGAGAATCCTTCCTTCGAGTTCCAATGACGGAAGTTAGATTTAACGTTGGTCGAGCCTGGGGCGAAAATAGAAATTTCTTCGTTCTTTATTCCCTTTTTTTTCACGGTCGACGATCCTTGTCCCGTAGTCAGGATAAACGCGAAACTTTCCTCGAGATAAATAAATATATATTTTTTTTCTTTTTCTTCCCTTTCCATGCACTCCACCTTCCTGTTAAATACAAGAGACAGATGAGCGGAGGAGGAGGGAAGACGACGAGGAAGATGAAATTGAATATAAAGACGGGGGAAGAGAGAGAGAGAAGTTTCGAGGCCAGGATAGCGACAATGGATCCTTTCGCCTGTCCCCTCGAGCTACTTTGATTTTTATGCTCCCTCTTTGAGCGTTGCTCCGCATAAAATGCATCTTCTATTGGCTTCTTCTTGTGCCGGGTACGTAAGTAACAACGTTTAAAAAGTTTAATTTCGAAAGAAAGAAAGAAAGAAGGAGAAAGGAATAGTAATAATAAATAATCGTGGATATTTTTCTCGGCAAGTTTTTCAGTTTTTCATCAAGTTCAGAATCATCGCAAATGAGCAATGCTATGGAACATTGTTAATCCAATGGAATTATCTTTGAACGATTCGACAATTTTCCTTTGAGGGATTTCGAAAGATTCTTTCAGAATCTTCTTTCTTCGGGAAAGGATTCAGAGAATATCGAGGATACGAGTTTTTCGAACGAGAGATTTCATATTCAATGTGTTTAAACCCTTTTTTTTTTATGGATCAGGGAATCAAAGTCAAATTTCAGATCAAAGGATTCCCTTTCATTCAGGTATTTCTTTTTTTTTTTTTTAATGGTAATTGCTCCCCGTGTCTGTCACGATCAACCACCACGATGCAAAAGGGACGACGTTCAGGATTAAAATTTCTTTAACGTGAATGGATTCGATCCGAAAAAATCGGATTTTCAGATGGCGTTATACGATAAATTTGTATTAGTTTGGATTTCGGATCGGGACGATAGAGCGGTTATGGAAAGAAAGAAGGGCCGTTAAGTGGAAAGTGAGCGGGAAAATTATTGATTATACGTTCCTTTTACGAGCGTTTTCAACGACGATTCAACCGAGGTTTTCGAGATGCACACGTGAATTTGTACGTGTGCACATCTATAACAGAGAATAATAGAGAAAATAGTGGAAAGAAATGGAGAGAAAGAGAGAGAGAAAGTTTGAAGGGGACGGAGAGATTATAGACGACAGGAACGAGAGAAAACCCAATTTGAAGGGGTAGTTTTGCGATCCAATCTGGCAATTGGCCAATCTAAAATGAAAACTTGCTGGACCCGATTCTATGCCCGTTCCACGGCGTGAAAGGACTCAGAATTGCTTCCAAATAGAACGTTAATTTCCCAAATGGCCTCAAAGCCGTGGTGCACGCGGTGGCGGAGGAACGCAAAGGTTTTTGCTACGGCTTTTGGCGGAAAATGGGGACGGCCGTGTCGAAATTGATCTGTATATATAGGGAAACAAATTCTCGAAACTCTCTAAAGAACGAAGCTGTACGGAGAAACGATGTCCGATCCTCTCGATACGACCACCACCAGGTTTTTCGAAAACCTCCCTCCGTTTAACGAAGTACAAACAAGCCCGCAACCATATTCTCCCGATATGTATTCAGCCCGAGTCCGCCCGAGTAACGAGTCCGCCAAGCAGCCTGGGTATGCCCTGCTTGAATGCAATCAAAATTCACACGTAAGAATTTCCAATTTAGCGGCGAGCACCAACCGAACCGTCGAACCAACGACGCGAGGAATTTTCATCCCCTCTGTTGATTGGCAAAAACCAAACCGGAGAATCAAGATACTAAGAACGTAAAACGGAAACCTCCTCCTGGATCGCTCTCCATTCCCCTTCTTTGTCGCGGACTATTCCACTCGATAGAGCCGTGAAACTCGCAAGTTGCGGACATTGGAGGAGACTCCCCCTGTCGAATTGCGCCCTGTCTCCAAATTCTCCCTCTCTCTCTTTCTCTCAATTTCTGTCTTCGTCCGGAGCCAGGTTCGAAACGCGGTCGAACGAAGTCGCAGACGGTGTTCTTGTCCACGGGGGAACACCTGCACCGACACGAGCGAGGATAGCACGCGCGTGTTCTCATCTCGTCTAATTTGCGCTTAGGTGGGGACACTTTAATTTGGTCAGGTAGAGCCGCCGCTACCCCAAACGGCAACTTCGCCTCTAATTTACCTTCCCCGGCCGGAAGTGCCGTTCCAACTAGCTGCCTAATACGTCCCCGTCCCGCCGTCCTTGCCTTCTACACGGAGAGACCTGTGCGCTCGGTACATGGTTATCATGGCGAGAGGGATGAGTTTCGGGGGAAGAAGAGTCAAGAAACTGGGATCGAGACGATGGCCGAGCGCGAGACGATTTGGAATTGAGATTGCAAACAATTTGTCGGGGCGAATTGTTTAGGGAAGAATAGTTGCAATGGTTGGAAGAATCGTGGCAGATGGAGGGGATTGGAAAATTTAATTTTTAAATTTTGCGTACGTATCGGATATTTTACGCGCAATTTGTCGGTGAAAGATACACGCGGTATATATTATGCGGGAGATATGCTTGTAGCGATTTCGAGTATATATGGTATATAAATGTAGCGTGTAATTGGCGAGGATCTCGATAACGATCAATAGCTTCGGGGATTAATTAATTTTATTTTACGCCAAGTTCACAGAGTTAATTAATGCGCGATTCGGGCGAAGGATATATCAGCTATTCCAACAAATGGATAATTAATAACATCAATAGCTCGCAATCTATTGATCACAATCGTTACAAACAACGAAGCTTTGGCCGCGTAAATAAAAAAAAAAGAATTGTTGACAATATTTATAAATATATATTGTTGACATTGATTAATATAACAACGGGGGAATTATATGTGTAACGAATAATTGAAGTACGATTAAGGAAGCGCGAATCGAAAGATTTGTTTTTTCTTTGAAAAGTCATCGATTAATTAAACACACGCGTTATTAATTACTCGAACAAATATATTCGCGCGACGAAACTTGATTTTTCCATTTATCTCCGTTTTTCGTCCAACTGGTTTCATCTGCATCTCCAGATTTTCCGTAATTCAACCGACCTCGTGTACAACAATATCCAGGAACGGGAGTGCGCTGGAGAATCGTGAATTACGAGCGTGACTTAATTGTGACCGCGGGCTTTGAATATAATGAAATCTGGCCTGCCATTGTAACGAACGTCGGAATTTTACAATTTTTTGATCTCGTTAGGTGAACGATAATTTATAATAATTCACAACGAAGAACGCGCGAAATCTGGAATTTTTTTTTTTCCACGAATAATTAAGAATCTCACAGCTAAGTCAATTAGCTTCTTCTTTTTTTTTAAACATTGCAATTGGAAAATGTAACAAACGGATAGATAGTTGTAGATTCCTCGTCGCATCGAAGATATTTCGCCTACTGCACAGCGTGTGCCTCTTATTGCCGGCTGCTGCAATCTGTCCTGAAATGGCTTATAAAATTTGCCTTGACAGCGGGGGCATACGATATTAGGTTGCCCGGCGAGTTTACTCGATTTTCTTTTTTTTTTTTTTTTTTTACCTTATACAAAGTAAGGATCTTATTGCATCTTATTGCAACTTGAACGCAAACTGTTTCCAACCGGATAAAAACGCAATAACTCGTTTAAATAAAAGATATATAATTTTCAAAAGAGAAAACGTTGCAATTGTTTAAAAATTATCGTAAAAACGAATATTAAAAATTACAGAGAACAGAGAAGCAAGAAAAGTGAACTGTTACTCCGCAGAACGATCCTTCAAAAAAAAGAAAAAAAGAAACAAATAAAATCTCTCCAAACGTATCGTTCCAATTCGATCCACATCAGTGGAGAAACTTTCTTCGGAAAACAGCTCGTCGCTCTTCGTCTGGCGAGAAAGAACCTTGAGAGAAGGACGCGTGTACGAGCAGAGGCCAACAGGGAACTCGCATTAGGGATAACATATTTGTATTTTCGCTTTAATTATCCTCGATCATCGTTCCAGACGAGGGTAAAACGGACGATTTCGTCATTCGTGGTTACGTGTCGAGAGACAGCCGAGCCTCCACACCCTCCCGGGATCGATAATTTAATTGGACTTTTTTTTTTATTTGTTTGATCGGGGCGCGGAATCGATCAAGTGAGAAAAGAAGAGGAAGAGAGGCGAGGAGAGTGAGAAACCGTTTGGATAACGAGGAGGAGGAGGACGAATGTGACGAGGATTCGTCAAAGACACACCGACAGTGACATAGCCGACCTACTCGACGGATGTCTCGTGAACTTTCGATTGTTTTTCGTTAATTGGACTTCCCTCCCGCCCTCCTCCTATCCGCTTCGATGGATCCCCACGAAGCTCCTCTCTCTCCACGCGAGATTCGTTCGTTCGTCGCGTGTGGCTGGTAATTTAAAGCGATTTCACTCGACACCTCTGGCTTTCGCCAGAGAATCGTTTATCGAATCTTCATCGATGGCGGGAGGAAATAAAACGCGACGATGACGAAGGAACGAACGAAATATTTCAAACTCGCAGAAAAATGTGGTATTTACTAGAAACGATTTATTATTATCGTATCGAGGAAATTTTTTAAATTTGCTACCCGGATCTTGATTGAAATAAATTTATTTAAACCCCGTGTATAATATCGCCCGTGCGATATATTATTTCCATAATTTCGCGTCGAGTGAAAAATGCGCTTCCATGCTCGAAAAGGAAAAACGATGGAAAAAGGGAGATTAAAAAAAGAAGAAGAAGAAAGAAAAAAGAGGAGGAAAACGTTCGTCGAAAGTTGAAACGCCCTAAATCAACCAGTCGCGTTTCAACCGATAACACAGGGACAGGAGAGGAGGGAAAAGGAAGAGGATTTATAATCGATGTAGCGTGGACAGGAGGAATGATAACGCGGGTGTGTGCCCCCGCAATTAAAAGCTCGGCTCGCGTCGTGGATAGGAGCCGAGTTCCGGCTTTTAAAATGCAAATAGAGATATAAATATTTTATCGCGATCCTCTACCTTTCTCTCTCTCTCTATTCTCGTTTTTTACCAGGTCCCGTTCATGGCTCCTCCCGTCGAAACGGCGAATCGAATTTTCTTCTCGTTCGATTGACGATTGGCGAGAAAGGGACAGAGTGACGAACGTGAAAGGAAAGAAGAGAAGGACGAGGAGGAAGAGGGAACTAGCATTTTCCACGCGACCTTCTCCGATTGTTCACATCGAGTCGAGAGAGGATTGTTAAACCGATTGTTACGCGTTTTCGTTGGACCGGTTGATATAATAATCGAGAGAGAATCGGGTGATGAAATTGGATGAAATTAGTCGAATCGGAGGGAGAGGGAGGCCGGGTTCGCTTTGATCTCTCTGATCGTGGCTCGTTTATAAGGTTTAACTTAAGCGACGAAACTTCGAATCCGATAATTTAATCCGAAAATTATGTTTGATCCGTATTTATGGATGAAATCCATCCACCGGATGGATTAGTCGGTGTTCCAGCTCTTTTTTCTTTCTTTTTTTTGTCTCGTATCGTTCTCGAAATTTTTGAAAATTTATCGTCGGACGGATCAATGATTAATTAATCCGTAACGCAGTATCGTAATTAGGAATATAATATATATCGCGTGTGAAACCAATTCGAATGGAAACAGAATGAAAATGGAACCTTTAGAAAATATGGTATCAACCGATGTGCGTGCGTATGCGTGTGTATATACGATCACGGTTGGTGGATTCGATTCTTTCGTTCGGCATTGTTTATTTAAAAGCTAAAATGGAACCTCCATGTATGCCCACTTATGCATCGGTAAATATTTGCCGAGAAATTAATGAGACATATAGTACAATCTCTTCTCCACAAACACGCAAATGTACCGCAAATATTTGCGGGACGATACGAGATTTGCGCGAATCTCGTTTTTCCAGTTCAATGTCACCCGATAAAAAAAGGAAGAAAGAAGAAAAATCTTCGTTCACGATATTATTTTAAGTCAAATAATTGTTACGAGTATCGGAAACAATTTTCGATAAAAAAAGACGCGAAATTGGAAATTGTTAAAGATAAATACAACGAAGTATTCACGAATATTTGCACGTACCTGTAATTGTAAATTTTTTTTTTATTTTATTTTCAATTCAATTTTTTTTTTCAGTTTGAAAATATGCTAGCTGTTTTACATAATAATAGTAATTTAGATAGAATTGGGAATCGCGAGACGATAATGGTCGCATCGAACGCGACTAACGGAAAAATCGATTATCGGGCGTAACGTCGAGTTTGCCAATCAAAAATCGCTTCCCGGGGAAAATCGATATATGGAACGAGGAAATTTCCTTGGAGGAATTTTCTTCGAATATGTGAGAATGATGGAACGTGTTCGATGTGAAGGATCTGATCGATCGAATTAAAGGGGAAGAAGAAGAAGAAGAAAAAAGAAAATATTCGCCGCTAATGGTACAGAAAAAACTAGTTTCGATTCCATTCCGTGTGAAAAATAAGCGGGAAACGTAAACGGATAAAATTATTTTCACTCGAAATCTCGTGCCCCGGAAAATCGAATTTAAAAAATTCGCCGGGATGCGCATTCTGCATCCCTAATTTTTGACCGAACACGTTCAAACTTAATTTTCTCGAAAACAAGATTTCAAAATTTGAAAAAATTGCATTCTCGACTTACACCTTTGTATAAATACGTGATAATCCATTCTTTCTTTCGTTGCAAAATATATATACACACACGCATAATCTTTTTCTACTTGTTCCTCTATTTACGTTACTTTTATTCTGCAAACTTGATTATTTTATAATTACAATGGATATATACACATATATTCATAGATATTAAATTTTTCAAACAGAGTAAAATAACCAAGAATAAAAGTAACGCAACCACTTTTAGCGACGAATATAAAAAAGCTCGTGTCGTCGAAAAGTAAGAGATTATCGATGGAAGGCGGGAAAAATTGAAGCGTCCAGTTTTATCTTGAAAAGAAGAAGGAAAAAAACACTGCTCACCTCTCTCTCTCTCTCCGTGGTTCACTGAAATAAAATAACCAAGCAAGACGCGCGTTTCACCGGCGGCCAACTTTTAATTAAAAGTAACGCGAAACACCGTTACCGAAACTTCTACTTTTCTCTCTCTCCCCCTCCATCCTCCCTCCGAAGAAATTGTTGCCGCGCCACCGATTTTTCACCGAGTTGATCCCGGCTTGAAAATCAAGAAGAATCCTCCAAGATTCTTTCGCCATCCTTTCGAATCTTTTCGATCTGTTCGTCTTAAATTCGTCTGGAACTTTCCCCTCTTCGGGCTTGGAAGAATTTCAGGCAGGAAAAAGTACGGGGTTGCATTCTTCTTCTCATCGAGAAGGATAGGTGCATCTTTCCATGGTTTTCGAATTCTCGAATTATAAACTCTTCCTTCGACCCGAAGGAAATCAAAATCACGCGAGAGTAGCGAGTTCGTTTCACTCGTATCTCCTTTCAAATCGTTGCGGTTGTTCTTTGCAATAATTTTTTTTTTTTTTGTAAATGATTGGAAGGGCGAGAAAAATTCGGAAGAATTTTTACATGTTCGCAGAGATATCGGGTTGCATTCCTCTTCTCATCGGGAAGGATAGGTGCATCTTTCCATGGTTTTCGAATTCTCGAATTATAAACTCTTCCTTCGGCCCAAAGGAAATCATAATCACTCATATCTTCTTTCAAATCGTTGCAGTTGTTCTTTGCAATAATTTTTTTTTTTTTTTTTGTAAATGACAGGAGGAGCGAGAAAAATTGAGAAGGATTTTTACACATTCGCAGAGATATCGGGTTGCATTCCTCTTCCCATCGGGAAGGAGCGCGTTATAGGTGCATCTTTCCATGGTTTTCGAATTCTCGAATTATAAACTTTTCCTTCGGCCCGAAGAAAATCATAATCATTCGTATCTTCTTTCAAATCGTTGCGATTGTTCTTTGCAATTTTTTTTTTTTGTAAATGACAGGAGGGGCGAGAAAAATTCGGAAGGATTTTTACAGGTTCGCAGAGATATCGGGTTGCATTCTTCTTCTCATCGGGAAGGATAGGTACATCTTTCCATGATTTTCGAATTTTCGAATTATAAACTCTTCCTTCGGCCCGAAGGAAATCAAAATCACTCGTATCTTCTTTCAAATCGTTGCGGTTGTTCTTTGCAATAATTTTTTTTTTTTTGTAAATGACAGGAGAGGCGAGAAAAATTCGGAAGGATTTTTACGCGTTCGCAGAGATATCGGAGAGAGATGTGGCGCAAATGGACAGAGGAAAGAAGGGGTTGAGTACACGCGAACGAAGCGGGAGTGGGGAACGCTGGTGTGTCTTTAGTATTCCGAGCGTAATCCGAAACTTCGACAGACGACCAAGTTCCGTGCAACTTTTGATTGCTTTCGCAATGAGCTTTGTTAAATGTTAAACAGGATGACGCGTCATTGGCCAACCTGTTCAACTCTGGATTCCATCCTATATTCGCGGACGTCCGCTCGATTTTGCCGGGACGATGCTCGAAAATGAGAGAGAGAGATATTGTTGCAAAATTCAACAGTAGAGTAACAAGTGAAAGTGAAACGAAAGAGTTGAATAAATTTAGATCAAGAAAAATTGATTGATCTTCGTTGCGTTCGTATTAATTTATACTCTTTGAAAAAAAGAAGAAGAGGAAGAAAATTGTTATTTAATTTTCATCGCCGAAGAGAAGAGAAAAATTCCATGTCGAAATTAAAATTTCGATCAAAATATTTAAATACTTATCCCTTAATCGAACTGATTAATTTGTTGCCGTCTGAAAAGTCAGTTTCGATCCCTAGATGGAATATATCGAGATGCGGAAGAGCGTTTCACAAAGGATAGATCGGTTTGAAAGCGTGTACTTTGCGAAACCACTGGATTCAATCAATTTAACCGAACAAACGAGGCTACTCGTATTCGTGAAAACGTCAAATTACCGGATTATAATCCGGCATGGTGCTCGCGTGCCGCGAAAACTTTTAATACTCGTGCCAAAAGCGTTAACCTCGGAAGCAAAGCAAACTTGGCCCCACCGAGCGTAATTGTAGCGCTCATCGATCTCCCGTGGCCGGGAGAAATCGTTAATACTCCCCGGCCCCGAGTACTATTGAAACTTGGTGAAAATACTTCCCGTTCCCCTTCCCTTTCGTTTTCACATATTTCACCATCTATCCGAGATAAAATTGAAACCGAGTTATGCGAATTGGAAAAAAAAAATCTCAGTTTCTTTTTCATGCCGCGCGTTAATACAAAATATTATTGTTATTGTATAAAAAAAAATTGGAACAAACGAAAAAGAAAAGTATAAAGTAAATGATACGGAAATATCGCAAACGGAAAAAAGCACGAAACTCGTCAATGGTTGAAATGGTTCTGTGTTCCGTAATCGCGATACAGAATCTTTTCGTATCGACCGTTTCAACTTTTCTAACTTTTTATCCCAGCAAATTCTCAAATCTTTTTTACACGCGCGCTTCGTGAGTCGAGGTTTCACTTGGTTGGTGAAATGAAATCAACGAACCACATTTCGGAGTAATAGTATATTTCAAAGTAATATTCGGTGATATTTTTAATCAGTGCCTCTCCAACAAATATATATATATATATATATATATGTAAATCTAACGAAATGGGTCGATGACCCGAGGACCAATGCGACGACGACACGACTGGATGGCACTAGCTACTCTCAGGATCCCGAGGATATTGCTTTAATATGCAAAAGCGAACGTTATGGATTTTGTATAGAGTCAAGTGATCGTATCCCAAATGGATACGATGCCTCCTTTCGATACGACGCCATTCTATTTCTCTCTCTCTCTCTCTCTCTCTGGCTGGCAAGATTTCGCGCGAGATGGAATCTCGAATGGCGGCACGCTACATTTAACCCGTAGCCCGCGGAAAAAGTGGTCGAAATTTCGCGAAACGAAGGGCGCAACCGACACTCGTGTAAGAAGCCGTTCGAAAATATTATCGAGCGAATCGATTTGGCGAATGGCGATCGGATGGAGTGCGCCAAGTTTCGAGGCAAGGACACGGAGTGTTATTGGAAGTAACGGTTTATTCAAATCAAGCTTATTTCATTCCATAACGATATTCGACGCGGCCAATAATTTACATAAATTAGGGATTTTATACACACTAGTCGGAAATAAAGTTTAATCCGTTTATTACAGATCCCAGTCGAGCGAATAAAATTTTTTGATAATTTCGTGTAATAATACACGTGTATCCGTGTATTTACGGACGTGGAATCAGCATAAACAACGTCTGTCGCCAATTTTTGCCTCCCGTCACACACGCGATCACCGATCGCCTTCCATCACGGAAGGAAAGAGAAACCGAAACCGTAGAGAAATATACATTTGGAACGAAATCACAATTTGCTGTCTATTCAACGCACGTTTATTCTTTCAAAACCGAGAACTGGTTGAATAGGAAAAATATTATTCGTCATTCGTCGACGACATCCAGCTACATTCTGAAAGACACATTCGCGTATGTGTATATATATATATATATTCCTGTTGCATTACACTCGCACGCACGACTCTTCTTTCCTTCGTATTCTTTTTCCCTCCCTTCTCCCTTTTTTCCCTTTCCTAACCCTTTACCGCATGTATGCCACGCGAGCAGCCAACGTATAATCTCGTCACGATTCCGTGGGACGCGACGTTATAAAATCGTAGGCACCGCTAACTGTCCGCCATTTAAACACAACGTGAATAATTAATAGCAGCCCGTTGGCCTGGTTTCACCCGGTGTACACGAGTCGTGGCTTTTACCGTGGCGACGACACGTGAGCGAACTGGCAATTTATTCGCCCTTTACCGCCGCGCAAAAAAGAGGGAGAAAGGTGGGAAAAAAAGGGAGGGGGAGGGGGAAAAAAAAAAGAAGTGGAAAAACACAACCGTGGAACAACAAGCGAGGCTGTATACAGTGGTCAAAAATTTCGAATCGATCTTTTACTTTTCTAATTTTCCTTGCGTTAATTTTAAATTCGAAATCGGTGATTTCACTCGACGCGTTGAACATTTTTTTTTCAATTACGAAACACGTTGGTAATTCTAATACTTACTAAGGTATGTATGTATGCACGCACAAGGTAATTTCTATGAAATTTCGATCAACAACGCGTAAATTCCTCGACTCGACTGAAAGCGAATCTGAAAATTCATGGGATTAACGTGGTAGCAGAGAGAAGAAAAAAAGAAAAGAGAAAGGAGGGGAAAGGGAAAGAGGGATAAAAGTGAAGAGAGATGTATATATATACCGTAAGAAGCCCTTTTAAAGATTCATCAACCGTGGTTGTAAATAGCGAAGTAAAAGAACCGACGTTTTATCACGAATCTCGTTTCTACTTCGAGAGGAGAGCAGGCCGCCCAGGGAAATTGTTCAGAGAAGCACTATGTGATTCTAAGTTTGATCATACCGGTGGAATATTCCTTCTCTCCCTCCCCTCTCCCTGCTCGCTTCAGTTTTTTGCGAAGGATCGGTCTTGGAAAACTTGGAAAACGATTTTTTTCTCATTTACTCAGCAACTCGCAGCGGAGAGGATTTTAAAGAGTAGCATCTGCTTGCAGTCATAACTACCGTTGCGCCACTGTGTCGCCATTTTATTTATTTATTTTTATCTTTACTAAAGCTTCGTCTCGTCCCTGCTCGCTCGTTCTCGCATTTTACACGCTCTTTTAATAAATTAACGAAATTTTGGTACGAAAAAGACAGGGAATAATAACACGGTCAATTTCCGTTATCTCGTCTGACCATAAACACTGTTGTACCACTCGAGTGTTTATTTCATAGAGTTTCTCTTGCATTTTCTTTTGCATCATTCTTGTAATAATATAAGAAGAAACGAGACAAAAGAAAAATCGTCTCGAACGATCGAGCTTCAAAGCTGGATCGAATAATTTGAGGATATTTTCGGGCACGGTTTCGAATTACTCGAGGAGGCCGGTGATCTTTTGAGGCTAAATTGAAAATGGTTATATAAATATTTCAAACGAAATCGCAATTCAAAAGGCGATTTCCATCGACGATCACGATTTTCGCCGATCCGAAAATACGAAATATGGTCGATGCGAATGCGCGTGACACGTATAACAAACAACGTTTCTCGATACTGTACGAGCATTTACGGGAGAAACTTTTTCCCTTGGAGAAACGATATCCACCACCTCGATTCCCTCTTCCCTCTCTTTTTCTCGAATATTTGTGGTGTTTAGTCCGTGTGCAATCATTTGTGCTCCGTTAAAGCTTCCGTCACATCGACTCCGTGTCCCGCTCCATTCCTAAAAGCACGGGTAAAATGCAGTCAACGTTGCCTTCCTTGCAGCTTTTAAACTTAAAGCGATTTATACGCTTTGGAAATATGTAGCAACGTTGATGCGCTTCCATCGAGACTTGTAAATACACGTACGCGACGAACTATTGGACTCGCTTATATTTATATCGCTCCATCTTTTCTCTTCGCCCGTTCGTTACCGCGATTTTACAGGATAGGATTGATTTCGCGCAAATTTTCTTCTTTATCCTCTATTTCGAGAGGAATAATTTTCTCTCTTTAGGAAAGAACAGTGAATTAGATAAGTATTATTATCTTCTCTACTCCAGGCTTGTTATTTAAACGAAAATTTCGGACGATCCATGTGAAAATCGCGAAAAAATTCATCATGTTCGCTCTTCTTCTTCACTTTTCGAATGAAATTAAAATATCAGAGAATAGAAGTTTGTAAGAAAATGTGATGACACACGATTTCACGAGTCTATTTCATAACGTCTCGTCTTGGATTCAATATGCTGCATTGAAAAACAATTACACGTTGCAGCTTCTTTAATTCGGCTCGAGGCGGCAGGATACGCGAAGCTTCACCGCAAGGAGGAAGGAATATTAATGAGCGGCATAATGTCGCATGGTTGTAACGTTATTTGAAAATTGGCCGGCTGACTCAAAATCAACCACGGCGAAATCGTGTCCGATACGAGGCATTAAATTTTCATGAGACTTAATAACGTTTAATAACGGGAAACAGTGGGTATTTTCTTCCATATTGGAAATAGGTACTTTTTCAGAAAAGAACTGTTCTGTTTATTTGATGCATTTGAACAATTGTTTTTTTTTGTTCGAATTTTAAAATTTGTTCGTTTATAAGTCGACAGAAGATAGAGAAGGAAGATACAATATTCAATATATCATTAAATAGAATGAAGATCCTTCAAAAAGTATCTCGTCATTTCTTCTTGCACGAGCAAATTTTCGTTTTTGTTCGAATTTTAACGATGTTCGTTTGTAGATCGAAAGAAGATAAGATCGGAAGAGAATCGAGATGTTCCACTTTGTTAAACGGAATAAATAATTTCTGGATGAGAAAATGTGATGCAACGAATTGACGAATGAATAAAAAAAAAAAAAAAAAGAAAGAAAGGTGGGAAAACGCGTTAAAACTCGGATACTATTTTTCCAATTAAAACGAAACGATATTGTTATGGAGGGTGAAGGGGCAATTTGACAAAAACATTTTTATTCCCAGAAAGGCCCTTGATTCACGAGGTGTCCGATCGCGCCTAAAACGTACGCGGCTCCAATGAATCCGATTATATTCGAAAAACAAATGGAGGCCAGAGGCCGTGAGATAGGGGAAAACGTATTAAAAGCATCGATCACCTATTTTACACCCGTTGTTTGCTCCCGTACCCCGATACGGCCCAATGTCTCGCAAGCTGGCAACGATTTAAAACGAAAATACGCCAACATCTCATCGATAAAGCTTCGATTACTATCCCGCTACGTTTTAATTCCCGGATCTAGAGATAAAAAAAAAAGAGAGAGAGAGACAAGGAGAAAAAGAAAAAGAGAGAGCTAATTTTTCACCGATAGAAATAAACAACATAGATGCGATTTTAAACGCGCGAAAGTAATTTGTCACGCGCTCGTTCAAGAGGATTATTTATTTTACAAAGGGTCGAATATCGCGGGGATATATAAAACAAAAAAAAAAAAAAAACAACAACAGAATCTGTCGAGAGGAGGGGGATCGAGACGAAACGCATCGAGAACTTTTATATAACGCGCGTAATGCCGTAATAACCGGCTACATCCGCGTTCGATGTAGTTTTCCGTTTTCCATCGATAAACTCGCTCTATCCGTTGTTTCTATTTTACCCTTCTCCTCCCGTTTTTTTTTTTTTATCTTTATTTTTTCCTATCTTTTTTTTTTCTCTCTATTTTTTATTTCATTTCGTCACAGTTGTTTTCTTCCTGTCCTGTTCGAGTAGCGTATTCCACGTTTCATCCGGACGCACGATCGTCGAACATGCGACCAGCCGAGGATAATATTATTTCAACGAGGGGGGGAAGGGAGGAAAACGATTTGGGCGTCAATGACGAATCGATTGTTGACTGAAAACAAACGAGGGGCGGGGGAGGCGCGGAGGAGGGGGAATGGGTGACGTGTTTCAGCTGAATGGACAAAATGGGGGGGGCGGGGGAGAAGAGGCGGTGGGTGAATGCCGATTTCGTGCGCCACCGGTGTCCTGTGAAAAGCGCAACGCGCGCTCAATTAGTTTATAATTTCGCGGGTAAACCAGCCGCGTTGACTTTAAAAGCAAAAGCTCGGCGAGCGAATCGTTAAATGGATGGGAAGTAGGTGAACAGTAGGTCCGCCGTGCTAAATAAATCGTGTAATTCGATATGGAATTTTTAGATTTTAAAAAAAATGAAAATAAAACGGGATCGATTTCCTATAATTTCGATGCAGTTTAAAAATATGCAAATATGGAGAAACGACAAGGAATCGTATTTAATAAATATGATAAATATAAAACTTATGATTTTAAAATTTAACAAAAGGAAAAGTAAGATAATTCTCCGAAATGATGATGAAATTTTCCCCAATTTACATCGTTTATATATATATATATATATAACGATCTTTGGTTGGTGAAACACGAGATACTACTTTTCATGTTCTCTTTTTTCTCCCCTTTTGGAAGGAGGGGAGAAGAGAAAGAAAGAGAGAGAGAGAAAAAAAAGGAAAACATCGGTGCAGAGGAAAAGCTGAGAGGAATGAGTGGCTAGAGGCGAACGGTACCCTTGATCTGCGGCTTTTAACTTTCCGGAAATCACTTTCCTCCATTATTTCCTAACGCTCTCTCCTCCCAGACGCTTCCGTTGAATCCTCCGCCGGGCGTTATTTACGTTTCTCAGGCTGATGCTTATAAAAAAACATTTATTTGCCACGTCGCCTTTTCGCCTTATCCTTTCTCCTTTCCTATTATTACTATTATTATTATTATTATTCCAATTGGAAAACTTAATCATCTCGAATAACGAATAGAAAGAAGAAGAAAAAAAAATAATACCAATTATATATCCTTTCTATGAAGGAAGAGATGGAGCAAATAAAACAACCCCTCTCGGAATACATCCGCGTAAGTAATAAAAAGTTTCTCTCGGACAAGAAGGGGCGATAGCCGCAAAACGGATCGGATAACGTAGCAATCACCAGTAAGGAACCAGTGGCCATCTTAACCAGGTCGTTCGAAATGAATTTGGCGCGAGGCCATCGCGAGGATTTCAACGAGGAACGAAGAATCGAACGGGGAGGAGGGGGGAGGCGAGGACGCCAATCTCTCCGGTAGCGGAAGTTTTCCTCGAGGATCGTATCGTTGACCTCTCGCCACGATGTACAATCGGATCCAGAAACAAGTTTCCACGATAGTTGCCCTCGTAGTTCCCGCGAAACTTTAAATAATCCAATTTCCACCCCTTCCCCTCTCCCCCTGTTTTTTCTGCCCACGTTGGACGTCGAATGCATTTCCACGAAAGGAATCTTCTTCCCGCCCGAGTTTCAATTTCATTATTGGAGGTGGAAACGAAAAGGATTTGGTCCTCCCACGGTTGGGAAACAGGAAGAGAATGGACGCGTAAGGGGAATCTGTTGTGCATAGAAGCAACCTCGTTACTCGTTGCCGCGTGAAAGGTGGTGAGAAAAAAAAAAGAAGCTTTCAGAGAAAGCTTTCTCCGACAGAAAATTTCGTTCCCTCTCGCATTTTAACCGGTGACGTGACGCCACGGCCGGCTTAAAGGGCTGTTTCGCCCGAAAATTATACGGGAAGAGGTTCGAACGAGTCCAGCCGAGAAAAGTGAATCTTCTTCGTTGCGCTGAGAAGATTTATCGCGAGGTGTGCGTTTACCTGTTGTTCTCGCGAGGATTTAAAAGTGTTGAAAATTGCTAAATCGTTGACAGTTTGTTGCGAAATGTAAATATATTTCCATAACGAATAATTATTCAGATAATTCGATCGAAAGGAAAATAATATATATTTCTCCCTCGTAGATTGGGGAACGGAAGAACGAAATCAATTTGAAATTCATTCGAATACCTGTCCCTTTCATTCTAGTTTTATCAATATTGGACGAACGAAACGGGAACATTCGCCATTAAGAAGATTTCCACTTTGAAATTTGCAACTGGAGACCTGTTTGACCTTAAAGCCTCCGAGAATCGATATTGAACATGCAATAGACCGCTTTGAGACCTTTGTCTTTCAAATCCCTTTTTAGGAGTCGAAATCGGGCTTCGAAGAGAGAGAGAGAGAGAGATTCAACTTCGAATATCCTTCGAAATTTCACCGACTGTTCGCAATATTATCGTCGAATCCAACTTTTCAGATATTTCTAAAGCTTTCTTGATATTTCACGTCACGTCCCTTCTCGAATCATTATTTCGATATTAAAAAAAAGATGTATATTCCAACCGAACATTTTGAGAGAATGGCTATCGTTTATTCGCGCGGACGGTTGATTTCTCACAAACGGAGAGTCTGTGTGTAAAGTGTTGCGGATTATCCGACCGGTTCCCCCAAATGTGTACATAACCGGATGAAAAATATATACGCGTGTACGCAATACAAACGGCCGATAAATTTTTCTCTCGCCAATAACCGCGAAACGGAAACACGCATGATGGACCATTTTATCAAAATACAATATCGTGTTTTCACCACGGAATACGAGAGATATATCGATTAACGACACGTGTATTAGCCTTCCGAAACTGCGTTACACTACTGCATCGTCAACTTCGGCCTCGGGATCGTCAGCAAAAAAAATTTTCAGCAAAATGTTCCCGTCTGTTTTATCTATCAGACGTTAACAAAATATGTTTTTTCCGCGAAATATCTCCCGTTGAAAATATTTCCCCGTCAAAAAATATCGTCCATTCTACGTAACTGTTAGAAAAAAAAAGAAAGAAAAGAAAAGAAAAGAAAAAGTATCTAGTTATCCAGATATGGATAAAAAGTATAATCAAACAGGAGATACAACAATATTTTAAATTGGACAGTGAATGATAAACGTGATTCGTTTCCTCTTAGTTTTTAATGAACAAATCTAACAAAAATTATCCAATATTTAAAAAATATTTGTAGATGAAAAAGAAAACAATATTTCCTTTATTTAATTGACTCGCAAAGTCAATTTCACGTCTCGAGTTCTAATCTCCTCGTGCATAGACAGATTCTTTCGGCTTATTGTGATAACCTCGTATATATTTTATGAACACTTTCAAGGCGAGGGGACGAGAGCGCAGGTGGACTTTTGTAAAAAACGACCAATGAATTTTTTTCCTTAGGAGGAGAGAAACTGTACTCCTCGTCCACGATATTGTTTCACTTTCTTCATCGTGTCGGCGTAAAATTCGGCCGCAAAGTTCCCGAGCTCTGAATCTCTAAAAAATGTAATTGCTGATAAAAATTTTCTGGATTCTCAAAAATTCTCACCCGTTCGCGAGACGAATTCCTTTTCACGAGATTCGCCAAATTCGAAGGGAATAAATTTATTTATTCTGATTGCGTGGAAGAAGGAAGAAGAATGTATGAAAAAGGGAGGAGAAACAATTTCTCTTCCTTCCCGTGTTTTCACACTTTTCTTTATTCTCAATCTCTTCTCTCTACGTACATTCCATCCCATCCTTTTACTGTTCTTCACCCCTTTTATCCGACAGTCGATCGTCGACGACGACGGCGACGACGACGGCGCGACGCTTCCAAGTCTCTTCCGCAACTCGTGGACGTCGACTTTCATCCGATGATCAAAGTTTCCCGCTTGTATATTGTTATGATTAAAGTTCGCGGATTTTTACGCGGTTCTTAAGTGCATTCTTATGTTACACGTCGGCAGAACGGCGAGGAGTACGAAGAGGAGCTCGAAAAAGATTTCGAAGAAACTCTCTCTCTCTCTCTCTCTCTTTCTCTCTTCGAAAGAATATATTTTAGAAATTTTTATTCTTATTTCGTTGTCGACCTTATCGTATATCAAGGTGACTCGAGGATTAATTTTAAAGATTTGAAGAGAGAAATGTGAATACAATGCGCTCAATTTTTGTGAAACAAATTTTTACAAAAAGTGAGCGTTGAACAGAATTGTAGATTGTTAATACCGTTTGTTACGTTTTTTACTAATAACGCAGAATATCTGTCTATTTATCGTTCGTAACAGGAATTCGAATTTCGTAGGTGGATACGTTGGTTAATTGAAACTCTCGGATAATTTATCAAAATTGTATTCATTTGCGAAATTATTACGTCGCGTCTCCTCGAAAATATGCAACCGTAACCGTGTTTGTTGCATTAACTTTTGGAAACTTTTCCTTTTGATGTTTCCAATGTTATAATTAACGTTCATTTCGAATGCGTGTAATGCGCGTTTCCAATTACAGATAATACGAACGGATAAAAGGACGGAACCGTGTGAACGCATACAGGTTAGGTATTTATATATATATATATGTATATAAAAGCTCTCCTCGTATAATTTGATCACGGGGACGAAGAGAGTAAATTAATATCGTCTTTCGCATCGGCGATTCGACCGATGAAAAATCCAGCATCAAATTAAATTTCTCTTTTCGTTCTTAATGGATTATCGTCTCCAATATTCCTCTTCGTAATTGTTAACAAATTTATCTCCATTGTTTTTCATTGTATTTTTATCGAAACAAACGAACAAAACTCATTTACATTTCAATCGAAAAAAAAAAGAAAAACACTTGTTTTATTAATCTTGTTTATTTCGTCTCGAATCTTTCACTTCGTATCATCGACCTGTCCCAAACTGCGCTTTGTCTACACCAGACGCTGACTCGACATCCCTCTACTATCGTCCACGCATTCTCGAGGAGGAAACTGAATGGGCCAATTTTCCACGCACTATTCATATTCCCCCAAATAACTCTCCTAAATACCTTAACACACGTTACGAATATTTTTCACGCCTTAAAAACGATACACAAACGAGATCACAATCTCGTCTTACTTTTCCAGAGGCAGGCCCGTTTCAGGGAGAGACAGTTTCGAGATATCTCGCGTCAAATATTCCAGTACGCGATAAACCAAGTCCAACATGTTGGAACGGTTGCGAGTTTACTTGGGAGCCGGATGAAGTTCAGCGGCAGCGACATCCGATCCGATCCACCGGATAATCCCTTGCAAGACAGTCTCCTCTTGGTAACACGACCGCCCCCTCCGATTCTCCACTCCGTTACGACTTTAGTTCCAAACTGACCACAACGATTCTCCCCGTTTACTCTAATCGCGCGTAATAATCGCAAGGGATAGATAAAAATTATTATCGGATCTACTTTATTCTTCGTGATAAAACTTACTTTTATAAGGAATAGAAAAAGAAAACGAACAATATTCTCTACTGTTTGACGAGGAAATAAAGCGTGGCTTTCGAAGAACATCGAATGTACATAACTTCTAATTGGAGTTAAGTCTCGGAGGGATTGGGAGGGATTAAGGGCGGAGGAAACGTCAAGGATTAAAAAGTCAAAGAGATAATACCGGATACGTGGAATTTTTACAATTTTTAAGAAGCAAGAGATGTCGCTCCATTCCCAAATCCTGGCAAATTGACCCTGGCTGAATCACGTGTAAACATATCGAGCCCGGACGATATCCGCCATCTCTCCGTTAATAACTGTGAAAATATAGGGAGAGGAAGAGGAGGAAGAGGAGAGCAGAAGTGGAGGAAGCGGTATGTATATATATATATATATCTTGGAGCTGGATGATTAATTTCGTTGACTTTAAGGATCGATAATGGAACGCCAATCTTTGACGGAGGAACTTGCCGGGGTTCTAATGGAGCCGGCGGATGATAGAGAGAACGAATAGCGATGGGATGACGCTCTCTCGTTCCACGGAGTGAAAAAAAAAAAAAAAAAGGTAATTCTTGGGCGGGGAATGGATCCGACGCGAAATAGAATTAAACGGAGCTGGTGGTGGCCGCGAGCGATGAGCCGTGACTGGGTTATTGAAACAGAAACGCAACGATCTCGGGCGAAGAAGTTTCAGGATATTCCCTGGAGATTTAACGAATTCATCCCCCGTCCCCCTCTAGATGTACCGGAATGGTTTTCGATTTCCTGATGCGATGAATAAGGGAACGCTGCCTCGGATCGAGAGATCAAGCTTTCGTAAACTTGGGGAGGAGGAGGAGGAGGGGAGGAGAAAGAAGAGGATCGAGAGTTTGTTACATGGATCGCATCCATTAGAACTTGAGCGGAATTAATTTGAAAGGATAAGGGAAACGCACGAACGCACATTAGAAGTTAATTTTATTTTCGAGCTATAAATAATCGGAAGGGGTAAGTTTTAGCAATATCTCGAGTCGAGAAGACGTGTATTTGAAATCAGAGATGACTGTCAATCGCATTTTGGATGAGAATTAATTTAATGTACAGATTGATCGCACGATCTTTTCGCTCGTATTCGATGTTTTCGAATCGAATCGGCGTTAATTCATACACAGTTTGAGCCTTTTTCAATCTCTTGAAAGAATCCATACTCTATTATAGCTCCAAGCAATTAATTATCGAGGCTAATTATCGAAAAAACTTTTGAAAAATAAATTTTAAATCGCGTTAATAAAGTTGCATCGATCGATTTGTACTTTATTATGCGATTAAACTGAACGGTTGATCAAATTATTTTGCGTACAAATTTTATTTATTTTCGTTTCACGAAACGCTGGAGGAGGAATCCCGGATTTTAATTTCCGGCAAAGTAGTGTATGCTAATTGTCACGTCCATCGGGCCGAGCCCGTCTCTATAAATTGATTCATTACTGTATTCCACGAGGATTTAAAACACGTCGCGATAAAGAGCAACGCGAGCAACACGAGCTAGGCGTGCTGATATGATTGATGACGGATTTCGTCCGGGAATCAGCAGGTGCTCCAGCTTGCTGAGTAATTCATCGCGTGTACTTTTACCCCATGTGGACGAGGATGGCCTCGGGAGAAGGACAAAGAGGGTAATAATTAATTGCCCCGACAATCAACCCCTCCATTCTTCATCCTTTTCTCCTCTCCCCTTCTTTTTCTACTTTTTTGCCCTCTCTCTCTCTCTCTCTCTTTCTCCCCCTCTTCAAAACAACTTTCATACCAGCGATGTCTAAACATCGTTCACGTTTTCGTATAAAATATTACTTCTTCCTTTCGCTCTTTTCTTTTTTTCTCTCTTTTCGTCGTATCGTTTTATATTATTTTTATTCTGGATGAGCACGAATACTATTCTAATGAGTCACGTCTTTTGAAAAAAAAGAGAGAGAGAAAGAGATCTCAAATAATTTGATCTTTTGCTGTTTCAACAGGAATGAGTTTTAAAATTCTTTAAAGACCCTCTGTTGTTCCCTCTGTTTACTGTGCTTTGTGATTAATTGTACGTTTCAACTGGCCGAGTCGCAGTTAATTAAACGGGAGGGAGTCCGATCGGGGAAGAGAAAAAAAAAAAAAAAAACAAAAAAGTTCCTTTGACTTTTTAGAAAATATGATTAATTCGAATAAACAGGAAAAACTCGTGTCTCTGATTCAATTTATTAAAAATACATATTGTACGATATTATCAGAATGAATGTTATAAAATAATCTGGTAGATATTATTATCTACTCAACGCTCGAATAAACGATCGGTCAATTGCGATTCGTCAAGCTCCGCTCGAAGAAGGTTAATATTCTTTCCTCCAACTCTGGCAAGATAAGAAATAACTTGGCAAATAACCTAACATTGGAGTCAGTTTAAATTCAAAGGAAAGAAGTTAATAATCCGTACACTTTACTCAAGGATCCAGGAGATCATAAAATAAAGCGACAGAGAGAAAAGAATTCGATATTAATTTCCCAACGTATACAGTAATTCAAAATTATCATTATGCGACGAGCCAGTATCCAATATCGATTTTTCGATTTCAATCTTCCTTCCCATCCTCTGAGAATTGAAAAAAAAAAAATATCAATCACGAAGAGGGAGAACCAATGAGGGGGAAAAATTTATCTCCTTTCGATTCCGTAAGAATTAATCTGACCGATTTTCCAATAGCGGAACGAAGATCCCAAAATGTACAGTCGAGCCCCCGGAAAAGCACATTTAATTATATACTATTACTTATTTTCTTTATAAATTTTAAATATCACTGATTTATCTATCTACTAATTACCATTTTTGTCTTAATAATAAATTCTAATAATATCTTTATTCAATGAATACTAATAGAATTTGGAACTATCATTAGAATTAGATTAATTAATATTAAATCTACAAATAAAATCCCAAGATTAATTTACTATATAGTATCAGTAATTTCCTAGAATTTTTTTATTCTTTATAATTATTATTTACTTATCATCAATTAGATTCATTAAAACAGATATTTTTAATTTTATAGTACAAATTATATTTCTTCTAAAAATTGGAACATTTCCTTTTCATTTTTCAATAATCTTTTCTTATGAAATAATAAACTGAAAACAAATCTTTCTAATATCAACATTAATTAAATTTATTCCAATTTATATAATAGTTTCAATAACTAAAATAAAAAACTAAACTAAAATAAAAAAATAGTTTCAATAACTCGGCTGAAGAGAACGAGAGAGAGAGAGAGAGAGAGAGAGAGAAGGATAAGCAGAGAGGGAAAAGCGAAAGAGAGAGAGATAAATCTAACGACCCGCATAATCAAGTTATCGGTCGAGACATTAATCACAACTATCAATGACAACCGCACACACCGGCCATTCCTTTAATCCCTTGCCGGCGCGTGTCTCGCCACCCACCACCTCGCCGACTGCTACCACCCCCGCCACCCTCGAATCCGTTATCTCCGCGATTAATGACTAGCCATGCTAACTTCCTCCACTGCTCCTCCTTCGCTCCAAGAAGAAATCGCCTCGATCTGCCTCGTTCTCGAACCGCCATTGTCCCCAACGGAGGGAGGGATGGTAACAGAGGAGACAAGGATAGAGATGATGTGAATAAGCGATAATCGGCGAAAATCGCATTTGTTACGATTGAATCTTACGCTCTCCTCCTCTTCCTCCTTCCATAGGAAAGTTAGGAGGAGTTTTCGAAGATGAATTATCGGCCACGAGACGATTTCGTGGATATCGCTTCGATGATAACTGGGATCGTGATTTAGGAGGAGGATAAACTTATATAGGATAGATTTATTCCATCCAACTTTCGTTTCGTTGGAGTCAACACGGTGTTAATGTTTGGAAGGGGAAAAAATGGAGACGTTAAACGAGATTGTCTCGTTAGTAAGCGAGACAGTCTTCCCTCTAGCTAATTGGTATCGTTTTTCGTGAATATATCTTTGGAAAGAAGTAAGGAGCTGTGAATATTATATATGGGATAAAATTCGAGTTGAAAAATTTCGATCGTCTCATCAAGATCTCCTTTCTCGTTCGATTTCGTTTCGTGGAAATAAGGATGGGGGATCGAAAGAGATAAGTCGATAACGAGAGGAATCATCGGGGAGTGGGAAAAGAACTACGTTTCCCAATCCTTTTTTTTTTTTTCGTGCTTTCTCAAGAGAAGAGAAAATTCCTTTTCAGAGAGTGGCTAGTCTCGGGAACCTCGATGCACGCCAATTTCGTGTATCGTTCACGGTCAATTAGAGCGGAATAAGGGACTGGGACTGGTGTGTCTTGATCGAAGAAATAGAAAGAGAGAGGAAGGGAGGGAGGAACAGGGGTGTTCGACGGCGTGGAAATCGTTGGCCGTGGTGTAGGAATCAACAGGAGAACGTTTCCACTCCTCTCTCTCCTGACCGAAAGCACAACAATGGAGTTTCTAATGGCCAATAGAAACTTGTCGATTCACTAACGAGATCGTCGGAATTCCTGCCGACTTCCCGAACCTTCGCCTCCACCGATTTCCTGCTACGGAATACCCACCCCGTAAAATACAATTTCCGCGAGGGCGTCGATGTCGTGGATTAATGGCGACCGTTTTAACGAGATTTTATCATCGAGTTTTCGATCGAATATTAAACTTCGAAACGAAGTAAAAACGATCGATCGAAGGCTCTGTTCTGCGTTTCTCTGTTCCTCGCAGAGGTTTCAACCAGTGGACGGTAAGATATTAAATCTGAGTTTATGTGTGTGTGTCGACGTTCTCGAATTCCGTCGAACGCCAATATTAATTACCTGCACGATCGCGCCAGGATCGTTAAATGACCGTTAAACAAGCCACAGATTGTTTAGAATGGCCACAGTCTATTATTATCCGCCCGTCTCCCGAAGTTCACGTTTCATTACGAGATACGTTCTCGATCTCGACGTACGTTGACGCGCGTTAATTCAATGCATATCGATCTATAGAGTTATCGTGTGTCCGTTAGGATTCCAACATTTTAATAAACTTTAAAAATACTTCAAAAACCGACTTATTCGTCGGTTAAAATACGTCAATTATACGTGCTTGCACACCTTACCTGTTATGCGATGCAATTAACGCGAAGAGGATCGAGTTAAGGTGAAAATATTATTGTCAGTTTGAGAAGTTGACGGATAAATAAAAAAAACAGAAAAGAAAGCCGGTCAGTGACCAGAATCTTTCTTAATCCGGATCGTGAAATCAGATACCGATCAAAAGTTGGAGCGCGACAAACTATCCTCCGCGGAGCAAAAGTTTTCTGAGTCTGAGACTTCGCTCGTTCCAACACTGTCGTCCAAAACTTTCGTCCAAAAGTCGGGATTCGTCGAAAAGGGGGACACGATGGTTTTTCTTTCTTCCGGTGGAAATGGAATCGCTTTTAATTTCATAAGAATCGAAAGATAACTAAAAAAAAAAAAAAAAAAAAGAAAAAGACTAATTCATTCCTCTAACTGTTGCACTCACCGTATAAAATATACACAATTAGCGAAAGTCTCTTAAATCGTAATTAATTAAAAACGATTAAACATGAATTCGAATTTAAACGATAGTATGATCCGAGAGAAGGCTTAATAAGAAAAGCAAACGGACCCGATATTGAGAAGAGAATTATTATCGATACTTTATACGAATTGAACTGACTTAAATCTCGGCCGAGAATTTCACCCCGAAAAAAAAAAACCCGCTCGCGATCCGCTTATACCGAGATTTATCGTCTCACCGGCCATAATTATCCGTATCGTTAAACAGCCAGGTGTCGATGATTCACACGAGATCGGCAACTATTTTAAAATAATCGAGAATAACCTCCCGTAACCGCGAATAAAACATCGTAATGGGCCCGCGAGTAGTTGATCGCCAATTTATCCCCCTTGCGTTTTCCACGGTAATTAATTAATTAATAAAATAAAACGTTCGTGAATCACGAGGAGAGATATCACTTAACGAAATACCGCTGCAATTTACCAAAAAAAAAAAAAAAAAAAAAAAAAAAAAAAAAAGATCGATGCGTATAATATAACTTTCCGTTTAATCGTCTTCGATCCGCTCTTCCTTCCTCGCCAGTTTTTTTTTTTTTAATCAAGTTAGAAGATTTTTTAAAAGATGAGGTGTGATGAATCAAAAAAAAAAAAATTTGAAAACTCGCGAAATTTTTTTTCAACGCGACAAATATTTAAGCATCATCGTAAAAACAGAGATTGTAATCTCCGATTGACTCGATATTTATTTTCGTGTAACGAGCCGTATTCGACGTTGACAGACTCGTTGAAACGAATCGATGAGCAACATTTTATTAAACGTTTAACTATATCCACACACGTTACTTTATCCACGATATAACTTTCCATTAACGAGAATATATAGAATTTCACCGGTCGATTCATATATAAGAGGATTTTCGAATCGATCTTCGAGAGAGATTTATACATATATTCTGGCCGATAGGATAATTGAAGAACTATTCGACGAGGAGTTAATTGGAAGCTCGATCGTATCGCGGAAATTGGATATTTGGCTGTGTTTTAAGAACGGAAAAAAAAAAAAAAAAAGGAAAAAAAAAAAGGAATGAAAAAAATTTTTTTCTTCCCACTAATTAATAGCCGTTCACGATCGATGGCTCGAATTTTACTCGATGAATTCGATCGGGTGATCAAAATTTATAAAAAGTTTGGATTGAAAAGAAGGATATTGTCGAGAATTTTTTCGAGCAAAGTTATAAATAAATAACAATGAATGATCGATTAACGAAGATTTTAACTTATCATGCGATTTTCAATTCGTATCCAATTTTATATAAAAAAAAAAAAAGTAGATATCTTTTGAAAATTACGCGGAAACAAAAAAATTCCATCAAGTAGAATCAACACGAGATGAAATTCGAAATGTGAATCCAATTGAAAAGAGTAATTCTATGTAGTGAATGGATCCATTTTATCCACCGTTTAATCGTCTCGTTATAATTTCTAGCTTCACGGAATCGCTAAGATTTAGAATAAAAAAAAAAAAAAAAAGATAGAAATTATTACGATCAATTCTGTGCAATTATTTTTCGTGAAATTTTTTTCGAAGAAAATCAAAAGCAAAACCGAGGAAAGAAAAAAACTATATAATAGCTCTCTCTGTGATAACAACTTCCCTTGATTCATCAAATCCGGATATAATTTTTAACGAACGTGATGAAAGTGATATTCTACTAGCGACAGCAAAAATCGCTCAAGAATAATTCGCTCAAACTCTAACGAGATATATTTTAAAACAATTTCATTTAATATTTGTCCGGTAATATTTAATGGATTCGGTTTTCGCAGTAATTCCACGCAGTCTCCGCCGTAATATAAAAATAATTACGTCCCCTGGAACTTATTTAATCGGATCACTGTAATCAAAATATACAAAGGCATATTAAAAAAAAGGAGAAGAGGGATAGGAGAACGAAAGAGGGTAATAGGATATACGAAATATTCCGAATATTTAACAACGTGATTAACTTCATTCTCGACAGTTGATTTCATAGTTGATTCATAATTTCGATGTAAAAATTTCAAGAATTTTTTTTTTAAACTGCCAATGAAACGAAGCACTGGTATTCTTTTACTCGCGAAATATACGTTTATTGATAATTTTATATATTAAAAAAAAAAGAGAGAAAGAAAAATATCAACGTCGATCTTAATAATCTACTCGAAAAAATAGCGTATCCAGAGTAATTAATATCTTACTATGAAGCAATTTGGCTAAATAGGTAGCTCGTCACGGTCCATCAGAGAAATTGATAGCAAACTTGCGATCGTCTAATTTGCCTGAAACCCACCGTCTGCTTAGTATCCTAATCATGTTCGACCTCCTGGGAGTCTGTCAAGTAATTAAATGTGGAGTAACTGGGGTAAGATCGGATAAGCGAAACTCCATCTTGAACCCGGTGATGTTGAAGTAAATGTTGCCCCGTTGCAAGATTTCCGCGGAAAGGAAAACCGTGAGTAAATATGGGGAACAGGTATTTAATGTAATTAGTAAATTTTATCATTTCTTGCCTCGCGTATTTCGTCGAAAATATAAGGAAATCGTCGAAATTGGAGGAAAATTTGCGTGTGTCTCGGGTGAAAAGAAATGCCGTTTTCGATTCCGATCCGAGCGGTGGAAAAAAATCTGTCAGCCACGAATAAACTTGTCACGAATGGTAGAAAAATCCTCGGCAGCTTTTGACGGGAGAGCAACTCTGAAGAATATTGTTGACTCGTTGAAGAATCCGGAGAAACACTCGCGGAACGCTTGCAGAACACTTGTGCAGGATTTGCAGAACACTCGACTTGTTTGGAAGAGAACACTCGCAGAAAACTGGTGGAATGTTGGCAGAAACGTCGGAATTGTTTCGAATCGTAATATCGAAAGTCGGGAAATCTTTCGAAAAAAGATAAATTCGATTCGCGTTCTCGATGGGGTTTGAACGTGTCATCGCGACACCATTTTCAAGGACCGATACAAATCTTTTTAATCCATTAATCCAGATCTCAAGAATATCGTTTAAAAATTAAAAAATTACAAGAAACTAAAGTAATAAGACTAGTACGAAAAATCTACCATTTCCATTTCGTTATGGAGAAAAATTGAAGAAAAATAAAGAAGCTTTTCACCGTAGAAAACCTCAGTGACCACAACATAATCCGTAACAATCTCGGTTACAACAGTTTTGAAAACGACCCATATTAACCGCACCTACTAAACACTCGATTCAAAAAAGAAGAAGAAAAGAAAAAGGAAAAGAAAAGAGTGGCAAATGAAGCGCGAAAAATGGAGAGAGAGAGAGACAGAGAGGGAAAAGGAAAATAGCGGAAAAACAAAAGGCACCGAAACGAAAGGTAATAGTAAAAGGCTGATCGTAGTGGATGAGGATAATTAGAGTGGCCTCGATATGGACGAGCCGGAAGCCTTATATTCCAAGCAATGCTCGTTAAAACAACCGTTACGTACTGATAGTGGCTCATTAACGGAAGTTTCGGTTCTACGATTCAATTACCGGATTCAGTTTTAATTGCGTCTGTCTATCCGCTCGGTTCCGGGATGATTCCCGGAATTTCAAAGTGGCGTACTGTCGACAGACCGACTTTATAATTATTCCGGCCAAAAATCTTGCTACCTCGAGCGGGTGAACATCCATATGTCCGATGGAAATAATTGTACGCTTTTCCCTCGCTCTTCCCACGACTTTTCTCGCCCTCCTTAAATCTAATTCGTCGATGCGCGAATTTCACGATGATGTTTCGTTACTCCTCGCTCGATGAATTTCTTCAAAAGAATATCCTCGAATTTGCTCGATCTCTTCTTTATCTCTTTATCCTGTTAAAATACAAGGAGAATTTCGATAATTATCCTTCACGAGTTTCTAATCAATTCTAATCAAATACCGTTTATTAAACAACTCTTCGTTAGAACTAGAGCTTACAATCAATCGTGCCGTACCCTATGACGAAATTATCGACACGAAGACAGCAGGGAGAAAAGGGCGAGGGGAGGGGAGTCGAAAGGTCGAACGAGCGACGACTTATCACAGAGGTAAATTAGAATCAACGAGTCTCTGCTCCTCCTCTCGTCCCTTGAAAAACGATTTGGGACTTAAGGGTAGAGCTCCCGTATAATTAAATGAGTTAATTAAGCAATTTCCCTAAGTGGAGGAGCCAGCTTAACGAGGAAAAACATGTGACGCTTCAACCCTTTGTTTCGTAAGTCTCCCTTTCCTCCCTCCTGCATTCCAAGCGAACGAAATGACCTGTGTTTCTGCTGACTCGTGTCTTGCTCCCGATTTTCCTTTTTCCACCTCTCCCTTTGTCTTCTTCCCTCCACCCAACCGCTTTTCCAACTCGGTTCTTCCTATCCATCGGTCGAACCCTCCTTTGAACGATAGCCTCAATAACGAGGCCAATTTACCGCGCCAAAAATCAACGGGACAAGAACCTGAGGCACTCTTTTTTTCACCCCCTTCTTCGAAAGAGCATCGTTCTTCCGCCCCGACGAGCGAGAATCGTTTTTTGCCCAAAATTAATTGTTTTTTCTTTTTTTTCAACTTTTGCCTCGTTCGTTTCCAATAAACATTTCCTCGAAGAAATAGATGAATATGTAGCGAACCTATCGAAGCGAATTCGTCAAAGAAAGAAACGACTTGATATCTTCCATAATTTAATCTTTTCAAAAAACTTTATCCCATTCTTTCGAATCGAATTAAATTGGGCGCGAGATTTTTATTCTATCTTATTTAGAAAAACACGAAAATTATATTATCGAACTTGGCCAATAAACATTTCCTCTGCGAAGAAATAGATGAATATGTAGCGAACCTATCGAAGCGAATTCATCAAAGAAAGAAACGACTTGATATCTTCCATAACTTAATCTTTTCAAAAAATCTTATCCCATTTTTTCGAATCGAATTAAATTGGGCGCGAGATTTTTATTCTATCCTATTTAGAAAAACACGAAAATTATATTATCGAACTTGGCCAATAAACATTTCCTCTGCGAAGAAATAGATGAATATGTAGCGAATCTATCGAAACGAATTCGTCAAAGAAAGAAACAACTTGATATCTTGATATCTTCCATAATTTAATCTTTTCAAAAAAATCTTATTCTTTTGAATCGAATTAAATTGAGCGCGAGATTTTTATTCTCTCGCTCAAATCCTATCCTATTATGTATCCTATCCTATTTAGAAAAACACGAAAATTATATTATCGAACTTGGCCCGATTTGGGGGAGGAAAAAAATAGATTAATTTCGAAGCGGCATTCCATCGAAATTGCGTCGAGGGCGTTGCACGCGCGCCGGTTAACATCGGCCTGATTCGGTTTAACGAGGAATCGCGCGTGCAGATGGCGCGTAAACAGAAAAACGAGCGTCTCTTGCGGCGGCTCGCGCGTTGGCTCGCAAACAGGGCGTGGGATTCGGCGCCGCTTTTGCAGGTAAACTAATGAAAACGTAATTAATGGGACGAGGGTTGGCTGCCGCTCGCCCGCCCGTCCGTTTCGCTCATTTGCATGGATATCATTCTTTTAAACGAACGGGCCTGTGAAATTATCGCTAAACAATGGCTAGTCGCGCGAGATGCTCCCGTTTCCGGAGCGTCGAATAATTGATGCTCTGTAAAACAGAGCGGCTCATTGTTCGACGAAAGCGTGCTCTTTCGAATCCCCCCATTTAACCCGCGATTATTATGCGATTTTTTTAGGAGGAGGGGGGAGAAAGAGGTAATTCGAAAATTCGAAGTTTCGTTAAAAGCTTCCCTCGAGAGAAGATAGATTTTTCTTTGAAATATTTATCCGTGTCGTTGCAATATCGTCTAAAAGTTTCCTCTTTAGAAAAACTTTATCTTAGGAATATTTAAGCGAGTTCGTGAGTTTTCTGAAACAATAATCGATATTTATACGGACAATTAAGTCGCTTCCTCGAACCGTGTCTCCACCGGCGTTCGAGCGGTTGACACAAGCCGCCTCCGTGTTTGCAGTCAAACTACTCGCTCTGCCAGACCATTTCTCGCGAACCAACGAGAGAGAGGAGAGCCTCGTGTGTTGCACGCTTCCTTTGAACGCGAGGCTCGAAGCCGGAACCGGAGATTATGCAAGTTTTGTCGTGTTATTGCCGCTTGGATAAGAAACACGATAATGAAAATCCAGAAAAGTTGCTTCGTCGATTGAGAAACGAAATCCTCTCTCTCTCTCTCTCTCTCTCTCTCTCTCTCTGTTTTTTTTAATCCGATTCTATTGTGTGAAAAAAAAAATAAAACGAAACGAAAGAGAGAAGAAAGAGAAGTGGCCATCTCCCCTTGAAAAATATTCCCATAAGGGGGTTGCAGTGTCAACTCAGGGTTGGGGTTGGATTCTTACGCGGGCACAGCCGCGTGCATGTGCACAGACGACTAATTAGTAAAATCAATACGGGGAAATCCTGTGTATAAACGGGGGTGGACCCGTGTGCGACAACGAGTGCCGTTCAACCGGTGTTAAATCTAATAAAACCGTCTTCGAATTTGCGAGAGGAGAAACTTCGACGTTGAATATCCTCATCTCTCTCTCTCTCTCTTTCTCTCTCTGGAATATCGTAATTTCTGACAAACTGGAACGTGTATACCTGTCGAAATGTATAGGTGTGCAGTGCTAAAAAAAAAAAAAAAAAAAAAGGAAAAAAGATTCGAACGAATCCTCGAACCAGGATTTTTGGCTAGCTACTTGGTTAAAGAGAGAAGGAGGAGGGAAAAAAAAGAGAGAATCGTTAACGCTACCAGTTGGATGTTAACTCGTTAAAACACGTGCAACGATCGTTGATTTTTGCAGCCGAAAGGGGTGAAATATCAATCGGGAAACGGGTTCCGCTCGATTAGGGAGCGGAGAGAGAAAAACCTCTGTCCGATTGTTTTATTTAACAAGAGCTGTCGATGGTCATTATTTTATCGGAATTACGGTGGATATCTCGAGCCAGTTCCGCGAGGCGGAAGCTCGGGGTGGTTGGAGAGGGGTGGTTGCAGGTGTACGCTGCGGTGTGCGGTCAGCATTACCCACCCAAGCGCTGTCAGCACCTCCCCTAATCGCCGTTTTTGTCGCCGCGCAGCCCATTTCTCTTACTCCAACCTCTTTCGACCCCTTTCCACCCCTCTCCGTATTCGCTCCTCTCCGTATTCGTATGTTTATGCGGCCCGGTCACCAGCAAATTTTCCTTCGTTTCCTCGACCACTGTTTTCCCTACGCGCCTCTTCTCGCACTCCCTTTTAATCACGCTTTTTTTCCGCTCGCGAGGATGCCAACGATTGCGGCCAACAACCTGTTTAAAGCTCTCCCTCCCCTCCTCCTCCCAACCCCGAATGGAATCGTTAATTGCTTTTATTTCCATCGGGCCGGCTATTTTCAACATTATTTTTTCCTCGCCTCTCTATTCGATTAATTTTGATCAGACCGTCGATAAATTTTTTCCCCAACCACCATAAAGATAAATACATAAAACACACGCGACGAAATAAAATATCCTTTTTTTTTCCCCCTTTATTTCGAAATTGTAGCAAATCACGAACGACCAATCCCCAGAATGTGACAAATGATCTCATAGACTGTCTCGAATCCGTGGATCGAGAATATCAAAGAGAAAACTCACGAGAGAACTCGCGAGAAGGAGGAGAAAGAAGTTGACCGCCTACGGTCGCGGACGATGGCTTCTTCTTCTTCTTCTTCTTCTTCGCCCCCTTCCACTTTTCCGCTATTCGTGCCGGAAGCTTACCTGGAACATAAAGGAAAAGCGAAATATTAACGAACCTCGTAAAGATTAACGACAACGTTCTCATCGCTCCACCTTACGAATCTCTCTTCGCCGAGTGGACGCGGGCACGCCGAGGTCAACGTGGACGATCCTCGCCGGCAACGACGACGACGACGACGACGACGACGACGGCGGATGAAACGGGTTAAAACGTTGCGCGTGCATCGCGCCGGCGAATAACGAATGCATTGTTCCTAATTGCTCGGCGTCGAGCTTTACGGGGCGCCCCATTCATTCCCGGCGTCGCTTAACTGCGAATTTGTTTCAGTCGAATGCTAATAGTGGCTCGTTTCGTGTTTTATGACTCGTCGTATAAAGTGCGAACGACTTCGAGATTCGCTTCGAGGGAATATTATATATATATAGAAAGAGAGAGAGAGAGAGAGAGAGAGAGAGAGAGAGAGAGATGTTTCGGATAATAGGAGTTAAAGATTATTATTCCGCTCTCCATTATTCCGCCCCGTGATTTATTTATTCTTAAAACTCGATTGAAACTCTGTTAAAATTTAGGAAAACTTTAAACGGTGTAGCTTAAGAAGATAGTAAATTCGGGGCAACGAGTGAACGAAGCGTTGAATCTTCTTCTTTAAAGCGCACCTTTTTCGTTTATCTTTATACGAAGAGAAAGGTAATTTTTAATCGTTTATTATTTCTCGAACTCCTTGTTTCGTAAAGTCCAGTGTCCATTCTTGGAAAAAGAAAGTAATAAAAGTAATGTGTTTCCAGGAAAAATATCCTATTTAAGCGTCGTGAATATCGAATGTCTTCTACATCTCGGCTGCGAATATCAAAAAGATTCCCCATCCACTTCGTGGATGACAGAAAATTTTTTTCAGTTTCTTGTCACGTTTTTTACATTGAAAATTCCAAAATTCCAATTGGCGAATCATCGAAAAGTAGATGATTATCTAAAAAGCATGGAATCAGCAAAAGCGTGGAATCGGAGGATCGAAGAATGAGAATGGAGGGAAATGGAGTAGCGAGACGAAATGGGGAATGGACCACTTGACGCCCAACTTCCGGCCAGCCAAGCAAAGGGCTGGAAAATCGGAAATCGGATGTCCGGCTGGTCCTCGAGAATTAGAACTCGTCGAAGGAAGGAAGTCTCGGCGAGGACGTGGCCTTGCAATGCAAATTGTCAGGCGGAGGGTTTGCGAAATTACGGACATCCTTTGCCAATACCTTCCTCCGTCCAGGAATTGCAAGTTCGTTCACGAACCAATCGAATATGAACCCTCGAATTTGAATGTTTTCACACGCAATTATCGATTCCTTCGATCGAAGTCGAATTTATTCAACGATCGATATTATCCCAGTTGGATATGTTCTTTAATAGACAACCGTGAAAATTCTTCGCGTCGATATCGATCTTCGAGATTACAAGTTGAGATATTCGTTATCAAATACGATACGTTCTTTCGTAGATAGATAGTACGCAGATACTTCTATTCGTTCGAAAAAATTTTTTAAAATTTCTTCAAAAATATTTCCGACTCCTGTTCCTTCGAATAGCACTAGAACCTAATTGAAACGAGCCCGATGGATACCCGATATTCCAATATTCTTCACGAATATCTTAAAACAACATTTTCTACGAAACTAACTTCTCAAGAATTATCATTCTGAACAAGTCTCGGAGGAAATTGCTTCAAATATTGAAGAAGATGGAACGCGAATAAAAATCATAGAAAGGAAAAAAAAAAAAAAAAAAAAAAAAAAAGGAAAAAAAAAAGATCATCCTTTTCCTCACAAAATTAATCAATTCCTGTTCGTTATTTTTCTTCGTTTTTTTTTTTTTATCATTTTCGTCCCTTCGCTTATCAATTACCCCACTTCTCTCTTATCAATATTTTCTTCTCATTTTCTTCATCATTCTTACTCTCGTTTTTCATCATCATCTTTTTCTTTTTCATCAATTCCTCCATCTCCTTATTTTTATCAATTCCTCCATCTCCTTATTCTTATCAATTCCTTTATCATTTTAGTGGTATCATCTTCCAATTTGACCAAAAAAACATAGAACCGTGGAACCGGTGTTCGGCTGGGCCGTTGCTTCTATCTCGGTTCGTTATTAACGCAGCGCACTTTCGTTTTTTCACAAGCGTCGAAAGCACTTCAACCCCCGTTCTTCCACCCTTTCCACCCTTTCGAGAACCGAGAGTGGCGAACATTTGCAAACCTCAAAAAGAGAGAGAGAGGTAGGAAGAACTGGTTGGAGTATTAGCGTGCGTACCACTTTGTGTCTGTTGCCATTTCCGGCCAACCACGATGAGAAAAGCTTCGAACGAGTTTCGAGATTTCCCACTATTTCTCTCCCCCTCTCTCTCCGTCTTCTGTTTTGATTGCACCCCTGGGCGGTCGCAAATGAAGACGATTTCGAGCGATTCATGATTCCCAAGAGGAAGTAAGGAAGTACGACGACTAAGACGCGGTCGATACGAGGTCGGTTTTAATTGCTCGCACCAGCTGCTCTTCTTTTCCTTATTCGAAAGTTAATCTTTGGCCCTCGATGCTCCCTTCGACGATATTTCTCTTAAAAAATATATTCTCGATCAAAATGATTGAATCGCCTGTTCAATAATCGAACTCGAACTTGAGTGTTTTGCCTCCTCGATCCTTCATGTTCCAAAACTTGTTCGTTTTAATACTATTCGTGAGAGAGAGAGAGAGAGAGAGAGAGAGAGAGAGAGAGAGAGACAGAAAAAAGAAAGAGAAGAAGATAAAGAAAGAGAACGTTGTGGATGGATGATGAAGAGAGAGAGAGAGAGAAAGAGAGAAAGAGAAAGAAAGAGAGAGAATGTTGGATAAATGATGAAGAGAAAAAGGAAGAGAAAGAGAGAGAGAAAAAGAGAGAGTGAGAGAACGTTGGATAGATGATGAGAAAGATGAAGAGGGGGAGAAAGAGAGAGAGAGAGAGGAAAAGAGAGAGAACGTTGGATGGATGATGAAAAGAGAAAGGAAGAGAGAGAGAGAATGTTGGATGGATGATGAAGAGAAAGAGGAAGAAAGAGAGAGAAAGAGAGAACATTGGATGGATGATGAAGAGAAAGAGGAAGAGAGAGAGAGAAAAAAAGAGAAAGAAAGAGAGAGAGAGAGAACGTTGGATAGATGATGAGATAGAGGAAGAGGGGGAGAGAGAGAGAGAGAAAGAGAGAGAGAGAGCGCGCGCCTATCCATCGACGAAGAGGGAAAGATGGAGAGGAAAAAAAAATAAAGGAATAAAGATCAAAGAATATATCGGAGGAAGTTTGCGGATAGCATAGGGACGGAGAGGGCGATCAAGGCCGAACGAAATTACACGAGGCCATAAATCTCGGGACATAATGCGGCGAAATAATAATGACAATGGAAACTTTCGACAATAAGCGGCGCGAGGGACAATCGTATTGAAAGCGGCGAGGGCGGGCCCGCACAATGGCGGACCCGTCGCCGTCTTACGTGGAACTCGGTGAATAATTATTGGCCCGGGATTTAACGGCCTGTGAATTTCCCTCGTCCACCTAAGCGGGGGCAAAAGTTTCTCAGCCGCGTTGTTTAGCGTCTTATTTCGTGGTTGAACGCGTTCCCTATGTTCAAGGGATGGCCATTCACATTCTCAAACTTTCCCGCGTTTCCTCGTAACGAATTACCATTCGGGACGACACCTGGTGACGTTATTAACGCTGATAATGAGGCCACTCTTCTCTGCCCGAACGTAGTTTCGAAATTCTTTGAATCTCCCATTCCTTCACTTTCACCTTCACCTCGAAACTCGCATATATCGCGACTATGACAATGAGCCCTCTGAAGTGTACTCGGAGATGTATTCGCTTGCAAGAAATCGTCCCTCGTGTTTCGTTGATTAATTTAGATAAATTCCAGTTTCCAAGATGTTGTCTCTGGCCAGGACGTTTGTTCAGGGCGTTATTTCGGAATATTCGCGAATTGATAATCGTGGGAAAAATCGAGGATACAAGAAGAAGAGAAAATCTGATCCCGAAGGCTTGAAGAGGCTTTATGGATTTTTCCCTCCATGTTGTTCTAAGATCGTTAATTCGCGTGGCCTTCGTTTACTTTTAATTACAATTAAATCGAAACCAGCCGCCCCGCCTAATCTTTTCCCGTGCGAGCAACGTGCCGCCAGACACATTTAATGATACCCTTTTGTTGCACCTCGGGCACAATGAAAATTGTTCGAAGCACCCGCCCTCTACTTCGTTAGAGATTGAAAGTAATATTTCGTGAAATAATGGCCGGCCTGTTAGAGGCCGTCGACTCCTTCTATCCAATTATTATTATCTTTCTCCGCTTTCCCTTCTCTTTCTCTCTATCTCTTCCTTTCTCTCTCTTTCTCTTCCTCTCTCTCTTCATCATCCATCCAACGTTCTCTCTCTCTCTCTCTCTTTTTCACTCCATCTCTTCCTCTTTATCCTTCACTTCCTCGTTCGATCTCTCCCTCTCTCCAACTTATTTTTTTTTTTATCTCTCTATCCTCGTCCCATCGTTCGTTGAGCCGTCGGTCACGACGACTGCAATTCAATGGAGGTATTATCTATGCGGGGCGGCGGAAAAATATCAATTCTCTTGTTTGTCCGTAACACCGGGTCCAGAGTCGAACAATGCGGGCCGAAGACCGATTCAATGCAGATTCGCAGACGAATTGCATCCGGCCGAGGCAGCTCGATCGAAAGGGCTGCTGGATAACTTCCATCCGCGAGGAACCGAGGGATATTTCCTTCGACAGCTTTATTGGCGCCCAAACAGCTTCCATGGAAATGCCGACTTACTCCGGCAACGCGTGGCAGGTTACTTCCAAGAATCCGTTTTTTTTTTTTTTCCCACCCCTCTTTTCTTTCTTCTTCTTATTTTTCCCCTTCGAACGAAAGAATCGATCGAACGAGTCGTGTCTCCCGCTGAATTATCATCTTGGCGTCCGACGGATTGTGCGATTGGATTCTTTCGAGTCGAAGTAACGCGAGGAGACGCGGAAGGCGTGAATAAACGTGGAATATTTGTTAGATAGACTTCTTCGATTAATTACGTTCTCGCGTCTTTCAAAGTTTCTATTTAAAAGAGAGAGAGAGAGAAATAGGAAAATATCACGATGAGATCCTGTGAGATATCTAATAAGGATAAAAAGGAGAGAGAAAATAGTGAATTGGATCGGGGGAAATTTGTATTCGCGAATCGGTGTAAAAGCGGGAGCGGAGACAATGTTACCAACCTTGTTTGCAGCCAGACGTTAGACCGCGGACAGCACTTAGCGGTTATTATTCCTAGTAATCTCGGCGATTAAAATAAATTTAGTGGCGGGCATTAATTACATGCCGCGTATGGGCGCCGCGTATTATTCCCATTGAAGGACGGTGCACTACGGGCGTGTTGTAGCAGGCGCAGCTCGTGTGCACAAATTCGCCTATAAATTTTGCAAGAAGCGGGCCCTATGTTATCGTGCAACTACGTTAAGCCATGACCCCGACGTCCCTCCCTTTCGCTTGACGAATCGCAACCGAAATGCAATATTATTTCTCTTAATTGAATACGGGTAAAAAAAAAAAAAAAAAAAGGGAGGATCGAGTACGAAAGATGAAAAGCTGGAAATTAGAAAATAACGCGATAAAAGCTCGAGACAAACGGCGCCTCGACGCGTTTGTTCGTCGCAACGTTGGTTGACTTGAAATGTCAACCAAATGTTGAAAATGCTTCAAAGCGGTGAACACGAGAGGCGAGCTCAGATTCATGGGGAACTTCAAACGTGGTGGGTCCCTTCCCAAAGCGAAATGCGCGATTGTATTTTCAAAATTCATTCCACCGGAAGGAATATAAAACGGAGAGAGGCAAACTTGCATGGACACGACATCCTTGTATTAAATTGCAAATTAAATACGCGCATCTTCGTTTCAAAGGTATCCATTGTACTTTTCGTTTTCCAATGAAAAAAACGATTCTTAAAAATATTGAAAAATATCGTGTCGTAGAAGCGAGAATTGGAAGGGTTCGGAATCTTCGTGAATATGTATTGTACGCGTTGTTTATTCGACAGCTATATCGCAAACTTTGTCTCTTCGAAACATTCGATGTGTTACTTGGCACAGTTTAACGAGTGACCCCAAATTGGTGGCGCAACTAGCTTCTTGTGTTTGCATTTGATTTTCATTCAACAGCTGTTGCAATTCAATGTCCCCAAACTTCCCCGGTTGACCGGATCTGGAGTCCGTCGCTCGAATCCAAGTTTCCTTCTCTAAATCGCCGATATTATTCCTTACGTGGCTTGTGAATTACCAGCATTTCCTTCCAAGAGATCGATATATTTCTAACGATTTCTAAAAAAAAATCTCTTCATCAAAATATCTCGTTAAATACGTTATTTAAATTATTCACAGAATTTGGAAAAATTTTCGTGAAGCGTACGCGCGTCACAAAATTTATTTATTTATCAGTGAGAAAAGCGTCGTTCAAGAATTCATTTCTCTCACTTTCCCCCTTCGAATCAACAAGTGAATCAATCCAAATCGCCTTAATCGCGAGATTCTTAATTTTCTTCTCTCATCGCGCCACTTTCCTTACGCAACTTGCGTAAATGACATGCGCACGCGATCAAATTCAAAAATTCAAAATTCGTTTCAAGCCAGTTTTCGAAATTATTTTTTATTAATTTTTTTTCCCCTCCCTCTCCTTTTCTCGTCTTTTTTTTTTTTGGTTCCACGTGCAGAGGCTGTCGACGACGCGAAACTTTTCCCCTCGGATATGAATTCGGAGAGGAATCGAGCGATGTCGAGCCTGTCGCGTATCGCTCCAACTACGCTTTCCAACTTCACGCCAATATGGCCAGCTGCCGACACTCATTTTGCGCTTATTTGCACACTCCACC